>NC_140602.1:11112951-11712951 GCF_057381915.1 Diplotaxodon limnothrissa | reverse complement strand
TGTCTGTGGTTATGCTTGCAATGTTAGTGTCTGGAGTGTGAAAACAGATCTGATGGACTGGTGCCCTCAGTTCTCCCTGATCAGGCTCCAGCAGGTATCCCCCATGATTGACAGCTCACAGGTCATCCGCCCATCTCTCAGTCTGTTAGAGGGTGGGCGGTAAAGAGATTTGGAATGCCTGGGACCCTGATTGCTTTATTGCTCGCCTGTCAGAACCATTGTACAGCTCTGTATTATTAGGGCTTGCCATCTCTCACCGTCTGGTAGGTGTCGCGTCTCAGCTCTGCATAAAGAATCACCACTCCATTCAAAACCCTCTTTCTTTTTGGCTGAAAGGAAGAAAGCACAGATTTTTCCACAGAATCTCCTGTACTGGTTTGTCAGATAATACAACACAAGTGTCTCCAGGGAATGGTTTGGATGGCGCTGCTTTACACTCAAATGAAGAAGATTTGAGATTCCATTTGGCAATAATTTATCACAGTGATACCAACAATAGTCTATAACACTACACTGAAATTACTCTGATGTTCCTGATTATGTATCTAATCATGCTGAATTTTTACTACTCTAGTGTGCACATCCCTGAAACCGAAGAAGATAGCAAGTTTCTCTATTATGCATTCCTCTTTTGTGATGTTTTATTCTATAAACCACAAAAAGGAACCAAAATATCTTTCTTAAATAGAGTGGCAAAAGTTAAAAAGCAATGATCAATTTAAAAGACAATTATATATAAATTGTGCAACACATATAAAAACTGGTTTATCATATCATTCATTTTTAAATAAATAATGCCTAAAGTTACAAAATCCAGCTTTTCAATTGTGAATGTGGACAATGTGTGTGGGGTTTCTTTTGTTATAAATTTTCATTGAAATTAGTATATTATTGAGTTTTCTGGTCTAAGAAAATCAATAATCAACAATTTCAACAGATTCTAGAATTCACTTTTTAAAGAGTTAATTCATCAATAATAAGATCGGCATGTTTAATCAATAATGAAGTTAAAGCTCCATCTCCACTAAGAAAAACTGATTTATTTATTACATTTTGAGAGTGCCCTAGTATTTTGATGATGATATGGTGTAGATTCCGTATAATAAAAATGTTCCAGACTAAACTGTTGGGTTGTACTGTGTCCAGACGTGCATTCTATTGGAATTTGTTTAATATTGCAGTTTAAATATAACAAATTGAATTTTCAATCAAAATGTTTAATCATAAATCGCCAAATTTAAGTTTATTAAATTTTCACATATAAAAATCTTATATAAAATCTTAAGGTAAAGGTAATACAGGGGAAAGAAATGGTTTGAAAAGTATACTTCACTAGCTTTGATTCCCATTGGAACAAAGAACCTCATCCAAAGCTAAAATGGCCCAGTGAACAATGTCTTTACACAAATCCCTAGCTGATTTTTTTTTTCATGTTATTCCCCAGACCGCGATGACAGACTGGCAGGTTGTTGAAGGTCATCAAAGCTATGCCTCCCGCCCCCCCGAAGCCCAGGTGATGGCCAGACTACATCCCCAAGTGATCTTGCTCCTCCAGGCCACAGCAGAAACAAGCCCACTGGGGTACCACGTCACTGTTTCCATGGAGATGAGGTGACAGGCTGGCCGCGGCGCAGACTCACACCTTTATGGTCAGCGACTCAGCGTCTCTGAGGAGACTTCGCTGTCTAACAGCAGTTGCACACAAGTTGCAGTTGCCCCCACTCCCACCCCAAAACCATTCATTGTCTCTTTTTGTTGTCGTTTTTAAAGCCAGTCCATGCGCAACATGGGACACCCTTCCTCTAACAGTCCAACCCTTCTTGCCCTGGCAGTGCTACCCTTGTGAGCCCTGCTGGGAACAGTGGTGAGATGTTAGATTAGACCTGCAAGTCTGGGCAGGGCCTAAGAGGGAATGCAATGTGAAGGGACTGCCCATTCCGTCTATGGCTCATGCTCCATTGTGGTTTTATATGGGGGTGTGAAAATATCATTCCCCAGTGCTGTCTCCTTTAAGAGCCTCTCACAATTGGCTGCTGACGAAAACTGGCTTGACTAGCTCAGTTCAGTATCCCTGTTGATCTATGTTATCACATCTCATTACACCGACTATATCTGACAGACAGTTGAATAGCAGATGCATACTTTCAAATCTATCCATCACTGACAAGCAGCTTTCATGCCAGTGATCATATTGATTTTTAAAGCGAGACTGTTCTTCATTCTGTATGTGTGTCCTAATCTGAGAAATGAATGATAACCTCTTCATCACTCTACCCCCTGAGTGTTCTTACTGGAAGCCATATTGATTTTGTTAGTCTGAGAGTCCTTGCATTGCATGGCCTTTACCTCAGGGACAAATCTAATTGTTTATCTCTGGACAGACTTCTGCCTTTACTCCCTTCTGTCTCATTATGTGCCAAGATTTGTCAAGTCAAGTCTCTCCACACTCTCAAATCGCGCTTTACAACATGTCGTTCGGCAGAACACTACAGATGGCTTACTTATCAACAGACCCTCCCACATGGAATGCCACAAACATGACAGCACAACACACTTGCAAAAATATACACAAACTGACATACAATGTAATCACACTCTGGAGACACGATTACACATACTGACACACAAAACATGAGTCACATTTTTTAAGAAACACTGATTTTTGAGATCATTGTGTAAGCTTTCTGGAGAAAATTGTAGACATTTTTTATTATTTTGAGGACTGCAATACACTTAAAAATAGTTGTAAGAATATTTCTAAATCTTTATTTTATCATGAATTATTTCCTCATGTCTAGTGAATCATACCAGAGGTGGCTCATAGTAGAATAAACCACCGATTAAAATGAAAAGCTTTAATAACTCATCTGCAAATGCTATCTTTACCAGCCTGGTCAGGTCACTGACCAAAGCTGAATTACAATAGCATTCCTCTACTTTATTATAGCAAACACAGTCCTTTACAGATCCAAGTTCTTTTTTTAAATAAGGAGTGTAACTCAGTGCATTGTGCCAGACTACTTCAGCTGCACTTACAAATGAATGAATGAATCACTGAAGCTACTGATTTACTACAGTGTGAATTCTGCTCAATATATTCACTGCAAAAGTCCTGTTGTATGATGTGTGTGAGTTATCAGGAACGAGAGAATGACAAATGCCTTGCACAACGATGCCAAAACCATTGCAAGAGTCAGTACAGTGCATTCAGAAGGTAGATTTAACCACTTGATTAGATGCATACATAATGCAATCTCATCAGTACAGTCATGGATAGAATGTAAATAGTAAGCAGGTGAACCAAATAATTATGGTTTATATACATACTGTATATTGATTTGATTTCCTACTACCTACTCAACTAAAACATGTTTAAAAAATAAATGACTTTATCAAGTTCAACATCCCAAAATCATGCAAAATTTTAAGATTCTAACCAGTCTACTTGGCATTATAACACTTTTCAAATTAGTAACCCTAACTCTTCCATAAGGACTATAATATGAAAGGTTAATCAAATCTGATAAGGGTTAATGGCTTAGGATGAATAACTATACTCTTTCAGCTGCCAACAATTAAAAGCCTCGTCAACATAGGAAGACAATAATTCAGTACAACTTGAAAAACCTGAGTCTGTACAGTTAATAAACCAACTTGAATGAACATGAGGACAAAATATTTTTGTTAATATAAAGACTTTTCTTTCCGATGACCTTTCTCGCTAGCTCTCCAAACTCTTTTAGGCCATTGGAAGCCCTTGGTCAGGCTTTATCAGTGAGTTAACTCCAACGAAGTAGGCTAGATCAATAAGCCCACTCTCAGAAAGGAGCCAGAGCAGAGAGTTAGAGGCGCGGGGGAGAGAGATAGACGCAAGAGGCAGGGAGCAATCAGAGAGCTATGGATGTGTGCCTTCAGGAGTGGATCGATGCACTGACAGGAGCCCTGCTTTGTTCTCACACAGTGCTCAGATGTTAGGCATGCTTAACATGATTGCTTAAAGGTTTTTGTTTGCCTACTTGTGTTTTTGTTTGTCATTTGTCTACTTATAGTATATCATGCTGTCCCTTTTACAATGTAGACAGATCGTTAGGGTTGTTATCCTATGTCCCGTTGTTTTTTTTTTGTTATTGTTTTTTTCACAAAGTACGTCAAGATATGATTTTTTTTTCAGCTAGACTTTTAGTAAGCATTTTATTCTGTCAAATTTCTGCAAAATTTCTACAAATGCTTAAGACATGGATAGCAACTAGTCCTTAAGTAACAAATACAAATATTTCAAATATGCTTCTGAATTAACAAACAAACAAGCAAAATTGTGTATTCAGACATATTTTGGCATCCACAATTTTCAGCTATGAAAACTATTTCTTTTTGCAAAATTTGGCTCTTACATCCTTGTCATTTCTCTAGATCAAGGGGTTGTCTTATTATTGCTAAATTGCTTTTTTCATCTTTCATCTCTACATATGGTCGTCCAAAGCATGTTAAATAATTTGCCATACTAAATGCTACGCCAGCAACTGCTTCTAACAAAAACTTGGGTGTGCCTCCTTCGTCACAGAAACGTGTTAACCGCAAAGGACAAGTAGGTGTCAATAGATCTGCTCTCAGAGCGCATGGGCCGTTGAAACGCATGAGCTCTTTTCCAAGGCTTAATAAGATAGCACAGATGTGCCCTTGTCTCAGCCCAGCCCTACGTCTCATTGTACTTTGGCCTCCCAACCCTGCCATTGCAAGACCTCTATAGCACTGGCTGCATGAGAGGGTCTCATTAGGACAGACAAACGAAAACCGAGGGTCAAGGTATATAAAGGTAGCCACAGTTAAGGATCCTGCCTCTAAGATTAGATGGACGCTTCACCACATCCTAGGGCCACCCTGCAGACCTCTGGCCCTCCCAATCATGACCTCCAATATCCACCATTATTTGATGAAGCAGAGCTTGATAATTATTTTGCGTGGATGAAGAAGGGGGCACAGTGTGAAAGGAGTGTCTCATTCTAAGGGAAAGGATAGTAGGGGATGACAGAAAAAAACTAACAAAAAAAAAGATCAAAAGCAGGCCTTTCGCTTTTCATGCCTCAGAGGCTCCAAAGAGGATAAAGAACAATTGGGTCCTGGGTATCCTGTCCTCTCTGGCAATTAGACTCAGCTGATGAAGTGAAAGGGATGAATGGCAGGGTTCAAGGCCTTCTCTAGGATTCACACAACAGGATGTGTTTTTACCTTCTTCTCCTTTATCTTCAGCTCCCTTTAGAGCGGCAGAAATCCAGTTGAAATATTTCTAGATGAAGACAATGTAATTCAAGGTGCCAAATCTTAATCATAGGAACTGTTGAGACTCAAGAGGTGTGAGTCGAGTGAAAGGGCCAAGAGAGACGTGCATGTAATCGTACGTTCATGTACACATTTTTTTAAGGTCACAAAGACCATTATCTGTTTCAGTGAAAAAATAATGTGAGTGGATATAAATGTAGGATAATCAAGCCTGTGATATGAAATTTAAAAGCTTAAGAGAGTATCTCACAATTAGTATATCTAGTTTTGTTTTAATCTGCCTTTTTTCAAACCACATGACATTTCTTTAACATGATATAGTCACATACCCCTAACCAGTCGTGTTAGATACAACTACACAGCAAACAATAATTCTGTTTTTACTTTGCTTCATTATAACTGTGAATTAAGACAAAACATTTTAACTCAAATAGGCTTTTAATTACTAGGAAGGGTTGCAGGAAGTGTAGAGTTTATATTGTTGTTTCCCATGTGGGCTTGTCAGGGACATTTCGGGATTGAGCTAGGTTTATACACTGTTATGTCTAGTCTGTCATGCTAAATTCTTCATGTTTTTTCCACCATCTGTACAGTTCAGTTTTGTGTGCTGTTCATTATTTACATTTGTGTTAGATTAGTGACGCTGTGACACCATGAGTGCAGTGGGTTGCTTGTCTGATGATACAAATTGCAAAAAAAACCCCTAAAACTTCAGGTCATTTTGGTTGGTCCTTTGGCCAGGTATGACGAGTGGGAATGGAAGCATAATTCAAATATTCACATATATTGAAAACACCTCCGAAAACTGTTTACTGAGGTAACGAATGAAGTGATGTTTATTTTCATTTTCTCACTGTTTTCTTGTGTCTTCTTATTACGACTTCACTGACTTCTTAACACGAACAAAGTATGGCTGTTTGACTTTATGCAGCAACTCATGCCTGCTGGCTATGACAATAACATCCAGTTTGAAGACACCATCTTAGGGGGCTATTTGCACTTTACATACTTTCCATATATACTGTTTAGTGACAAGCCTGTGTTAGCATACACAGTTGTCTTCAGAATGATGCTCTCCTAATTGTTAAATCCATGCCGAGATAGTCAAGCTGCTGACTTTTTAATCAAGACTCAGAGAATACCCACAACTGCAGAAAGAAATAATTAACATGGCAAACAGGATAGGGTCAAAACAAGGCTTTGCATTAACCTAGGACAACTGGTAATAGAAGAAACACTCAGTTGCTAACTAGAATTGTAACATGTCACTAGCACTTTTGAAAAAGCACAGTATGGTCCCACTTTAGGTCAAAAGGAAATTAAAAAAAATTTGAATATAGAAACTAGAAACTGTTATTATGAGTAGATGACACACTGGAAAAATGACCAGAGAAATGCTAAAATTAAAGTTGATTTGTAAATTGTTTTAAAAAGCAAAGCAAATCTCCCCATTGTCATTTTTTTAAAAGTTATTGAACAGTTAATAGAAGTAGAAAAATACATTTTTAGTCCAAAAAAAATTAGACTACTGAGAGGAAAATGTTATACTCTACATCCAGAGGCAAAAAGAAAACTCTAAATTCACATATTAGATTAAAAAAATAAGTCAATTAGCTTGCAGTATATTATCTAAATATGTGAAGGATACCCTTTCAAAAGGTCCATGTCAAATTCTTGACAGTTATACAAAATATATTAAACTTTAAACTTGGCCTGGCATTAAAATCCAAGCCAGATTCTCTAATGTGTAGGAAGAGGTATTAACCTGATACACAAAGTATGCTAAATGTTACATTTTGTCTTAATGACTGTTTTTGCATTAGTGAATCTGGTTTCAGTGCACTGAATTTTTTAGTTTTGGAGACGGAAGATGAAATGGGAAATATGCACGAAAAAACATTTTATGTGATTTGGATAAGGGCAAAGTTCTAGTGTTGTACTTTGAAGGCTACTGGATCCATTTCAGAGGAAAGTAAGTGAAATTAAGAAGAAAAAAATGCTGGGCACCATGTGTTAAGATGCTACTTGGAAGATGCTAAGCAGATACAGTCATGCCCCATGATATTCATATGCTGTATTTTCCACAAAATTGCACCCACACTGCTACTTTAATCTGAATACATAAACTTACAAACCACTTGCTGCCATTAGGTTATCATAGATTTCATTGAAAATTCCTTACAGTGCCCATGCCAGTAAATGGATCCCGTCTCTTAACTATACTGCTACACTGCACTAAAACCTTAAGATGATTAGTGATATTCTTTTTTTTTTTTTTTTTTTTCTCTTAGATTAGTGATATTCTTAAAACCTAGCCCACTGATAATGTGTTTAAAGAAGCGATACGGCTTTTCCAAGCTTTGAGTTCAAAGTCTGAGAAGCATGGGGTCAGAGTGCCAATGGGCTAAACAAAGAGTAGCCAAAATGGGCTTTGGGGGATTTCAAACTCAGGCCCCTGAACCCCTTTGATCAAAACATAGCTACCGCTATAGAAATACTAAGTATCGAGTGCATGGAACTGTGCTGGTAGCAAAGAATCATGAGTTTGGCTTGTTGAATAAGAAGGTACAAAGTATGCTGGATATGTCACGAATATTATTATATAATAAAAAGACTTTAAGAACTATGAAAATACAATTTTTGTATGTAATGGTAGGTAGATTCTCAAATTATGTTATATAATGGCTTCCAAAGCTGCTATATTTTCAAACAGGATAGATGCAAGGGATGCTGTTGAACCTAGTATATTTGTTTAGATGTTTTATATTTCACTTTTATTATCAATCATCACTTTTAGATATGATTTTAGACAAGATTTCTTTCAAATTTATATATAAAACTAATTACACATAAAGATTAATCAGGTGGTAAGCAGATTTTTCTTCCCCATCTGTTTTAAGGGTGGTATGGGCTAACTCACAAATATTCAACTGGCTAATTAGTTCTACTTTGACTCTCAGTGAATGCCAGTGTACTTAATGAAATAAACAAGAATAAAAATGACTGAAACTCAAACTTGAACAGATTTTCCCATCTTGAACAGCCCTGAGCAATTAAGCAGGTATGTTTTCATATTATTCTAATATTAAATCAATTACACCCAAGAGAATGTGACTGTGTCGGTTATCATGAAACTGTCAATGAGGCTAACAATATAGTATCAACAAATGTACAGTGAAATTGATGTCTTTTTTCTTAATTTAAGGAAAAGAATGTCATGAAGGGAATATTTATTATATGTAAGATATCTAAAGTTGTTAAATGAAAAAAGAAATGCGTATAATGTCAAACTGCACTTAATAAAAAAAGAAAACTTAATTTTATGTGATTATTAGCATCCTTCAGTACAACACCTCTGGGTATCAACAACAACAACAGATTAGTCTGGGAGAAAACCATATTGGCAAATGGAATATATGATGGAGAAGATAATTGCATTGTGAGAATTTCAATTAGCCTATGTAGGTCTTTGAATATTTCCTTATGGCACTGGTGGTTAGCTCATATTTAAACAGTTATCGCTGTGTTTCACAGTCCATTACGAATGTTTTCAAAAGGTCCATAGTGAATGATGTAGTGTCTAGTACTTTCAGATAGACCTTATACTACTCCAACTTAGGAACATACAACTGCAATATAAACCACAACATATGTTGCACATCTGAGAGAGGGGCAGTTATGGCTTGTTACACCCAGAGTACTGCAGGCAAAGATTAAAAAAAAGATTAGAGTCTACAAATGAATCTTTCCCTCATTGTTGTCTACCCTAGCTGTGGATTAAATCACTGTTTGGTATGTAACGCCATATAACAACGCTATAAATTTGGTTTTCATTAATTTTCCAACTTACCTCAAATAATTTGCTTCTTTGATTATGTCGCTATCAAACGATTTCATCAAATGCTTGGGTCTAAAACGTTGTAGAGCACAAAATTAAGCAACAAATTTTGTTTTTTCCTAGCACACAATGCAAACCAGAGGTTTAATTTAGTATAAGACAAAAAAAACAGTATAACTATCTTAATAGTGAAGCTAAACTAATCAGTTTTGGGCATTATAACTTGAAAATAACATTTAGTGATTAATTGACTATTAATGGCCATGATATAAAGAAAACACACATTTTATTTATTAATAATATGCATGAAACTCAAACAAAGGTAAATAGTTTTGAAGATTATGATGAATATCATATAACTTTACACCCCAGATTTAAGTCAGGAAAGGTTAACACTTTCTCAACAGGAATCTTCATTGCTTTATTTTTTAAGCTGACACAAACAATATAGCCAATATAGCCAATAGAAAAAGACAAACTTACTGCTATATTTTCTATTTATTCCACCCTGAAAAAGCCAATTACTGCATTAAAACATTATTTTTCAGCATGAAAGATATCTTCCTTTATAACAATGAACAAAATTTCATTTTATTATTTAATCTATTAGAACTGGTTGATGCCTCCTGATGACACAAATAGATGGGATGCACAAAATGTAATAGGCATCTTGTTTTAATTGTTCAAATTTTCTCTCTTTTTTTAAGGTGACAGGGCCATTACTCCAAAGTCACCACTTATCAGCAGTATCACCGAGGATTAATGGTTTCACTTCTGCTAGTAAGAAATGTTTAAGTTGTCCTGATTATCAGTGCAAGAAAAAGAATAATGGTTATTTGTCATTGTGTTAAGCAGTGGGAGAGACTAATCTAACAAAACACCGAGTTAAGAACACCATTAACCCTTTCTAGTGAAGCTGAGTGGGATGTGAGTTGGATTGTGCCCAACAGTGAAGCCCAGTGTCTAAAATAAATGCTTGTCTTTGTAAGAGCTGTGTCAATCTGACTCAGAGGTGCATTATCCATGAGCAGTTTATGCTATAGCAACTATAGTTACTCTGGCTTCCATACTGAGCTTAACATTTTCTACATTATTCACTATTTTTGGACTGTAATCACACTTTTATTGTGTAGGAGACAGTGACCTACAGAGGAAAAAAGGTTTGTTTTTATAATACTGCATAAGAAAAAAGAAAAGCTAATGGGACAACATCTACTTCCTTAAAGTTAATAACAGCCAGTCAGTCAAAGATACACAAACAAAAAAGGAAATTTCATAATGTTACAGTAAATATTACATTCATAACCCCATTGCAGAACACAAACTAAATATGGCAGTAAGTGAAAGATAACATTATAATGGTAAATGTTCAGACATTGAATTTAGTTTAGGACTTATACTTGTTCGCACCAGAACAATTACCACCAATATCTGGCATACTACCGATTTAACACATTTGTCTCGTAAAGGATTTTTTTTCCAGTGGTAGAGTCCCTGAAGCTTTTGTACTGGTGGTGCTGCTCCAGTAATCGCCTACATTATTTTCCTTGTCTGTCACCTTTATAGTATCTATTAGCCACTCTCTACTATCTGTTTGTGGGGCATTTTCTCTTCCTTTTTTCCCATGAATGTTTTATATATTGGAGGGAGAATGATTGTTCTTTGCAATGAGGCTAGCGCGTGGCCTCAGTAAGACAAATTGCTCCAGAACGTCTAAATGGCAGTCAATGATAACTCATTGTAAGGAGAGTAAGTGACTTCCAATGGAGTGGATAGGGGACAGAGAATAATGGCAGAGCACAGGTGAAAAATAGATGTTTGGCTCAGTGTAATTACTCCATTAGGGGGCTCTCTGTTAATCTACCAAGCCACAGCAAGTGTTTTTACAGCGATGAGGAGGTGACAGGCGAAAATGACTGCAACTGGACAGAGAGGAGCCGCGCTGCCTCCCCAGTCACAACACACTCTATGAAGTGTTTACTAATGGACAAATGTACTCCCAGTCTGTGCTCTATGCGGCATGCCATATGAGCTACTCCAGTCAGAAGTTCATATAGTGATAGATGTATTGATGAAGCTCCTCAATGAGCTGACATATTAATTACCTGCAGTATGGTCCCATGCATGCAGAGTGCTTTAACCTTCACTGTCTCTGTTTTGTGCTGAAGGATGGATCAGCTGTGTGCCTGTTAAATATGAAAATCTGGGTTAGAACAAAAAAGGGACAAAGGAAAACCCACCCGCTGGAAATCAACACCCCCATTCTGCTGATTTTCCAGACAAACATAATGATAACAATTTTTTGACCATTTGGTGTCTGCTGCTTCCGCCTGTGGCAATCTAGACAAAAGAAGCCTGGAAAAAAAATGCTCCAATATGGTCTTAAGAGTTTATTCTGACCATACAATCTGTTTTCTTAAGTCAACTTTTAAAACACTGCTACGAGCAGTGCCCACAGCATTATCAGTGAAGCTCAGATTGACCTGGTATTCACCTTTATACCATTTCCCATCTGTTTAGGTTCCACCCTAGAATTCATCCCAGTTGGCTGTAGGCCCACTTTGCATTGGGCTTTCTCCGTGAAACCCTGAACAAAACCCTGTAGGAGCTAGACTTTCTGTTCGGCCTATTTCAGAGGAAGATTTCAGCTTGCATCCCAGGATTTCAGCACCTGACTTTTTCCAAGTGCTTTCCAATGTAAAAAAAACAACAACAAAAAAAACAACAACAACAAAAAAAACATAAAGACGAAAGCGGAAAAATTTAACCATTTGTTTCAGCGCAACTTTAAATTTAACTCAAATAAGTCGAATATCCCTGCACCTCAACAGCAGTAACTATGGGTTTATATAGTGAGAGGAAAACTGCCTGCAAACAAGCTGGTTACATTAGCCGACAACGAGTTTATTCGAATTTCTTTAAACGCATCTATTTTCATTCAAGTTACATTAGAGGCTACATCCTTGATTATAGCTGTTCTCCTTACTGCAGCTTATTAGATAGGAGGGACCGACCTTCAACTTGATGAGAAAAAAAAAATTAAAAAAAATAAAGCTATCAGCAGGCAGGAATGGCTCAAAACACACACAAAGGCACCAATACAAGGCGTCCAGCTGGACAATTTTCTCTGCCCCAAAAGCTACAGGTTGCAGTTAGGGGACTTCAAATGGTAAGGACAGTGAGAGGTGCCATTATCACTCAGTGATGAAAACGAGCACGGTGACCCGATTAAAGCGAGAATTTCTGGGTCATGGTCTTGTTTTTCAATGCTTAATTTGTCTATCGATAGTGACACGGTCCGCGGCTTGCACCTACCTGTAATATTATCTTTCTAAAAGTCGTGGTTCAGACAGGGCCCTTGTCACTGTAACCCAACACGGAGTGAGTGAGCGGATTAGCCCGCAGCGTGTAGCGGGGGGGAAGAGCAGGCTGCCTGCCTGTGCTGTGCAAGTTGCGGGCTGCGGCGCCACTCAGTGGACGCTCCGGTTTCAAGAGCTCCTGCTTCACCGTGGGTTCTCAGTCACTGCAGTCTGCTGTGCGTGAACGATACAAAGTGTTTCTCGAGTTTTTAAACCATACATAGATAGATAGATAGATAGATAGATAGATAGATAGATAGATAGATAGATAGATAGATAGATAGATAGATAGATAGCAAAACCTTCTTTAATACTTCTATTGAAGACAAGTAATGATAAGTAATAGCTGGACCTACATACAGCCACATAAGATATGCATAACAAATGCAAGCGTTGCTTTCTGTCTTACATTGCACAAGAGTATTGGGAATACTATGGACCTACACTTTAGCCTTCACCTGAGCTGAAACTAGGTATAGCTTGTTTAGGTGGCCTTTGGTGTGTGATGTATGGTAACAAATAACAGTTCACAGTGTCTGTGGTCTAGCCTTCTCAGGGCTCCCTTTGCATCAGACACAGTCCCCTTCATCTCATGCTAATGTAGTGCAAAAAAGATATCCAGCTTTAAAGACATGGCAGTGAGTTTAAAAAAAGGCTGTGCTTAGTGTTTGAAGTCATAAATGTGACAGAAGACTTCAAGAGAAAAGACCCAAGACTGGCAGTCTAAAGATGAGTGAGAGGCGGACAGGGAACATGTTTTTTTCCCATCCAGAGGGATATTCTGTGGCCAAGCTTGATTATTAGAGATGAAGGACAAGCTGAGAGGATGTGGGATTGTTAAATTCTTGAATCCTTTCACTAAAGAGCCCCCTCCTATAACATTCTTCCGCGCTCCATTTCTGTGCATTTATGGCGCACCCTTGATTTTGTTCCCTTTTCTTTTTAAGGCCGAATGAAATTCAGATTCCTTGATGATATGCAAAAAGCAGAAGAGAAATATGGAAATATAATTTGAAGCTGGGCTGGCATTTAAAAATAAAACTGCAATATACATTTACAGTGTTTATATTCGAAAACCAGATAATACTGCTACAAAATGACCGAATTTCCTGTTTGACTAGAAATTATAGGCTCACCCCCCCCCCCCCCCCCCCCCCCAAAAGAAAAAAAAAATTAATCACTACACTGTATATGTAGAGAGCACTTCAGCTGTCTATGGTGTTATGTGAAACCCTGGCTGTGGATTCAAAACCTTCTTTCCCCTTTCTGTGAGAGGCTGTGCTTCATTTGATGCCCTGTCCATTATTGCCAGCATATTTGAAAAGTGCTAAGCCTTGAAACGAGTCCCATATTATTTCAGGCCGGACTGAATATTTCACGGCAGGAGGCAGAAAATGAGACCTTCCCTCAAGAGACTGCCTGCAGTGCATTCTACTTGGTGCAGCAATCGGAAGGTCTCATACTGTGCAAAACACACTTGAACAAACAATTATATATTTATCCACCACACTTGTGAGATTTTTTTAAATTTCTTTATTTTTCCTATCCACTTGGTTGTACCGAAAATTAGGTGGGGGGGGATGCAAGTAAACTGTATATATGGAGTTTCCTTTAGTTTTGGGCTTGCAGCTATCGGTATCAGCACCTTCACCAGGGACAGTGAGTATTCACCAACCCTTAGAATAAGGTGTTTTATCACCACCTCAGGAGCAGAAACACATTCTAGGGAAAGAGGAGCTTCCTTTGAGTTGCATCCAGAGTAAACTGCAGCAGGCTAAAAAAAATTAATAAATAAATATAAGCTAACCAGATTGATACCTGAATCCCCTCTGCCTTCTTTAAATCCTATCTCGTTCTTGTGAGATTAATCTGTGTTCTGGTGCATGATTTCATGAATGTGTAACAGACTCTTCTGTGGACAGTTGTCTCTCTCTTTGACTGATTCACGAGAGTTAGATAGCGGCATAGCGCTCTGAAATGTTTGCCGGCAGAATATTCATGAGTTAGGAGTGGCAGAATGAGGAAAGTTCCCGAGAAAGCTGTAACACTTACTAGTAAAAAAGAACTCAAGAACATATGTAGGTGTGTTATAGTCACCCACTCAATTTGCCCTCTGCACATTTATACATTATTACTGTTTGAGTCATTCCTGGATTATTCTACTTGGCAAGCACCAATAATACTATGTATGTAGATATGCATTAGGGCATTATGGTAACAAAAAAAAGCTGTTTCTGTGGAGATGTGTTCTTTTATCTGGTAACATATATAAATACATACACATATATTCCCCTTTGACATTTGATTTTATCATCTACCTTCAAATTATAAAATTGTGGTCGGCCACAAATGACATCTATTCAAATTTAAAGTTGACATATAAAATGTGCTTCAATTTTATACCATAATAGTGAACAAACTACTCAATTTGCACCTAAAAGTAGATTTGCTACAGGAAAAAAGTCAGACAACAAAGCTTTGCTTAATCATTAAAACTTCAGCTGCCAGTGACCTTTGGGAAGGATCCATATCTCTGTTCCTGGAAGAAATGATGTGAATGGCAAGCAGTTGTGTCCTTTGTGTTTTGGGAAGATATTGAGTGTTTGAAGTGTTAACCCTGACACTACGCCTTTGGGGCGAGCAGGCGAAGGAAACATGTCACACAATAGGATGGGACTTGGATCTTTGCTTCCCCTATCCTGACCTCTGACCGTTATTGGTTTTAAGGGTTGCTGCAACCCCAGCTCCTTAGGGGCAGTGTCGGCCTCTATCATATCAACCCAATATGTAGAAATAGTACCACTACTAGCTAATAATTTGTACTTTATGTAAAATAGTCTCACTGCCATTTTAATTATTTCTTTTTGTTTAAATGTATCATAAATTCAATATGTTGGTGTGATGTTATAAAGGATGTTATGTTACCATTGCAACTGCTGTTAACAAATTTCTGAACAGCGGTATAATGATTTTTTCAACCCAGTAGGACTGCAAAATTATAATTTCGATCCTCGCTTCAAGGTTTTTTTCATTCAGCCTGTTTATAATATCCTCATTGTGGCTTCAAAAGTCTTGGCTGTCTATTAGGTATTTGCTGTCATGGAAATGACCTTTGTTAATGAATCTTTGAATTTTGGTTGACAATGTTTTTGTGTGATCTCTGCATGTTATATGCCTCCAGTAGCTTCGCTGACATAATCCGCTGGGGCCACACATAAAACAGTGTGCCATCTGCACCTGGAGCATGGCTATCAGCTCTTTTTTTTCCCCCTCACACTGCTTTTGCTTGAGCCTTCTCCTGCCTGTGTGTAGCCTGACCCTGCTCTTCCCGTTCCAGGCTACAGAAGCCAAACCAAAGGCAGCTTTCAAGGGGGACTGTCTGCTCAAATCAAGTCAGAGGCCTTTTTAGAATTGGTTCAGAGATCATAGCAAGTAGAAGTCAGGGAAGAGGATGACCCTCTCCTCGAGGCTTGATCGGATCTTGGCCCAGTCAAACCCAGCAGGGCTCAGTCTCTGGACAGCTTCGTCTCTGCAGGCTTTGACTCTGTGATAGTGCGAATGAAAGAGGGCACCAAGAGAGCAGCAGTTCTGATGTGTCAGGCTCAATGTCCTGGCAGTCTCGCAGAGCAAAGTGGGCAAAGCAAAGGACACAGCCAGCAGGCACGGGGCCAGAAGAAGACCCCTATATTGTGTGACATGTCATCTAATGGCTGTCTTCCTCTTTTAAATCCATGCATCTGAGATAAGTTGGGGCCAGTGACAAAGGTCACGATGTACAAGACAAATAAGCAAATGTAAGAAGGCTCTTTAATGACCCAAATAAACATATTGTTAACATTTTATAGTCAAATATTAACAGTAAAATACCACATTGTTAACAGATAGAAAAATTATTACTTCCCCTTATTAGTATCCATTAGCATCTGTTGATTTTTCATAGACATGTCTTATCTCAATCAGTAATTCAAATTATGTTTTTCCCCTTTTTACACTCCAAATAATGCCTGGTGTTCAGCAACATCTTTTTGGGATGAAAAAGTAAATTCTGAGATTTTGTCCTGCAGTCACTCACTTGGTTTATTGTTGAACAACAATGTCAGATGTCAGAAAACGTTTGAATTCTGCTCACTGTAAACATGGCTACACATTGGGATGGAGAGAGCTAGTTGTGTCTTGTTGACACAGGATTATTCACCCTGTGTTTCTGACCCTTCTCTACTTGACTTGGGCTCCCCTCACTCCCACCTCCACAGATCTCAGCATTCATTAAGATTACGTATTTACTTTAAGCCTGCCGCCTCTTTGCATAATGGCAAGCAGGTTCCCTGGCTGGCACAGTGTGTTTCAAGTGCTTGGTGAGGATACGACTGAATTTTAAACACGATGTGTCTTGCTTCGAAGTTGACCTTGCACAAAAAGCCCAGTGATCTCATTCTTCGCTTCAGTTGAAAGCTGCTGATTCTCTCTGTTACAGTGTTGCTCCTGTAAGAAAGGAACTCTGTATGGCCCGCATATCACTGCAGGCCACTTCTGCATACTCCCTCCACTTTCTCTTTTCAGCAAAATGGGAGGGCAGGGAAAATGGCATAATTCATAATTCTTTGATATGGAAATCTAGGTTAATTTCGCTCTCCAAAGGGAGTAATTTACCAACAGAGAATAATGTCCAGCTAAATGCAGGAAAGGAGATCAGCCATTTTCAACTTCAGCAGGGAAAAACTTATCTGAAGTTATTATTGTACAAAGATGAAAAACACGATAAAACTATCATTTACATTTGGAGCCTGATGATCATGTATCTCGCAGTATATAGTGTTAGATGTCATGGTTCCTTGTGTCAACCACAGTCATTTCCCACAAGGCGATGGCAGTAAGAGGATACCCAGCTCCCACTAGATGTAACTTTATCTCAGACTTACTTAAGGTCAGTGAACTCACAGGTCAGCAGAGGTCACAGAGGAAACCCCTATACACTGAGTACACATGATTCTGTCCAAATGGATTACATTAAATAGTCTTGAGCTTCAGCATAGCTTTCAGCAGCTTGACTTATCTGTGAGAACACAAAGGAAATACAGCCTATGAGGCAAAACTTTGTAACATTTTTTAACTTTTTCAGAATATCCTTCCTGGCAACCTGTCCAGGGTCCACCACACCCCTATATACCTAACGCTAAGGAAATTGTATGCATGTATGGATTGAATATCCTTAATAAAAGTTATTTTTTTATGTTGGTGTTGTAAAGCTACAGTAGCCAAAGCCCCAGTAATAAGGAAAAGACTTTTATGAAGTGCTCTTCGAGCTAATATCATCATGCTGGTACCATTTCATCCATAGCTTTATGTGACTGAAAGCATTTATTATACTGACACCAAACAGTTACTTTGATACTGTGCCTGTCAGTCAGAGGCATTGCCAAGCTGTCCAATGCGACTTGGGGTTATGAAGGTTAATACTGGCTAGTACTCAAAATTCAAATCATGACAGGATGGGTTCATTGATGAATGACTGATAGTTGACCCCATATTTCACTTGTCACTGTGTCCACTAAAGATTTCTCGGACAAGGTTTGTATGAAGAGGCTTGCAGCTTAACCCTCAGTTGTCTTCGTTTTCCCTCACTCGCCTCAGCTGATGACTCTGTTACTTATCGTGACTCACTGTCAAATCTGATTAAAACTGGATTTCCTTTACAGTGCTGCAAAACTCAGGGATTTAAGACGTATGTAAGTGTACGTCTGTGTGTTGAAAACAAAGGCACTGATTTCACAAATCCGATATTATAGACAATATAATCCCGCAGTTTTTAACACAGTAATGAAGCAAATACTGAAAATCAAGACAAGCAATTAGAGCTGGTAAAAGGTTCATTAATCTAACCAAACCTTTGTCTGTTGTTTAAATATCTTTTTTATTACATAATAGCAAAGAGGATTATGAGTAATTTTGAAGAATTGTGAATCTATTCTTTACTTGATGGCAATAAGTATCATTACTTTCCATAAGATTATCCAAGTATAAGATTGTTTAACTGTTTGGTTAATCATGACATTTATAAATTCATAGTTTTATTGGGTCCTCACAGCATGTCTAACCAGTAAATTATCAACAATGTTACACCATTTGTTTAGGCCATTCACAGTTCTAAACCAGTCTATGTTATCATCTAGTGCTACTTTTCCCCAATACTCAACTGAGTCTTAACAGTCATTGTTTTGTTTTAACAGCCAATCCATTTGGACAGAATAATGCGTACTCAGTGTATAGGAGTCTTTGCATTATTTGGTACAGCACGACTCAGCACAGAGTGCCAGACTCTCTTTGTAGGGCAGCTAAGTTCATTTTGTGTCATGAGGGTTGAGCTATAAAGACGCAATAGGCTAGTGGGGTGTTGTTGAGCCACTGTTTCCTTTTATATGCCTGAAACAATATGGTAGCCTAAATCATAAACAAAGGGGTGTGCTTTCAACTTGACATGAACATATCACCGCACAATTAGTGTACAATATTATCAATCTGACTGCTAAATGCAATAAGCTAATGAATTTTCTAATCTCTGGCAAAGTCGGTGCTACTATAACTATCCCGCATTGCTTCATTACGTGTTATTACAAATGTACAGCTCAGCAGGTTGTATATATAAACTGTATTCCCTGAGAATGTGTATTGCTCTTGTCTATCGCACAAATTTCCCCGCCGTGGGATCAATAAAGTCTTGTCTTATCTTTTCTTATAATTGTAGTGATCAAGGTTTAAAGAAAGCCACTTTGTTATACTGAGACACTAAACAGTTCTGGTTTTAAGCTAACCAATACCTTACTAAACCATCAATCACACTTCAAGGTAAATGCCTTTGCTCTGGAGCAGGTTGTGTTAAGAGAACGTAGCAAATGGAATATTTTCACAAATTCTTTTATACTGACAGTTTGATCGAATGGCAAAATATAATCTTAACTGAGGGAGTATGTTTTTTAATTGCAAACCACCAGACATACCATTTGTTGGTACAAATTTGCATACATTCATCTGGTGATGAATGTACAGAATCTACAGAACATCCACAAAGCTTGATAAAATACTTTACTGTCAAATCTGTTTATGGTAAATGGTCTGGTATTCTACTCTACTTGAGGGCTCAAAGCACTCCATACAACATGTCTCATTCATACAAGCACTTTTTTTGGCTGCTTCTAAGTTTTCTATCTAATTTTCAAACTCTGATAAACACATCCAGGTTCAGTATCTTGCCCAAGGATACTTTTGCATACAGGTTGGAACAGCCAGGGATTTGACCACCAACCTTCCAATTGGTAGATGAAGTGGTAGAGAATGTACACTACTGGCACTGTATAACACAAAAAACTAAGTAGCCTGTTGTAGCATATTTGATAGAGATTATTTAATAAGTAGAGTTCATTTTACTTTGATTTAGATAAAAGCCGGTGTGATTTCCACAACTTTTTCATTACAGGACCATATCAGGTTCGAATGTTCTTCTTGAATATCACATTTAAACGCCACAAGTTTAAAGTTCACAAGTTTAAGCATTTCACTGAGTTTGACTGAAGAAAGCAGCACCCATTCAGTCCATGTTGTGTGGAAGATGAGTCAAATGAATGGTTTAATAGGAGTATACACAGAGTTTGAGGAAGAAGCCATAGGTTAACGGTAGAAAGTTGATAATCACTGTTTTGATGCCCAATATCTCTGACTTTAAATTTCTGGGTTTTAGGTTTTGTCAAAACAGCTAAGACACAGAAAACCCAGCTATCTAGTACACCCTTCAGATGTTGAACATACTGAAGCCTTTTACCACCTAATTGCTAAATACATATTTTCCACAGGATAGTGGACTCCAGGCACAAAATAAAAAGGACAGTCTAATTTGTGGTTAGACAAACAGCTAGAAAATGAAAAGTAATGTTGCAAACAGAAGCTGTTAATAAAACAAGCTTACCAAATCAATAACACTTGTGATATATCAGGGTCCATTTCAGTACTGAAAGAGCACATACTAAGTGTTTCAAACTGATGTATTTTAAAACATCTGTATTTGAAACTACCAAACTTAAAGCTGGTGGTATAATGTCTTTTGTTTTGTAATGACCTATAGAGTGACACACTTTTAGGCTACAATACGCGTGTTACCTTTTTTACTGTCAAATGCCATAAAGCCATATGGTTTTATAAGAGTAACTTCATCTGGCCACTGCTTTTCAGAAGTCTTGCCTTGGAGTGTGCTCTTTCAGAATTTCAGCTGGAGGGCACATTGGTGAAACCTTGTGGTGATGAGGGCAATATATCAGTCAGAAGCATTTTAAGTCATTGCGTTGCTGAACACAAGGAATGACTTACATTAACTGCAGTTCAACAGTCATAGAGTCAAAGGACAAAAGGTAAAAAACAGGGTATAATCTGAAAAGGTCAAGTCAATCAAGCTTAATCTGATACACAGAAAGTCCATATGTACAACTGTCATTTTTACTTCAACTCCAGGGAAGTTGAAATAAGCAATATGAGGCAGTATTTAGTTGTTTAAAGTCTTTAAAACCTTAAATTTTACTCCTTAAATGTTGTTTAGAAAATAATGTTGTGTTTTACTTTGTAATTATTTAATATCTGAAAAATATTGAGTAATACAGGCTTGATATGAAAAACTGCATTATGTATCAAGAAGTGTTTCTCACATTTGGACCAAATTTATGGCTTCTTCTTCTCCTTTTTGAAAAACTAAAATAATAATGCAACCCCAGCTAAATTACCAGCTGCATATAGAGACCAGAATCCATCACAGTGAATTTTTGTAATTTTAAGCAAAACCCTTTTCCTTTACCAGGGCCTACTGGAGCAGTCAGGATGCCCCCGTTAGGTCTCCCTCCTGCCTAGACCCAGCGTATCTGCACCGTACAGCCATTAACCACCATTACCGGGCAGGGCCATTTCATGGTCAAAGAGCATTTTAGTGTTTGCTCTCCCTGGGGCAACAAAGTCATCCAAGTGAGTTTCAGCCCTGCTTGGCTACATATGCTATGTTTTACATCTACTCTCTTTTTAAGCTTATTTTTTATTAATTTCGCCCCGTTATGCACTTTGACTCTGTGAGTGTGACTTAGAATGAACTGTGGATTTTGCAGAAAATAATAATTGTGTTGGACATACTTGCATCATCCATTAATTAATGAGACCTGACTTACAGTAGAAAAAAAAATCCTTAAATGATCTTTAAACCCCAACACCAAAGAAAGAAAACCTTCACTGTACAGTATAGCTCCGTGCTCACAGACATTATGTAATGGATGAGTGTGTTGCAGTGCTCCAAAATAACATCAACCAGCATCCATTGATCCATTATTAACTATAGTTTTATGATTATTGGCTGAAACCGCTAATTGGCTGAAACCACTAATGGGGCTCTACAGACTTACTCCTCTTTGCATCACACCATATTAAAATTGTCAGGCTCTCACTGTCAGATGAACCTTTTCAACCCTGTTCGACTTTTTATCCACTATGTATTCAGCAATGGGTGGAGTGGTGGCTCATTAGAGGGCTGTGATTGCTGAGTTAGAAAGTTACAAAGGTTACTCTCCGCAAAACGCCTGACTGAGGGCTGGCTCATTTAAAACAGTAACAAATAGTGTTTTGGACGCCAAAGCCCCATCACACCCCGTCCTTGCTGCTAATATCTCATGCAAAGCATCCAAATTAAATGACGAAATACACAGAAATTGCCCTCCTGGACACCACACAGGAAGTATTTTCACAGACTTGTTGGCAGGACACATGATCTGTCTGAGCTTTTCAAAGTAGTCACAAATAGCAAGAAGGTCCTGAGTTCAATTCCATCACCAGTATTTCTGTGTGGAGTTTGCATGTTCTCCCTGTGCTTGCATGGGTTCTCTCCAGGTACTCTGGCTTCCTCCTATAGTCCAAAGACATACAGTTAGTGGGGTGAGGTTAATTGATGATGCCCATAGGTGTGAATGTGAGTGCAAATGGTTGTCTGTCTCAGTGTGTTAGCCCTGCAACAGACTAGCGACCTGTCCTGGGTGTACCCCACCTAGGACAGCTCCCTGCAACCCTGAATTGGATAAGGAGAGGGGAATAGATGGATGGACAAAATCCAGGTTGTGATTTGGGTTTAATTTGTTAAAGTTAGAGGGACTTCATTATCATGGTTTGAATAACAACTAAATGTTTACAATTGTGGTCACGCTTTAAAATTTGCCAACTATTAGTTAGAAACAAAAGTCTTTATAATGCAGATTTTGTCTATTTTGACACCTGACTAGTGCCTTTTTGTCTATTCATAATTCCTATAAACCAGGCATGCAATTCCCTTTATGTAACTGTCCCCCAGTGCAGCTAAGTTGGTTACAGGGCTCTTTAGACCTCAGTAATTCAGCCAAAGATTTCCCACATGTAGAGCATTTTAAAACATCTAGGGATGAAAAAGAGCACCGGGGGAAGGCATGTCTCAGTTGACCTCATTCTTTACGGAGACAGTGGAGGACTCAGGAGATCTTTATTCCCATGGGCATTTGTCCAAATAACAGAAATTGGTTAGAGAGACAAATATCTTTGACTTCCACCATAGCTAAACCACAGAATGCATACAGAAGATACCTTGGAAAATTACCCTACTCTTATTGAAGTTGTGTCCTGGCAATTTTTAGCCTTATTCAATAATTTTGTAAGTTAACCTGGACTGCTAGCTCAGGTAGCTGTAGCTCAGGCAGTAGAGCAGGTCCCCTACTAATAGGAAGACTGGTAGTAAACTGTAGTTCAATTCCTAGCTGATTAAATCTGCATGACAAATATCCTTGGGCGAGACACTAACCCCACATTGTTCTCTGATGTTGTATAAAGAGGTGCTCAGACAGAATACAAAAGCTCTGTCCATTTACATCCTGTAAAACAGGCAATAAAGAAGGGACTTAGTCAATACTCTATGGGTGTACATTGTTAATTGATTGAGTTGAGTGTTGCAAAAATATTTAAGGTTGGTTTGTTCCGTAAACTGATGGGTGATGTCGTTGAGGCTACATCCATATTTCATGGCATTTACAGCATAAAGTTAAAGCAATTAACAATGAGATGATCTTAGATGATCTGTTAATCTAGTTTGGATACAGCTTGGAGAGTCATGTGATAATCCATATAGGCCCCTCCCCCTAAATGTAGCCCTGTAGAAACAGAGTACCATATTTTATGTGTTTTGTTTTCATTAATGTGTGTATTACACATTTGGATATAAATTATAAGTTATTTGGTAAATTTATTTATTCTTTAAGTTCAATTTTAAAAGTTTTCAATTTCTTGGTTTACACGGCCTACCGGGGTCTGATTGGAGGGAAGGAAACTTGACCCGCCCTCTCCTAGCATGAGGACACACGGCATGGAACACCAGAGAATTAAGAAGCAAGTTCACAAAGTGAAAACAAAGCTGTTGTATCTCTGAAAGTGTTTAAAAATAAAAGCAGAAGTGGCCGAGGCGACAGCCAACACGCTTGATAAAGTTGAACTTTTTGGTAAGTGATTATCGAGTTAGAGTTTAGCTAAGCTAATGTAGCTAACTATAGTGTTGGCATGACAGCCGATGTTACAGTTAAATACATTTTTTTTCCGGTGTGTATGACAAGTTATGTGTACTTACAGCCATATAAGAAATTTGTGAAGGAAATTTAGAGGCAAACAAAAATGTGGCTCTCATTGAAATATGGTCACAGATTGTAATGCCATGACTGTATACAATAAGGGTGTTATTGTTATGCAGGCTGGATTTTTGTCTTTGGATACCTTTTGAATCTCCCTGGAGTTGGGCCCCGGATTTCCTCCTTTGCCTAGGAGGTGGTGAACCCGACCTTCCATCTACCTGAGAAGGAATCCACCTATTCCTTCTGTTCTGTTGGAGAAGTTATCCGTTGTGGTAGGACTAACATAGATCACAAACTGTTGTTGACTAATACCATTGGGTGCAGCCACAAAGAAACAACTGCTCTAAGGTTTGACTAAATACTTTACGCTATCACATTATTATTTTTTGCATAAATCCTACTGATACCCACTTTGTAGTAGCAGTTTTTGTTTTTATTTGTTGTTTGGAATCACCATTCATTTCTACTGCGGTTTAAGGTTTACACCATATGCCACTGATGGCAATGTTTTATTTCAGCATGCAGTTAATGCCATGTTTTAAGTTATTTATTGTGCTCCGGTATTGCAAAATATAGTGAGTGTTACAATCACTGTCAAAGCCTCCAGCTATTTCCTGGTAATCACACACATTTTGGCACCTACCTCTCAAATCTAAATACTGGTCCACTATTTTGTAGCTTATCTAGACCAACTAGTGGATCTGATTATGTTACATTAACATAAATCAAATCAAGCTGGCCATTACAGTCCGTGACAGTACAACTCATCCAACTTGCTGAATAGATCTATCCCAACTGGTGGTGGGACTATTTAAAGATATGTACTGAATGGAAATAATGAGTACAAATGCAATTAACATTCGTTCAGTAACAATACTCACCACATTCTACTGTATGTTGCGGTTATGATGAACTATATTGTAAAAGTTTTGTATAGTAAGTTATAATTTACATCCCTGGGAGTCAGAATTGTTGTGCTCTGGATAAACTTGTGTTTGCTTATTTTTAAGGCAGCAATTTATTAATACAAAATAGACCTACAAATATCTTTCTAATGAAAGCTCTCAGTGTATGTTAACTCTACCTTGACAGAACATGACTCCAAATGTTACATTTTAATCTGCTCGAGTGGAGACTCAAACATCTGTATTTCATCAGAAAAGAAGTAATCAAAGTTGACATCAAGCTGGTCCTTAAAGTTTGTTTGCAAGTGCCAGCAATCTGGCTCAACATTGGTATGAGAGTAATGAAACATTTTTATTAAGAAATTATGATATGTAGTTATCTAGAGCAGTGGAACATAGTATGCAGCTGTTGCTGGCAGACCCCACTTAAAAGTGTTATGCACGGACTGTTGCTACCATCTGGCTATTACCCGTGAATATGAGGTTATATAAAATGCAAACATTAAGGTTCAGTCATACCTCAGCAAACTACAAAACCATATTTGACACATTAAAGGCATATTCTGATTTTTGGGACACACATTGGTAGAATGGGGTCAACAAGTTTTCCAGATAATCACAGAGATAAAGCGTATGTGCAGATAAAGTCTTCTTTGCCTCGTGCTTCAAGAGAAACTTGCTGATTGACATTGGCAAAAGACAACAACAGCACCGGGCAATTCGGATGAAAGCGAGAGACACCACCTACTGTCATGTCGTACAGCAGCTCAATAGTCCACCGAGCACTGACAGTCACCACAGCTGTACATTTTACGCTACCTGAAGCCCAATAATTAGCATTGCTTTTTGAGGAAAAAAAAGCCCAAAACAAACAGAACATACACTCCAAGATTTATATAAACAACTATGCACGCACACACACACATTCAACCGCATGTGCACGTCAGGTACGCACGCTCAACACATTCAGTGGAACTCCTGCTTAACTTAATTGTTCTTTTCTGTAAATTGGAGCTATTTGTGTAGTTCGTTTTTGTATTAATTTGTGTCAGTGTTACACTTGTCAGCTTGAAGTTGACAAGAGAGCCATATTCTTGTTGTACAGTAGGAATCCAAACATGCTGGTTCTGCCTCATGCTGCTGGTGGATGACACTCAGGGAGAGATCATCTTGCTCAGTAGGCAGTTTCCTCTCAGTTGAACTAGACAGCTGTTTGTTTCTCAAAACTTGGCTATTTGACATATGTTGTATCCATGTTGTCAAAAATCACTCCACACACAAATTAGTTCCCCCAAATTGCATCTACTCTTGTAATAAGCTGTTTTTTTGGACTTTAATGACTATTTTTAATCACTAAAAGGGTATTTCTATTACTTAGATGTGTTTTATTTCAGTTAGAATTCCTTTGTACATTAAATATATTATAATATTTTAAGCTTTTAACCGGTTTAGAGTATTATATGATCTAGGGGTATTGCTGGAGGAAAAGGTTTTGTGGATTTTGTCCTAGAGGCAGACATAGCAGGACAAATCAGCAGGTCTCAGGACAAACCATCCTGTCACAAGAGATGGAGAGCCTGGCCAACTGTGTTGACTGATTGTTAGCATTAGTGGCTTTGAGTGTGATTAATATGCCTTCCTCTCACATAGCACTCTGGAAAAAGAGAGGTGTAGCTTTAAACTAAAAGTGGAGGCCACATTGCACATTTTTAAAGAAGATAATGCATAACCTGAGTGTGGCCAGCTGTATGTAGCTGGATGGATGGCTCTCAGAGTCCAGGTGCTCTTGCATTAATTCCTCCACCTTGAATCAGAGGGAGGATGTGCTGGCCTAATGAGCTTGTTGTGTGGGATGCTGTGCGTGCTGCTGAGATGCTGTTAGAACACACTGTGCTCCAGCTTAGTGAATTTGAGGCGAGCGTAATTGCTGTGTTGTGAAGGGGATCTTCTTCTTCTGCATCTGAAGCAGCCCCTTAGCACCTGCCTGTTTGCCTGGGCCTCCTGTCTGCCGCGGTCATGGCACTCCCTTCGCTTCCGCACACTGGGACTTTGGCACTCACCAGTCAATTTGGCTGTAATTTGAGAAGATTAGGTCCCCGTACAGTTAAGTCAAACATTGCATCACTGCCTCTCTGTTGTGGAGCACAAAAGTTCTTGCTGTGCTCTGCCACTGTTGACAAAAGTACGCGAACACCTGGGCATGTGCACATACAGTTTCCTCAGTGGAAAGGTATGTACTATATAAGCTGGTGTACCACTTGGCTTACGTTGCATATAGATTAATATTTTTTATTTTATTGAAAAGTAGTTTATACAGTACTGATAAAAATTATTATTACAATATAAAAAATTAAACTTCAAACTTTCACAACCACAGGCTCTGACAGAGGAGCTGTAAATTAACCTGAATGGCTCTTACAAAGCCGATTCTTCTACTCGTAGTTTCCATTACCAATAAGGGTATCTAGGGGGAAGTAAAGACATGTTCTGAAAGAGAAGAAAACTTTTACATAAAACTGCAAATCCACATAACAGACAGAAAAAAACAATCTCCTCAATTACACTGTAGCACTGTGTAGCAATGGTGCACAAATAGGGTTTGCCTTAAAGAGTTATTAGAAGAAAAAATTACCTTCAACCTCATTTTCAGCCAGACTCAAGTCAGCAATATTTGGAAAAATGTGGTTTTGGAAACATGGGCTGTGGACAGATTGAACATTTCAATTGAACCCTTGGGCTAGACTCACAAAGTATTCAAAGTATTCACTTGCTCAGTAAAAAGTAAGGAAATATCAAATCACAATAAAACTTAAGTTGATGTTGATAAAATATAGAATAAAACCAATTTATACGTGTATATGAAGAATAACTTATTGTTTATGCATTTTTGCAGATTTTTCCCACGAATAACTAAACCTTTGAATACTGAGGCTAAAATTGCCAGTGAAGCCATGTTTACAACAAGCTTTATCAGATGCCCACATTCATGTCTGCCTGTTTCTAAGTTGTTGTTTTTTCTTTTGCAGTAAGTATGACACTGCTTAGAATACTAAAGCAAAAATATACGTCAAGTCCAGTCAGTCGCTCATTGAGTTGTAGACATGACATGATAAAATGCCACCTTCAGTTTTCCATTTTTGTACATGTGTGAAGGCCATAAGAAGGCTAAGCTATTAACCACGCTGCTCATTCAACATCTGCACGAGGTTCATCTGTGCAGCAGAGAGCCGTGGCTCAGGCACTCCCTCTGTGCCCCTATGGAAAAAGAGGCCTGCCAGAATGAGGAATGATGGCTAAGGCCCTGATTATTAGGATTAATTGTCTCTTAGTCATGCAGTGGAGCAGGAATGCCAGGGTAAAAGCAAGGTGGAAATAAAGAGGGCCAGCCAGCAGTCGTCATGTTTTCTTTACAAGCACCTTTCACATAACAGTTCCTCTCAGGTACTTCACTCTATCAACACCATTTAGACTGGTGATAAGCATGAAGTCATAATAAAATACGAAATGCTTTTGAATGGAAGTTATTCTACTTATCCTCTGTGCTGAAAAACTTGTTTTAAATAAAGCATTGCCCTGGTAATAATACTGGTGCTGTGTAGCCTATGAAAACACACCTGCCAGGTTAAAGGTTTCTTACACAATCTGCTTCGTATTCATTTTGGCCCTAGAAATCTCAAGTATTGATCTTTGACATACTCACTCTCTGTTAGCTTGTTTATAGATTTTACCAGGAAAAAAAATAAACACATTTCATTATTTTTTTATTTTCATTTTTTGCCAAAAAAAAGTTACACAGACAGTCTGTGCCAAGCTCAAACTTCTTTCAGCATTTAAATAGTGTAGATAAAGATATTTTTAAGAAAGACTTTGGTAAAACTTTTGCGAGAACGGTCACATTATTTTCACAATACCAGACAGACCTGACAGAGTCATAAAAGACGGATCCCTTTGTTTAGCATTCTTTTCATATTTGGCTCTTTAGCCTTACATTAAACGCCCAAATTTTTACCTGTTTTCATTTAAAACAGACAGAGCTCTGAAGTTGCTTCTCGTCCTCAAAGTGAACCAGAAAAGATTTTCGGGAAAGTTACAAATAGATGCCTTTCCACCAACAAAACATCCAAACAGCTGTCACTTCCCGGCGTATTCATTCATCATTATTAGATAATAAGTGGGGAATAGCCCCTGAAAACCCCTATTACCTTTATGTACTCTACAGAAGTGTGCCACAGATAACAGATGAGGCTGGACTTGATGTAAAATTAAATTACTTGTTTCGTATTGGGTGCAATTAATGGGCTTTAGACGCAGCGAGGCTCAGTGCGTTTAGAGATGTGTCCTATCAACTCGTCCTGGGGATTAACCTATCTACTTTGCATTGGCCCCTGACTGCATGCAAGCAATGCTAATCTGTGCACAGCTCCCTTCAATAACTTTCAAAAACTTCTGCATTAATGATGGAATATCTGTCAGCTGGATGTCATTAATTTTGTACATGATTAAGCGTGTATTTAGGACACTTGTCAAGCGGTTGTTTTGAGCTGTGGCAGGTTTGAGCGCACATATTTTTTTTCCTACAGTCTCTTAGAGCCAGAGCTCTGTTTTCATCATTTCAGATAGCAAAACAGAGACTGGTTAGTGTAATTATGAAGTCAAAAATATTAAAATATCTCTGAGTGAATCTGCATTAAATTTTCAGTGGCAATTCTCTTATTCCTTAAGATTTGCTATAATTAAGTATCACAGTTTTAACTATTACCCACTCTCTTCACAGTTTATGTTTCACCTCACAGAAATACGTCGGCTCTGCATTTTCCCACTAAGTCTGTAATTTTTTACATTTTCTTTCTTTCTTTTTTTTGCTTTTGTATAACTACATTTGTTCTGTATGTCTTATAAAGCATTGCAGGGTGACCACTTGCTCTCCTGTGGCCTTGACTGTGGCAGCACAGCACCTGAATAAAAACCATCAGAGAAATGCCTTTGATTGTAGAATACCCTTCCAAATTTTGTATAGCCTTCGGTAAAAACACGGAACAACAATTCAGATGTACAGTACAGCACAATGGAGGCACTCAACATGAACTAATCAGTGTTTAGGGAATATATAAGTCTCTTTGACTTTCATGCAGTCGAGGGAAGAAAAAAAAAAGAGTTTCCAAGTTGTTTGTCATCTAAATAAATCTTCCCTGCAGCATTTCTTCAGACTTCCAATAATAGTGACTAGTTCAAATGCCAAATTATGCTTTGCTCTGACATATTGCCCACACCATGTGGTATATGTGATTGTGTATATGTTTCTGTGTGTATGTGTGTCACACGGATTGTGTCTGTAAGAGTCTGTGTGTATGTGTGCCCGCTGTTTGTATGCATTACTGTATGTGTTAGTGGAGGTGGCTGGTGGCGGTGTACCAACTAGTCACGGACCTGGAGGATTAGATTTACCATTTCAAAGATGCCTGTGTTTCTAAAGTTTACACACATACATGTACACACACACACACACACACACACACACACACACACACACACACACACTCATACAATCACCCACCCACACACTGCTTCCCCAGCTTGTCAACGTGCAACGTGGGCTGTGGAGGCTTGTGCGAACAGATGGGAGGAACCAGCATAAAATAAAGTTAAACTAGAACAGAATGACTATGCAAGTGGCGTGGCCGCCCTTTGTTTGCTAGGAAGGTGATCCTCAGCAGCTGGGGATGATGGAACGCATGATTAAAATTACCAGAGGGAATGATTAATATCTCCTTAAAGCACACACTTCCAGCATATCAATCATCTCATTACACTGGAAATGTTAATTGTGTGAGGGGAGGGTTGGGGCCCCTGAACCATGAAAAAGTAGCCCACCCCTCGACATGTTTACTTACACAACAGAACGGACCTAACAACTCCATGCGTTCTGTACCGTGTTTTGAGAGTTTCCACTGTTACCACTAAAGCAGGTCCCACTCAGCAGGGGACACTGTACTCAACAGTAACTGGACTCTTCACTTCCTGACAAAAAACTTTGTTTAGGAGCAATCAGGAGGTGTATGCTGGCACAGGAGTTGTTTTAGAACTCATGTGTGATGCTAAACAATACTAAATGTGCTTTTTTCCCCCTTTTTTTAGGGGAGGGAGGTTGAAATTTGCATTAAAGTTGTACACCCCTGTGCACACTCCTAATAACATTCATGGAAATAGTTGAGTGTCATGTGTTAGTGGGATACTTTGTTATATATGTCATGAAGTGTTGGGCTTTTTAACTGAACTGAGATTAATTTCCTAATATCCCAGATTTCCTGTAAGATTTTTATATTTAAACGACACAGGCTTCAGTTTTTGGGGGGCAACATGGAAACGATGAACGAGCAAGAACAGAAAGTTTTTTGTTTTGCTTTATGTTAAGCGATAAAACATCGTGAAAAACGAAGACTAAAGCCGTGTACATTTTGAAATAAGGAGAGGAAGAGGTCCCAGTGCCTATGGTGGCCTAGATTGCCCTTGCCTTGCCTTCCTTTCCCCTGGTTGCCAGTGTGTCCTACTCTTTGCCCTCTCTGCTCCGCTGCGTTCGCTCCCGTCCCCCCTCCCACCTTTCCCTGCGTGCCTACGCTGCCTGAGCCAGCTGCTCCCACTTCATCTTCAGCAGCGTCACCAGGCGGGGTATTAATCATGTTTTTCGAGGGGGACACTCTGCTATTTATCTCTCTGACACTTCCAGCATTCAGAGGCCCATTGCTGGGCACAGCCCATTGAGTAGTAAGATTACACATTACATCGCTCCATTGCTTCTCCCTGCCCTCTCCATTGACTAGCTGTTCAACGGTGGCATCAAGCTTGCACGATCGGACATAATTTATGCCCTACATGTATAAAAACACTATCCTGTGTCTACATTTTTACCTTCTACACTTCACTTTTACATGTACATGTGGATGATTGTGATTAAGCCTGTTTTCTGTCAATTGTGCAGCATTTTACTAATATTCAAATAAGAATTCTGTGTAGGATACAACAGGGTACTTACTTTCAGTCACTGATCTGGTTTTCAAAGAGAGAGCCAGAGGAATAGTTTTATCTGTGAAATGCAATTACAAATCCTGACCCTTGGCTTTTTCACTTACACTGCGTATTGAGGCACTTCGGCAAGAACTCCAGTGTAGTTCGTGCCATAGATTCAAATCGCAATCCAATCTCCGTGCTTTTGAGTAGGCAATGAGATGCGGGAATGAATGCACCACTCTTCTGGTATTTTGTTCAGTTTCAGTTTGTTAAATGTACGAATCCTCGGGCTAAAGTAATCTATTACGTCTTCCTGTTGGAACTTTCAAAAACAACTGAATTAAAGTAGGGATGAAAAAAGGTGTCTTAGAGAAACAGGAAGCAGTTATGTTGGCTGATGGCCAGTCTAATGGGCTGATGGGAATGCTGAATGAATGAGTGATTCTCCAGGGATCCCCTCGGCTTTTGGTGGAGTTCTGAATTGAGAGTGTCAGCTAACTCCTCCTCTGTTGAAAATGGAGGGTAAAAGTGCATTGAAATCATGCCAAATAGTAAATCAAATATGTGTTCAAAAAGGAAGTGAACATTTTTAGAACAGTAGAGTTAAGTACACCCTCAACCCCCACTTCTGTCCTCCCTCTCTTCCTCTTTATCTCTCTGTCTTTCACTCACCATTTTCATGCACATATTGAAAGAATTTGTGTTGAAGTCTAGATAATAATAATAACTGTTGTTGCCGAGCGCAGCCCAATGCAAAGAGGAGGCAAAAGAGCTGAGGTTTGTGCTACTACAGCCTTTGATTTATGCATTCCTACACATAAGTTCAGAGGTCAGGCACAAGGTTTGAAATGGCTTGTTTGCTATTTCTTTAACCTGACTCAAATTCTTCCTTGTTGGGGGGGGTGTAAAATATGATCCTAATCCTTCTGTCAGCTGAATGATATAAACTTAATTATTTCAGAGGCAGTAGAGATGTGGCCCACATTTCATAACACTAATATACTTTTAATTTAGTACATCTGACTCAAAGGCCCCGGCGTCTTCACGATCCAAAAAACTGTCAGACGATATCTATAAGCTGAAGTTATGATAACTTAGAGATAGTGGTGTGAATTTAAGGCTGCAGTCTGGTCACAACACTTTATGAAAGCTATTAATGAGATGGAAATACACTTTATGCAAAACTGAAGTGAAATCAAGTTCAGTTTTGACTTCTGCATGACTGAATAGTTTCACAGTTTTCTGACATGAAACTATTGCATTAAATATTCAATCCTATTTGAGCCTCTGTCTAGGAATCTCCATCATAAAAGAAATGTTGTGTGGTTTTGAGTTGCTGATGCAGAATACCTCTTTTGACTTAACTCATCTGGATTTAAGGTTAGCAACAAATTACCAACCACTGAGTTTAACTGAACAGATTATTGTTCTACATACATACAGATTATTTTTCTTTCACATTCTCTATAAAATCACAAAGATTTAATTTACTGGAATTTACTTGAATCCAGTATATTTGGCATATTTAAATGTAATGAAGGATAAATTGCTTTTTAATTAAAAAAAGAATTATGTTGTTCTACGTGTCCTATAAATTCAGAAGTAATCACAGGAAAATATGTTGGATAATTTAATATATGTTATGCAGTTGGATATACACTCATTGACTACTTTATTATGTACACCTTGCTAGTACCTGGTTGGATCCACTTTTTACCTTGAGAATTGCAATACTGACAGGACAGCATTGACACATTGCTGTTGTGCTAAAATATTCCACTAACAACAATCAAGACCCATCAGCTCAGGCAATGTCCAATTTTATTACCAGTGTGAACTGCGGCCTCAGTTTTGTGTTCTTCTTCAGCTGTACCCGATCTGCTTCAAGGTTTGGCATGTGTACTAAAAGATGCACTTCTGTATAACTTTAAAAATAAATTTTAATGAGTGGTTATTTGGATTACTGTTGCCTCCTATTGGCTTCTGATGTCAATATGACATTTTTAAACAGAGAATTACAGCTGACTGTAACCCCCGGAGACACTTATGTAGGAAAATCCCAGTAGGGCAGCAAAAAAACTGAAAACTGTTTACATGAATGCACTGAGTTGCTTCAATGCGAAAGTGATGAAGTGGCTGGTGAGTTTATATAAAAATATTTTATTACTTCAGTTATTTAAGAGATATTTGGAGTATTTGTTATTTCTTAATTGTCTTTTTATTAAAAAACAAAAACTATGTAGCGCATAATGTTGGCCAGTATGTTAGTCCTTCTATACTTTATATAAATGAAGGAAACTGAAAAGTCATCCTAACTACAAGAAAAATCATACTCGCTTCCACACCCCAGATGTTTTATCACCAAGTCTTTTGGTGCTCAAAGTCCAAGCTTCTGCTGATAGGAGACAGGAAATGGCAGCAACCAAGCTTAATGGCTAATGTCTACCTACTCTGTCTGTAAGTGGTTCTCCACACAGCTACAAGGAGTGGGTGTTAACGTAGGGAAAAGAGGGGTGCTATTAGTTGAGGTGCGCTGTAGGGGGCAGAAACACTTAATAAAGCGTTGATAAATGACATCTAAAAGCTAAATATATCTAAAGATCAAGGGCAGGGGGAGTCCGATTTGCATTAGTCTTCTTGTTTCTGTGAGAGTGAGCATGTACATTCTTATGTCTTTGTCTGCTTCCGAGTGCCTGTGTGTGGTAAAGGCTCACCTGGTATTTCAGTTGTATCTGTCATGTATTAATATAAGGCGAGGGTTTTGAAATGTTAACCATCAGTCAGTGTGTCACTGGTTCTAAGACTGTTGGCTTCTGTATAGAGGATGACTCTCAGATGAAAGCCCTGGACTCTCCTCAGAAACCTTGGAAATGGAGCACAGTATATAGCTAGCACTGATAACAAGAATTTGGCTTCAAACAGAGGGAACATCAAATAACTCTGTATGTGTGTGTGTACGTGTGTGTGTGTGTGTGTGTGTGTGTGTGTGTGTGTGTGTGCGTGCGTGTGTTTGTGTGGCGTCTGCCAGACATGTGTTCTTGTCCGTGCAGGTGTGTGAGAAGGCTTGTAACTCTATATGTGCTGTACATTTCTGTGTTTTTATCCACAATTATGGTACACTTGAGTCTGTGTGTACACGTGTGTGCACATGTGAGTATCTGTGTGTGTGTGTGAGTGAGTGTGTGTGTCTGGTAGCAAAACCCTCCCATTTTAGCTCTAATGACACAGTATGTTGTGGCTAAGGCCACAAGATTTGGACATATGTTCACCTTTCTTTTGATGAACAGAAATTGAGACTAGAAGAAAGGGGACAACATTTGGACCAGAGATCCACCAAAGGGAGTAAGATGAAAAGGGAAAGACTAGATGGCTAGTGAAACCCTGTCAAGACCAGCAGAGTGGCCCATTCATCTGCTCTAATTCAGGGCATTAGTGCCTCACAGGATCAACATTGTCAAAGCTACAAACAAGAATTGTTACAGACTTCACTGCTGTAGTTTCTTTTATGTGTCTCACAGCATTCTTTTATGCAGCAAATTTCATAACAGTGTGTAATAGTAGGGTCATTGTGGTGGCATCAAAGCAAAGAACAACACAGGAAAAAAGGATCCAGCAATAGTTTAGTACACACACTTTACACTGATATTCTAATATGTGTTTTGCGACATGCTGAGAAATTGTCATGCGCACATGCTGCGGCCTTAAGAGGAACATGAGTAATAATAAAGGGTTAGCATGATTTATGACCCTATCTGCCACTGATTCCTGGAGGATTGCTGATATTCTATCTCCAAATTTTGTATTGATTCTGATCGGACTGTGTAAAGTTGTGGCATGACCTTTCTTTACAATTCCCTTGCTTGGGTCTCTCTCAGCATCTGTGTCTCCCAGCACTAAAAAGGCTCATTAAGGGTTTCGCAGGTGCCTTTATTGCTATGTCCCATCTTTGGACCTATGATTGATTGTTGGTATACAGTGAAATTGGAAATGTTCTGTGCTGTGATTGTTTTGTTAAACACCCGCACAGCACTTATTATAAAGGTCACATCACCTTGGTTTCCTCATCCAAGAATATATGAGACCAATCTACCACAGAAACAGTTTTATTTAGACATACAGGCAAGCGACAAATTAAAGGAAAACATGAGCCTTTGACCCCCTACAGGGGGGATCTGGTAGCTCTGTTATTTTATGGGGGCATTTTGCTGCCATGGTTTGGATGCACTTTTCCCCTTAAATGTAAGGATCACTGCCAAATAAATAAAACAAAAAAAGATCATATGAAATAAAATGAAAAACATGAAAGTATATAAAAGTAAAATACATAGTTGTTCCAAGAGATCTATGTTAATTTGTCACCACCTGCTATCATATGTTTTATTGACTATGTCAAAAATTTCAGCACTCAGCTTTAAAAATGTATCTTTTTGTTTCAGTGAAGGCTGGTATTCAGATGTCTGTCTCTATCATAGCTTAATGTCACATCACTTTGTAATTCAGTACACTAATTCTAATTAATCTAATCTAATCTAATTAATCTGTCATATTTTGTATTTTGCATATCCTTTTCAACAATGCCATTATCTGATTATTTGTCTTTTATAGTCAAATTTGTATCGCTGTGGTTAGACTCAGCAGCAGATCATCAGCAATATAAAATGTGTGTCAAAGCTTATAAGCATTAAGCCGGACTTCAAAACACATGAAGCTCTGTGAGCAATTTATGTTCTCTTTTCTACGGTCAGACTTTCAGACTGTTGTTTTTGATCAGATATCTATCTAAATCACAGCATTTGTTTGGCAGTAGTTAACAAGAACAAGATTTAAAAATGTAAAAATGAAACAGTCGTGTTCAAATGCAGGAAAAAAAGGTAAGCCAGTGGCTTTGGGTTTGAGCACAATGATGGAATATAAGTCTAAACCACTCCTTTACAGGATTTTGAAGTTTATAATTAATGAAATTATTAAAAATAAGTACATCTGCTGTAGTAATCAGCGTAATTGAATTGTTGTATGCTTAATGAGTTGCTTATTAGAGTTTGTGAAATAAAGTCTTTAGAATTTTGTATTTTCATATTTAGTTAGCTTACATTTACCTTAATAACACCGAAATGAGATTTAAAATATGCATTGTTATCTACTGATAGGTTCAAACTATTCCCTCTCATAAAAATGTATTGACCAAATTAAAGTGTGATGCCCCACTTGTCTCTCATTTCCTAGCAGCAAACAATTTAGTTTTATGTCACACATATTTTCAGCCTCTGCTTAACTAACATCGGCTCCTTTTTTTTTTCCTTTTGAAATGTGTTGAAGAAGCATTCATTGTACGTTGCGCAGGCTGTTCATTTGAACTTCACAGTTGAAACAGAACGTATGCAAAAAGAGGAAAATCATCGATCCTTTAATGCCATCCCAAAGGGTCCACTGGGTGGGGCAAAATAAAGAAGCCCTTAAACTCTGCAATTGCCAATAATGAGCTATCATTACTCAAATTACAGCAAGCACTGATTGGATTTAAAGTAATGAAGAAAACAACACGATCAATCATCATCAAGGCCCAGTGTCGTCATGTCAGAGCTTGGGCCTTGCCGCGGTGCAGCGTACTCTACAGAGGCCAGGACGGGGCCATGTCCTTGGGGCAACCATTCATCCTCCAACATCAACATCTCAGAAGCAGCAGCACCAGAAGTATTAACTTTGATTTTCAAATACTGCCGTGACCATCGCTGAATAATAAAATCAGAGCTACATCAACCAGATGATAAGACAGATGTTTTTATCAGGAGTTAATTGCTGGTACAGTATACGATTATATTGGTGTACGCTCGTTATCCATGGAGACTGCTGGCCAGATGCTGACTTTTGTCTGTCTTTTGGCGGTCATTTCCACCAGATATGAAATTTGTGGAGAACTGAATATAATAGTTACTTTTCATAATCGCTCTGATAGCTGGCTTGTCAAGCACCCACACGCTCCATTATCATTTTAATACCCTGCATGGACTTATTCTGCCAAGGTGCTGACAGAATGGTTTCTGAGAGTAAGTCATCTTATGGAAAGGAAAATAGTTTTCCCCTGGTTCACCACAGATAGCTCAATTAAGATAAGAAGGAACAAATCTAAGTCGGAGGAATATGTAAATGGTGAAGAAAAACTGCAGGCAGCACAGGCATTATTTGTCTAATAACCATATTGCTATTATTGTTTGCAACAGTGCGAATAGTCAGCCCATTCAATACATCAAAGCACTGTAGTAAGCCTTCAGTACTGTATGCAGTTTATTGTCATTCTCTGTGTGCACTCTGTCAACTCATCTTCTCCCACTTATTTGCCATTCAACAGTTCAACCAGCCCGCCTGCCCTCAATCTCAAGCAGGAGATGCAGAAGGCACAGAGCAAAGTTTTATTGCTGATCCAATCCCTGTTTAGATTCAGCGTGCATGAAAGCTCCTAAAGTTGCCTACCATCAATAATGAGGTCTCATTTACACAAATTACTCTGAACGCTGATTAGGTATTATCTAACAGCAAGGGCCACCTCGATCAATCATCATCAGCCTGTGTAGCGTCAATGGACATCGAAAGGTTAACCCAGATCTTGGAGGCCCTGCCAGTGTCAGCAGAATCAGAGTGGGAGGCCTCTATGCTGTCGATAGAGCAGCCAGACAATTAGGTAATGATTAAAATAACGGCACCTGGGACTCAATAAGAAAATGAGCCATCCCGGCATAATTTGAGAATGATTTGTTTACCAATCCATATAGCTGTAGAAGAAAGTCACTGAAGTGCAGTGTGTTAGATGTACTAAGTTCTTTCTCTGCCACTACAAACTTTCTTAAGCAGTGGATGGACTGTTGTGACACTGTTAATAAAGGTAAAATCAGCTAAAAAAAAAAAGATGCCCGAATATTGTCTTACATGTATATGCATGTATATGCAGTTATTTGTTGCATTCCACTTTCAGAGCCTATTAGTAAAAGCCTATGGGAGACAATCATAGCCTCAGACTTGCTGGTGCTACTCTTCATCCTGACTAAGCTACCCTGAAAATGCAATGTTTTTGCAAAAAAAAGTTCTATGATGTCAAAAGGGAAAGAATGCTGCATAAGAGGAAGTGCAGAACTTTTTTGCAGAAGACATTTGAGCACATTACAATAGGACGAAGAGCCCAGGTGTCCATGATAATTAGGCTATATGGTGACCTAATTTCATCTAACTGCTTCAGTTTCAGGGTCCTGGTTATGTGCACAATAGTTCACTATCACATACCCCTGTGATGCAAGCCTATAAATGTGTTCACATTCATCCTTTTTAGTGTCACTATTAGTTAAGATGACAAATGAAATACACTAAAGCCTGAGGCAACAAATGTTTTCTATGGATGTACAGTGCATTTATGTATTATTAGAGCTTCAGTGAAAACCGTTAAAACCATTAATACTAGATGTAGCATGCTGTAGCGCATTAGATGGACAGGATTGCCTCATTTACTCTTCAATTCTTTACTCTTCAGTGCAGATGTCAGACAAGAATCCCAAAAGTTTAAATAAAGTTTGATGGGATTTAAAGGGCCCACTCACTGCTGTGAGGCTTACTCTCAAACGATCCATGAAGTGAGTATGTTAGTTGACAGTGACTCTTTTAAAGTTGTGGCTTTCAGAGAAAAATAGCGTATGTTATGATTATGATAATTACAAATTCCGCCTTGACAGAATGCATTTGTGAGATGGTAGCTAACAGTTTTAAGAAAAGCTCTCTTCCTCTCGGGCTGTGAATGCTGGAACAGAAAAATTTAAAACAGTAGTGTCACGATGAATATGCGGTTGACAGTAAGGATGGATCAACTGCTTGTGATCTAGGAATACGCATTAAAAATGTCAGTTAGACTTTCAACACTGCGAAATTTGCATTCCAAGCACCCGAGATTATTCACGCACAAAATGGCCCATATACAGACCACAGGCATAATTTCTGCTCATACGTGGGCTTCAAAGCATTACTGTATACTCACAGGCTGTGTAGACCTCGCCCGTGCACTCCTGCTGAGTAGGAAATGCAGCTACATTCAAAACTTTTGTGGCATTCTTTATCAGCTCTGTGTTGATAGCTGGTGCTCCCCTTAAGACACAAGTGAAAACAGAGTACTGTAGATACTGTAGATGCACCTGAGGGCTAATTGACTTCCGTGGCACTGGCGTTACATCTGTGGCTGATGCTTTTGATTATTGAATAGTGCACTCCTGCCATTTGCTCAAGAAACTCCGTCTTCTCACTACAAATAGAGCTGGGCAACACACGATGGACTGTCTGAATGAGCATTCACTTTTAAAGAGCGACGGCTGTGTATTTATACTACACATGCATGTGTCCCTGGTATTCTTAATAGTGATCACTCCTTGTGACACAAGATGGGAAAGAACAGCTTTGTCAACTGTACCGCAGCTTTCTGATTTGAATAATGAAATTAAATCTCACATCTCTGCCTTTGTTCCATATTATTTGAATAGAATTAGTATAGGACAGAAAGCAGTGGTAATAATTTGAATGATTTAACCTCTAATTTTAGGAGTATTTGTACTGCATTTCAAAGGAACAGATGGCAAATGAGAGTAAATTTTCCAGGGAGTTGTACCTTGAATGACAAAATATTATATGGCATAGTTTGTATAGTATAGTATAGTATAGTAATATTTCCCAGACATTTTGAAATGGTTTATAAATGTCTGGAAATGAAATGTTGTGGGCATTGCTAGAAATATTGCTGTGTTTAACATTATCTGCACAAGTACTGTAGGATCTGTGATGACACAAAGCCAAAATCTAATACCGGATAACTCATCACATACTTCTTATTCAGCATCACTTGGAAGCTACCTCAAGCCAAATATTTGCTCTTTGAAAAACCTTGTTACCCAAATCAGCTGGTGGCCCTCAGTATACATCCATCCCATAAGGAGTGAGTGCCAGAGCATGCTGTGTGCATCCACTAATACAAATGAACTTTCTCAGATAGGTCCAACACTTACGGCAGTGAACAAACACTGCAGCCTCTTTATGTAATGGGTAGCAGTGGGGCACAGCAAAGAAATGATGAGACATGAAGGGCCATTGCCTCTGAATAGAGGTGAGTGCTGTCGGGCTGTTCGGATTAACACATGTCCCCCACAGCCAAGTCACATGCATTCGCTGCTCTCCACCAAACAAGCAGGGTTACAAGTGTTATTACTCTCACCTTTCAGAGGGGGTTTTGGATAGAGAGATCATTAAATTAACCGCAGGGCACTGCATTTGTGACCAGAAGTACATAAGCCACTCAAGGGTGGTGGCCTACACTCTGTGCTTTTTGAGATGCATGTATAGCTGTCCTCAGAGAGCAGGTATGACACTGAGGTGAGTGTGGGTCGGTAATGTGTTAGCCTTTTGATCATTATGGGCTTAACACAGTAGATCTTCATTATTGAGCCTATTTTTCGCTGAATTCACTTAGCTGAACATTATTTTTCCGTGACCCAGTTCAATATCTGCTGCTTCACACTGACTTGACTGGGGAGCTCTTTCCTCTTAGAGGATGGTGAAAGGTAATGAACGAGTGCCTCAAAGAATTTTTCAGCCATCAGTCTATAGCCTTTCAAAGCGGAGGTGATTGACAACATCCTATCAGTGTAAGTGTGTGGTGTATTATCATAGTTGTCCATCCTGTCTAACAGGAGAGGATGTCCCTGTCTTCAGACGATGCTTTTTATGAAGTGGTTCTGCCCGATCATTGTCAATAAATAAATCTGATAATTGTCAGTGCAGACAGCTGTTTGTGACAGCTTTGTTGTCTTGACTCACTGCATCCTGTCATTCTCACAGAGAGAAAAGTGAGTTTTATATACTCTGACTGCCATCGGGGGAGCAGAGACATTTGCACATGAATCAATTGTCAGCATCACTGTACGCTGACAACTCGGTGACAGCTCAAATATACTGAATGTTGTTGTGCACATTTTTCTAGGTGGCATCCAAAGTTTGTGCAGATATTTTTCTCAGTCATGTGATTCAAGGAATCTGGAATATCAAGGTTATATCTATCATTATGAAAACAGAAGTGCAGAAATCTTCAGAATTATGGACTCGAGCAGAACAGGAAAGTAGATGAAACATCTTCTCTTTTTTTTTCTTTTTTTTTAAAATATCTTCTCTTTCAACAGCTACTTGAAAGTGAGCCTCTCCGATTATGATTGTGGCTCTTGTTGCTCAAGATAACTGCTTGACATTTGCTAAATCAGTCAGTGTCAGTCTTGCATACTCAATTTCCCTCCACTTGAAAGCTCTCTCCAACTTTGGCATTTTGCAATGCACTGTCACTCAAACAGAATTTGCTATGTGTATTGATAAACAAAAAGTCTGACAGCACAGCAAACAAAAACCGGCTTTTTTATTACAGAAATAACTCACAGTGGCTTCCATTAGACCTATAAACTGATAAGTGTGGTAAAGTGTAGTAAAAGTAACACTCTATATGCTTTAACATATAGCATTTTAGATCCATCTTGCAATATTGTGCCTCTGGCTGGGCAACACACGATGGACTGTCTGAATGAGCATTCACTTTTAAAGAGCGACGGCTGTGTATTTATACTACACATGCATGTGTCCCTGGTATTCTTAATAGTGATCACTCCTTGTGACACAAGATGGGAAAGAACAGCTTTGTCAACTGTACCGCAGCTTTCTGATTTGAATAATGAAATTAAATCTCACATCTCTGCCTTTGTTCCATATTATTTGAATAGAATTAGTATAGGACAGAAAGCAGTGGTAATAATTTGAATGATTTAACCTCTAATTTTAGGAGTATTTGTACTGCATTTCAAAGGAACAGATGGCAAATGAGGTGAAATAGGGGTGAAATAGGCTTTAAAAGGGATCTTACTGTGAGGATGACAGTTGTGGAAATCCTTCCTGATTCAATATTTTTATCTCCTGCCTCGCAATAAGTTAGGCGATAGGAGTTCAACATCTTAGCAACACCACACAGGAAGGTGGTGGGGAATTGTACATTTTATGTGCTGTAGGGACTGAACTACTATAGTCTCTGCAAAAGGACTGATTACTTTAAAATTTAGAGCTCAGCCCATAGTAGGCATCACAACTCATGGGTTAATATGTTTAGGAAAATGAGGATGACCTCATGTCAACAGCAAGGCACTTACCCTAGTAGACCATGGCACATTGATCCAAGCTGGTGAGAGGAACACTCTCCAGCTGCACTTCATCCTGAACATTTCTTAAATGTTTTGCCAGTGTCAGTGCACTCTGAGTGCTCCCAGTGAAAAGATAATCACCGCGATCAGTGTTTTTTAAGGCTTGACCAGCCACAATAATCAGTTCACATCAACGATTGTGCACTCACTTGTGCCTAATGGCTCTTAAGTTCCCCTGCCCTGCAGCTCTTCTGCACCCTCTGAGTCACAGCTCGCAAGCTACAGGGCTGATCAATTGAAACAACTTGAACATTTAAAGGCCCGTCAATAAACAGTCCCATGTGACACAACACTACCTGTGGAAGATGTGGATTTGGCTCATGTGCCATAAACAGAACTAATTATTAGGTGCCATAGCAAACACTTTGTAATCCCATTTTGCAGTGTTTATGATGTAAAAACATCATGTTATTATAGTTTGTAGAGTTGTGAAAGAATTATAAATGAGTGATTAAATCATGTCATCTTTGCAGAAATTATGTAAGTGTTTTTTTTTTAAGCTTTTTTTGTTGTTGTTGTTGTTTTTTTGGTAGAATGTGTAGTTTTACCAGTGATAAATACAACAAATAAAGTAAAAAGTGAAAATGTTTTTTTTAATTAACCTCAGGACCCAAGACTTCCCAGCAGAGCACTGTAATGTATCTAATTGATCTGTAGCCACCTATATTATTCACCTTACCTGTCTTCTTTGTACATTCACTGTAAAGCTTCAACCATGTCCAACCATGTAAAAGTTACACATCACACGAACACTTTCCAAAAAGTAATATCATGCTATTTTTCTATACTGATGTAACCTCTTTTATAAAGGACAAAGAATCGAATGTATATGTATTATTATAATGATACCATGGTGATTTAGAGCATATTTCCATGTATATATTCTATGGTTAGAAACCCAAGAAAACAAACACTAAACAAATAGCTGAAAATCTGAAAAGTCTATAAATAACACTGCATTAGAGTTGAGGGGAAAAAAAGAAATGTTGTATTTGCATGAGGCGCGCAAGCTGTAGTCACCTCTCTGTTGTTGCAGATGAGATTGAAGTTGATGCTATAAATGGGCCGGGTAACTCCCTTAAGGGAGCCTCGGTTGACATGTGTTACTAAATCTTATGCAGTTGCCATCTGCTGCTGTGTTAACTGTTGGGAATGTTGACCTCCGCAGACACTGAAGTCATCCAAAACTCATCACATCTGGAAAAGCGGCCAGACCTTAAACTTAAAAATAAGAAATCTTGTTTTCTTGTCTGTTAATATAAAAAAAGCCAGAAAAACACGCACACACACAGCGCCGCTCATTTGAATATTTGTAATGAAAAGCCAAAGTTATTTGGAAGAAATATTTGAAGAACTGTTGACTTAGCTAGCTACGCAATCTGAGGAACTATGTTTACTTTGCTGAGTGGCCCAAAGTAGAAGTGTTGGAGTGAACAAGTCCAGACAGTATAACAGACACTATGGAGTTGGATGTGGGTGGATACACTTGCCTGGAGCATAGGGTCATGACATAAATGTACCAGGCTCCCTCTCTTAAGCAGTGAGTGACAGGAAGAGGCAGCGTGTTGTTGCCTTTCACGTGGGAATCACAGCTTGCAGCAATATTGAAACAAAAAACGTCTGCAAGACTTTGTGGGAAAATTCAATTGTGAGTTTTTTGGTCCCTTAATGTTTCTCTTAAAGTAAACTGCTGCCCAAAGTTTATTAGTTCAGATAACATTTTTGTCCAAAGAAAGGAGCAGCTGTGTTTTCAGTCCTGCCCACAAGGTCACTCAATAGACATGGACTAAAAATAATTCCTTCTAAAATTTCTTGATGCAGTAATTGTTGTAGTTTCAAATGCCTCGAATGTTCTCATTCCATATGTACTTATTTATTATCAATAATACCAGTCTTTGTTTTCACCAAGATGAATGTTTAACTGCTGAAGCTGGTTTGCGGAGTTCTGAGTGCTGAGTTCTTGATTTATTCTGACTAGTGGATAGGACAGAAACGGCATTTTAGTAGTGGCATTTGCCCAAAAGGAATGCTTCAAAGTACACTCTTCTTTGCAATGTCTGACAGTGAAGGCATCAGTAGTGTCAGAGTATCTGCTTTGCTGTCTTGAACCGATGTGCAGCGCTAATCAGTTTGTGAGCATTTGGAACTTCTCCTGACTACTGAGCCATACAATCTGCACACCTCAAAGACACCTTTCCTATGGAACAGCAGGGGGCTGCTCGCTTTACAGTTTGTAAGTTCTTCACTGAGTCTTGTGTAGAAGTTTGCAGGCTTATTACTCAAGGGGGGGTCTTCACTGTTTTCCTTGCATGTCCCATGGGTGTCTTTTTCAGCTGTAATGAGGCCTCCTGGACCAGAAAGCTCTCTTTAAAACAGGGAGTAATGAGTCCTTGTTGGCAGAGAGAATGGGGATTTGCTCTACTCGGTGGAAAGGGAAGGTCACTGAGAGGAGTTTTATTTTGGGAAACTGTCTTGTTTCTGAACCAAACAAAGCTTAAAGGGAAACACTACAAAGTCTTAGTCCAGAAATTGACTATCGTGGTCTAAAAGCAATTCAACACCTGCAAAGTTCTAAGGTAGAACTGACAGCTTATGTCCCATATCCTTGCCCCCAATGGCAAGTATTATTATAGCTGGCAATATCATTTAGATATACCATTTTCATACAAAGCGTTGCATATACATACATTATAATGGATGCATTTTTACTGGCTATATTCTTAACGGAATGACTAATTAGGGAAAAATGTTGCATATTGTTAGCACTCCCATCAAACATGACATTAAAAGAAAACAAAAAACTAAGTCACGCCATATACATATCACTATTTAGTGTTATGTGTACTCGTCCATAAGGAATGTTTCTATGCTGGTGTCTCTCCAATCACTAAAAAAATCATTCACTTATTTCATAATTTTATTCTAAAGGGTAAGCCTTTAGGCTCGTACCTCCTAAAAATCAGAAAATCTGGATCTATCTATTAGACTCATTTTATGTTTGGGTAAATTACTATTAAAACATTATAAATACTCCTTGTCTCTCTGTTTAGCTCAGTATACACAAACACAATCACAGTGAAGGCTGCTGCCATGACAGTTGTCCACATGACTTTCATTGACACCTCCACAACGAGGGTGAGCCTCAGAACATCAGTGCTAAAAAGGCTGGTTTGTTGCAAAGTGCTCTGTTGAAACATATGAAGTATGGTAGGAAGAGGTGGGCAAGATACAGGGAAGACTGAAGTTTTGAGACACTTGCCAAGGAAAGTCAATTCAAGAACTTGAGAGAATTTCACAATCAGTGGACTGATGCCGGTGTCAGGGCAGTAGAAGCCACCACACATTGACATCTTCAGGAAATGGGCTACAACTGGCACATTCCTAATGCCAAGTCCCTCCTGAATCTGAGATAAAGTCAGGAGTCTCTTACCTGGGCAAATGAGGAAAGGAACTGGACTGTTGCTCAGTGGTCCAAAGTCCAAGGTGTTTGAAGTCCAGTGTGAAGTTTCTTGAGTCTGTGAAGCCTGTCAGACTGTCATCTGTTGGCATTCATGGTGGTTAGCCTACTAAGTCCAGAGTCAACACAGCTGTCTACCACTAGATTTTAGAATTCACCTACCAGCGGTGCAAGAACTACTACCAAATGATTTACTGACAACATTACTGTGGTTCACTGGCTGGCTAACTCACCTGGCCTGAGGGATATTGTGGAGAGGCAGATGAGAGTTTCCTGACTTCCTGACACCTAACCCAAAAATACAGATGAGCCGAAGGAAACAGTCAAAGCTACATTCTACATAATAACACCTCAGCAGTGCCACAATCCTACCACTTTTCAGATTTTGAACATTTCAGTGTTATAAAGACTTTTTGTGATTAATCCTAGAAAATATTATAATATTCTGAGATACCTCATTTCTGTTTTTCTTGAGCTGTAAGCCATATGCATAAAAATTAAAACAAGAAATATTTGAAACTTACATATGAATTTATTATGAAAATAATTTTTTGGGTTGCACTCAACTGGAATATGGACATTATTATTAAATAGTTCAAATAAATAAATATTCAGATTTTTCTATCGTTTTGCAGTCTTTCATTGATTTTACAGGCATGACCATGAACAGCAAATAGATCAAATATCAATTATTATATTTCTCAATAATTCACTACCGTTGCAAGAACATCCCATGTTAACGTTAACCTGAAAATGGGTTCTCGGCCTACACCGACCTACGGTAGGGAAAATTGAATGCAGCACCTGCAGACCTGGGGTGGGGTAGAGAGGCCAGCCAGCTTGCAACTGCCTCACGTCATCCTTCTGCACCAGTAATAGCAGTGGAACAGCCTGCCACCATGACACATTCACGCATAATTGGCCCTGACAAGAGGGCAAATCATCAACACAGACCTGATAAGCATTACAGCCAGATGACAGCGTACAGAAGTGTATTAGCAACAGTGTGACATATCATATTACCACCATGAATACAATAAAGGAGATACTAAAGACTATGGCAGCTTCAGTGACCATCTCTTTCTTAATTTTTCTGCTCTGCCAATATGCCTTATTTTGTGTTTCTACATTTTTTGCAGACTGCACACTGGTAGATGTGCACTTTAAACCATTTGTATTGTCACAGCAACCTTGATGTCTTAGTCTAGGACAGATTTAATAAGTAATTAAATATGAAGCTTTTCACAACTTATTATAGATGTGAGTTTGTACCGTTAAGTGTTGAGGGACACAAACAGATGGCGCATGTGGCAAATCTATATGAAAACACGAGTTCTTCGCTACCATCGCCAAGGTACAGCGAGAAAGGCTTGTGCTCAAAAAGAAATAAGTTTTTATGAGTTGTTGTGTCACTCACTCTAAATGTACTTACTTTGATTGGAGCTTTTATGACAGACTTGGGAGGCTGATTTCTGACATGCAGACAGTGGAAAATCCATTTCCCTTAATTGTTTTACCACTCGTATAAAAGGCAGTGCCATGTGTAACAGGAGCCTTCAGATACTGGGACAGGTCTTGAACCTGATAACTTGTACATGTTTTATAGCTGTTACATTATAAATTATTTCCACAGACCTGGGCCTTGAGGGATCATATTCTCTCAGCTTCAGTTACTGGTAACATCTTTTAATGATATTAACAAATTTGCAGCTCTAGTGTTTCAGTTTTATCTAGGAAATCTTAAACGGCTCCATGGTAAATACTTGGTTATGATATTATCAGGCACAGCCCATTGTGTGCTGGGTGGATCATATGGCTATTAAAAGTGGGCCAGCAGTGGTAATAACGAAGCTCATAAAGGCCTGCGTTGCTGCCTAACGGCGTGTCTGCATTTCCTGTTACAACAGTGAGATATTGGCTGGAAAAGTAGAAAAAGCGCATTCATTTTAGTGGTCACCAAAGCAGCTGCACTTAATTTTCCATGGGTTCTCATGAACCTTGTTTTTAAACTTTTATTCCATATTTGATAAAGGAATGCATTTCTGCTCAGCCACCACAGTGCCATAATTGGAGGAAATAAATGTCCACATACAATTTTACGAAATCCCTTTAGCAAATTGAATCTAGTTTCTGCTGGTTTTGTATTTTTTTTGTATATCTTTGTAGAACAATTGCTAATAAATGGTGGTGTTATAAGTTATTTAAGTCACTAGTTTGTCTATATCAAAAAAATACCTTGCATGCCCAAAAAATGTTGACGTGATTGGACAATGGGAAATGAAAGATTGTTTTAGTCACAGAAACATATTTAAATTTATTTGACATTACAATGTGGAAAAAAATACAAATTTAGATCATTCTTATCTGTTTTACATCTGATATAGAAGAGAATGTGCATGAAATAATAACCTGCCAGATATCATCCTAAGCCATGAAGCCTTACTCTACCTCTGTGGCCACACAAGACATGACAACTTTTAATCTCAGCATGGAACTATGCCAAAGCCCATTTTATCCCTAAGACAGGGAGAGGGATTTGCTTCCACTAATGGAGTTCAAAGATTGCAGCATGTCAGATAAGGAGTCATGGGAAGTGAGTGACAGCGCTGGATATGAAGTGAGGAAAGGTTTGAGCATAGCTATGCGAGTACCAGTGTGTTGTTTAAAAGGGTTTTTGCTCCATCACTCGTCAGCCACTGTCACTCTGCCTTTTTTTTTTCTTCTTTAGCAACAATTCTGACTTCTAACTGACAAACTGAGGAGAATGAGGAAATGTTACACCAAAGCAGCTCTGAATCAGAGTTAGAGGGGCACAGGCAGCATCAGACCAGACAGCTATTTATAGGAGATGACAGTTTGCAAATATCTCAATCTGGGGAAAGGCACTCGGGGTGACAATGAGGAGTGCCATGAAATTGGAGGAGTCAGCAGCCAGCATTTATTTCATCAGGCTTTTTCCAATGAGGTGCAATTGCCTGACAGCATGAGGTTACTGGTGGGTGTGTCATAAGGCCCTGCAAACCCATTCTGTATAGATATGTTTTTATAAGAAACATATAATCCAAAAATACAACAACAAAAAAAAGCATAAAAGCGACAGGAGCGCTAATAGGAAACTTTCACTTCAGGTTAAAATAAGTTGTTGTGGTGATGCTTTGCAGTAATGCTACTGTAAGGAGTTGCAACCAAAAAGTTGTCAATTATAATAATGCTGTACTATTTTTTTTTTTAAACAGTTCTAGGATAACTTGTGCTTGATTGCTCTTTTAGATGCAGTTTGATGAGGGTTCATATTAATTTGGTCTTGTTATGCCCCAGTATATGCTACATGTTAACTTGGTTCAGGGACAGGAGGTTGTTGGCTTTGTGCTAAATGAATATTGTGCTCACAGTTATATTTGACATATCTGACATGGATGTTTAAGCTAGAGCAGCGGTCCCCAACCCCCGGGCCTCGGACCGGTACCGGTCCGTGAGTCGTTTGGTACCAGGCCATGAGAGTTGAGGCTCAGGTGTGAAATGTATAGTTTTCAGGGTTTTTAACAGTTTTCAGCGTTATTTTTGTTATCGTTTTTATCGTTTACTCGGTTTTCCTTGGTCTTTTCAGGTGTGTTATGAATAAATCTTCTTTTTTTCGGTACCGGTACTAGTTTTATTTTGTTGTATTTATCCGCGACACCTTAAAGGCCGGTCCATGAAAATATTGTCGGGCATAAACCGGTCCGTGGCGCAAAAAAGGTTGGGGACCACTGAGCTAGAGTCTGGCTACATGTTAAATCATATAAATATTGAGGATGATAAGTTTTGCATCTTCTGTGACTCAACAAATGTAAAGTACCTACTGTACATAATATATAAGTAATATGATAACTTTTTCAGTTTAATAGGCATTTACCTGTTGAGCAACTGACCACATTTCTGTTGAATTTGGCTATGAAGCTGCATTATGCTAATCATAAAACATCGCCTTATATGACTGCTTAGCTTCACTCACATGCAAACCTTTGAATTGCACTAATTGCACTTTACTTGGCTACTGTATACTCGACACACAACCGCCCTCAAATCCCTCTCAGCCCCCTCTGAGTGATGCAGGAATTAGTCTAGTTTTTGGATCAAAGTTGTGTCACAGCCAGTGACTTCCATGAGGCACTGGATTAGAGGAGATGCTAAACCAGTTTGCCATCAGATATGTGCAGCTGAGTATTACAGCTGTACAAACAATATTAAACAAACAGGGAAAGTATTTTCTAAAGGAAGCCAGTAATTCACCCAAAAATCAAGGGTAAGGTGGGGATGAAGCCACAAAGACTAAACTGCTTGCAACTAAAGCCCCATCCTGTGACCCAAATGATTTCCAGCATGCTTTTGTAATTTTAAACACAGCCATTTGGTGCTTTGGACTGTACTCGAGTGACTCTCCCAAAAGTAAATATGAACTAAAAGCCACGTTCGAAATGCAATCATGTTAAGTGCAGGCATATGTTGAATCGCCAGCCTATGCTATGTAAATTGTCATTTCAGTCAACTCTGACCTTTAAATGAGGCCTGGAACCAACTGATTTCATCAGCAACAGCTGCATTTTCTTCATGACTTCTAAAACGTTTGCATTCCTGGGAAGCTCAAATTTCTGTCCCCTTGCACAAACCGATGCCTTTCTTTCTACTTTTAGTCTCAACCAGTGTTATGTTAACCTGGATTTTATTGAGCATGGCAGTGTGACGCGATGCACACGCACGTTAAGACATCAGATGTCATGGTGCTGTGCGGCATTTGGGTTTCAGCTGTGATTACAAAAACTATGGGTAACCCCACAAAAGACAACTTGAGGATCTGAATGTAAGCAATAAATATGACCCATCTGCATTTATAGACTTTATTCTCTCAGGTCCGTATTCCCCAGTCCTCTTTTTTAACCCACTTATTTAAATTGGAAACAAAAAGCAAATATAATTACAGTGTAATTAGGTGCATACCATAACAACTTACCTCTACATTTGAGCAAAAAACGGAATAATTAAAAAAGAAAAATACAGGTGTCTAAGTTGGAACAATTGTATCTCCCTTTAATAATTCTGGCCTTAAGTTCTAAAATATGCTTCATTCTATAACAGAAAAGCACAATGACATCATGACAGCTGAAAATGATGAGAGAAGGCATAAATAATGGATGCGTACTAATCAAAACATGGCTTCAAGCTTTATGTGTTTTCTTTCCTGAAATCAAAAGTAAGCGTTTTAATCTATTCGTGCCAGAGATGCGGTTTAAAGCGAGGTCAAACATGTAGTCCTGTACATGTTTTCCAGACAGTGAGAGAAAAGCTAATGTAAAACATACCATTAAGGAGGGGCTGTTTGTGAGGTGATACTTTTTAATTGCTTCAGACAAATTTGTTTTGAGCCAAGCGTCAAATTCAGAACATTAAAGCAGATTTCAGCGAATGAGCACGTAAAAGGCGTGTCCTTGGGGAGCACTGCGATGTACTGGTAATGAGTGGAGGTAATGAAAGACTTCACATAGACAGATGTATCCATTTAAAATAGTAATAACTACAGTTAAGATGGCAAAGTGCAAATTGCACATAACTTTCACTAAAGCACATGTTTATTCAGACTCTGCGGGGACCTGCCATTTTTACTGTGTCCCTGGGAAGGTAAGGGAGCTCCTGATGACGCTCATTGCCCCTCAAACAAGGTCAAAACTGTGATAGAGCCAGTATGACTGAAGTGCTACTGGGTACTGTACCTCTGAGATCAGAAGAGGCTCACGGCACCACGTACAAGAAATCAACTGTTGTATAGCAAATGCTTTACTTGGTGATGAAATGCTTTTATGCATAGTAATTTAATAAAACTTCATTAATTTCCTCCGAAAAAGGATGTACGTTTCAGGTCTTATACTGATAACTTAAATGCTTCATATATTTAATTGCAGTAAAACATCATTTCTATGCAAAAAAGATTTCCATCTTGAAAAGTAAACTCTTGTCCCAAACCATAGATGGAGCATGTGTGACCTAGAAAAGATGTTTACCCATCCATATGGATGGTGTATCTTTTGAGTGACATGGCAAATGACACTTTATAGAGCGATGTCACTCATCAGGCTGCATGTACATGCTGGTTTGGAGGTTATGCTTAAACCCCTCACCTCTAGTCTGTTGTTTCAGGTACAGCCTGTTAGAGGTCAATAGACTGAAATGACAGAGCTGAACACTTATTCTTTCTGCACTGATGGAGAGCAAAGAGCAAGTTAAAGACAATACTGTTGTTCGACAGCAACCCGGTCCTTACCCGAGTAATCATTTGTGCCATTTAATTCCCCTGGCACTGTGTCACAGAGGTGCTTCCATGACAGCTATGTGGTTTTTAAGCCTTTGTTGTGGAGTCACGTGAAGTGATGGATGGTGCACTATTGAGTGAAGATCAACCTCTTCCCGTGCAGGGGAAGGTGTCTGCACTATGTGTGTTTGTGCACTCAGCAGTGCCGCCCCTGCCTTGTCTTCTCCTTGGAGGACCCGGCCATTTATCCTGATTTAGTCTGGAGTGGTAACATCAGTACTTCCCCTTTGTGTTGGACAGAGACTGATACTCAGCCTCCTAAAGCTTTAGCTTCTGCTCCAAATCTGTGGTGCAAAACTCTGAAGAATGGTGTTTGTTTAAAACTCTAAAGAGTGGAGTGGCATGTGTGTGTGTGTGGTGGGGGTGTGTGCACATGAGCGTCTTTGTGAAAACTGTTCACAGTCAGTATGCACAGAGCTCGCCTGTGCCAAAGCAGTGCTTCCCACGCAGCTAATGGCGGGGATGTGGAAATGACTGGCTGGCCATGGCGGTGGAGGCTGGGGATGTGTTAATTGAAAGTTAGGATCACTTTGTGGCCATTACAAGGAAACCTGAGACATGTTAACTCAACGGAGTTAGGCAGCACCTGCTGTCGCTAGCTAATTGTGTTGGGTTTGGTCATGTCTGTCAAGAGCGGGTTCTCATCACATTCTGCTTCCAGTTACAGCTGTATTACTGCCAGAGTTGACATTACGGAAGCAACCACAAGGGAGATGAAGCCAACCTGCAACCTCACTGCAATGGCTCGGGCTGACGGATCCTCAAAAGCCAATATAATCTCAGCCATGTTATTCTTTGTCATTTGCCAATTAATTGCTTTTTGTTCATGTTTTTTTTTCTGTAGTGTTCATTCAGCCTAAGGTATGTGCATAGTATTGCATTTTTATGAGTCATTTTCTTCTCTAATTCCTTTTGTTAATTGACTGAGAGGGTGTCTGTTAGGATAAGAAAACAAAAATGAGCTGTGTCTTTCCAATTCATCCTCACTTACATATGCATCAGTCACAAACCAGGGTGCTGTGCAGATGACTCGCTGAGGAGGCATACTGTGCTTTTGAGGACCTGCTAGGGGCAGCAATGTATAATCTGATTTAGACTAGAGCAACCTCCTATTTATTTTTAATTGTCCCACTTTAGCATTTAAGAGCTATTGATCCCCGGAAAAGCATTAAGTGACAGAATCACTATTACTGTTAGTGCTCCCTGCTTGGGGAAGGCACATCAAAGGACATTTTAATGTCACTGACTTTCTGAGGGAATTTGAAGCCTGGTTTTGAACAGGCCAGCCTATGAACGGAAAGGACACACAATAGACAAACGCAGAAACAAATGTGAGGGCAATTTGCAGCTAATCAAAGAGTAGCCGGGAATTGATTTCTCTAGGTGAATGTTTGTAGAGCAAGGATTTTATAAAACAACAGGCTTTCGTAGATAGATGGATGGATAGTCTCTTGTTACAATGACTCCACACACAAAAATATACCCCTTTCAAGTGAAGCCTACCCCCCTTCTTCTGCCACCATCCCCAGATGTTTTGATTAGCAGCAACTCGTATGCTGGTCAGATCTCGGGATTAATGATGGATAATTTGCCTAAGGTTGGCATAGCACACCGCCACGCTGCCAGCCTTTGGATGCCATATGGGCAGAAGCAGCTGTTTTCATTACTCTCCCTTGCCCAGATGTGTCAAACAGGATGCCGACTTCAATCCGCAGTCTTGCTGGCACTTGGTGGGGGGTGCTTTCTACTAGCTTGGCAGCTAATTACTTTAATGTAGCCGAGTACGGAGTCCCTGCATGTTTTTTAAAGGCCTTTTATAAACAGCTGAATGCCAGCTGTCACCTCTGTGCACAATGAGGGAAGATGGATAGGTAGAAGCTGAGTGTATGATGAGGTTGGCTGCGGGCACAGACCCAACCCGGACCAGGGGCAGGGCAGTCCCGCTCATGAACAATGGGAAGGTCATCCCAAATACATGCCGGTGAGCCATGTGGCCACCGCACCACAGTGATACCTCTCACTTTACTAAACTGCATTTTCAGATCTGACCTTGCCTGTGTGTCCGTGGCTCTGCATTTGCCCTCTCTCCACACACACATACACACACACACATACACACACAAAAAAGCTACAGCGTTGAATGAAATGAATGTGAATGTGGTAATCTGAGCCGCGACGGTACAGTGCCAAGTCACAGCAAAGACCACACACAGGATAAGCTGGCACAGGAGCAGAGAACGGCAAGTGAAAACAGAAAGGAGGATGCTGCCAGAATGTCAGCTGGGTCTTTACATGAGATTGCACACACCATGGAACATGTGTTCAATGTGTCCCATTTCCTGCTGAGCAGCTCTGTTTTATTGTTCAGTGATAAATCCTGAGATTTGTCACAACTGCCACATTTTTCATTGTTCGGGCTTCGGCACCACTGCTGTCTTCAAACTGTGTGCAGTGTGCTTTAAAGTGATTGACACCAGTCAGATAAAACCTTCCTTTCATTCTGATGCATTGACACATGTCAAACGACCTGAATAGTACAAATAATAGCTCTGTGCAGTCAGTCAGTTACATCGCTGCAGCAGCACAGGGCATCAATAAGTTTTCATTATGTTGAGATGCATGTCTATATTATGACTTAAACAGTGCCCAGCAGCAAGAGCTGAGTGTTGACATCATGAAAGGGTCAACGACGCCTGTCTATGGCTTTGATATTTCCATCAATAAGACTTCATGTTTCCACACCTGTATGTCCTCTCTTCTGTAATGATCAACAAGGGGTTGCCATCAGTCAATAGAGCATTATAGTTTCTTCCCAGGGCAAGAGATGATGAAAGCACTGTCTTCATCCAGTGCCTCCAGTCATCAAGGTGCTGTAACACATCCAATGACCTAATGTTTTAAATGTGTTGGGGTTTTTTTGTTTGGGTTTTTTTCCCCCTGAGAAAGGTTGAATTCAAACATTTGGAATTTGAGGCATCGCTCGTCTTATTGACAGGCCTAAGAACGTGAGTGATGTGGGGATGGTAACAGCAGCCGTGCTTCCTTGCAGCTTGATCCAACAAAGTCACAAGGGTGTTGTTTTGTTGTTGTTGTTTTTGTTAAGTATTGATCTTAATGTTGCGCTTCATGTTCTGCTTCCATTGGGGAAAAGATGAGTAAAGAGTGCATTTAGTAAATCAAAAGATCTCCTTTTGAGCAAGGGTATCAGAATCCTTTTTTCTCGTTTTCCCTTTCTTTGTATTTTGAGTGTCATTTTGTTCAAATTATTGACACCGCCTTAGGGAAGGTAACGCCGAACCTTTAAACTGTTATTATCGTGTATACAAGAGCCGCTTTAAATCCTGAGTGTAGTTCATAATTCAAAGTGGTGTTTGTTCATCGTGGCTCCTTCTACACTTTACCATGTAGTGTGCATCCCCTTCACAGCACTTTTATAGTCATACTCACTTTTGGGCCTCAGCCTCTTCTCCCATAGGAGCCTATTATCCTTCTTAACATATGCAAAAGCTTGCTGGATTGTGCATCATACTCACTTGGGGACTTGACACACTCGTATTATGAGGCTCATAGTTTGTGCGGGCTGCTCAGCATTATTGTAGGGGGTGCTTCTCATTTAGAAAGCTCTCCTCTTTCTGAGGGCTTTCACAAAGAAAGTCATTATAAGTTTTGAGCGAACATGAAGGGTCATACATCAGAGAGAGGACATTATTATATCTTGGTATGAGTTTGAGCATCCTATAAAATTCACAGTTTAATGACAAGATCGGAGACTGGATATATCTATTAATTTTTATTCATAGCTGCTGTTTATCCATTTTATCCAAGGGATGACCTTGCATTCTTTCTTTCTAGGGCTGAAAATTCTTTTTTGGGTATTTTATTCACCTACAGACCATTGCATTCTATTTCGGAGAAGCAAAATGTTGTAAATATTTTTTTTTTAATTAGATTTGAGGACACAGAAAAACTAGCAGTTTTTCTCATCATCACATCTGTTCTAAAAACATACACTCAATAGAGATGGGGGGCACCTCAGCAACGCTTTGATTTCAGCTATGAAATTTTAATTTGAAAAAAGAAAGGAGGGAACATATTGCTTTCATTCAAATCTAACTTTGTTCCCTCAAACTGGAAGATTGGATTTTCTTAATTAAATTATCCCCCTTGTTCACATACTCAAGGGGGCCATTGGCTCAAGGCAGTGAGAAAAATGTGTCTGGGTTTTTGGATGCATGGCTGGCATAATGCTGGTTTGTGAAGAGAATGAAATGTTTTGTTCTGGTTGGACTCCTTTTTTCCATTCCATTTGGACTCCTTTTTTCTAACTGGCCGTCCCTGCTTTCTTCTGTGCTCCTCTGTGTTGTGCCAGCATCAGCCCTGAGCCTCTCACCGAGAGAACGCTTTGATGTGTCCCCACTGTGCCGCCGCCCCCCTGTGCCCTGATTGGTGGATAGCAGGCGGGGCTGGCGGGGCAATGTGGGAGTGGATGGGGGATGAAAGCGAACGGGGCAGCGAGGGGGCACCTGCACACAGAGCCTTGCCTGTGTGTCTGCTACATCTTCAACTGCTTCCCTTGACCGCAGTCTGAACTCCCGTGTCAGCGACCATCACACGGTCACTATGACCTCCCTTTCTCTCCCTCTCTCCGTCGCTCTCTCAATTTATTTCCCCTCTCTCTCGCTCCATATCCTCCTCTTTTCTTTTCCTCCCTTTTGTCCGTCTCTATATAAATGTGTTATGAGCAGAGTAGCAGATGACAGGTGAATCTTTCTGGGTGTGAAGTATTAAGCAGAATGTGAATCAAATGAAATTCCTTCTCTATTCAGACATTTATTTTACCAAAGCAGAAATAAAATCTTACTTAAGAAACCACGAGGTGTGGCTTTAATACTTCAGACTAGTCTTAATAAATGCCAGCTGGAGATTTTAATAAATGTGACAAAAATACATTTAAAAAAAAAGCTTCACTGCTAATCACTCAGTGTTAGGTGAATGAACAATGTCCAGTTACATCTGTCAACTCTAAAGCTGCTCCCTGATTCTCTGTTCTTTTGGAATTTGATTAACCATAAAACGGTGCATTATGACATTTCTATTTATGCCTATTAGAGCTGCCAGAAGGTCAAAGCAAAAGGACCCCCCCCCCCCCTTTTTTTTTTCTTTTTTCTTTTTACTTTTATTGAGATGTCTCAGCAATAAGGGTACTGTTTCACCACAGCTGTATGCCAAGGCTGGTCAGTGAGAAACAATGAGCGTCTCTGTGCCATCACATTTCAGGCATTGCTGTATGTAAAAGAAAGGAGGTTATGGTTCATGGCTGAAACATGGTTAACGCTTATTAACGACAAAGCATGTTTACATATTGTTTTGCACGTACAGCATTATTAAAATACGATTTCATCACACAGCATGCGGGTGCTTTTATCAAGGTTGAATCTGCATTGAGAAACCGTGTTAGGTGATATAAAACTGCGCTGGTGTGTGGTTGGTTCCCCTTCAGTTCGTTCGTCTAAATGCTGCTGACATTACAACAATTAGTGCTTAGCTTTTATTAACTGTGGCGTTTTATAACCCAAGCTTTAAACTATACTCTCTTCATAACTGACTTCAGGTATGTGTCCACATGCATGGTGTAAAATGTTTTGTGTCCTGTCTTAAGGATGTAGCTGTTGATTCCTCTTCACTTGCAGGCCCAGTTGTGACCCTCTTCTCTTATGCCGCAGATGTATAGCCACGTCTGCGCTCTCAGGAAACACTATACGATTAAGATCTGTCCTCTTTTTAGAGCTGTTTGCTGTACATGGATCTTAGCTGACCCCGTGTAAATGTAGTTGTTGCAGAGGCCACCTGCTTATAAATGAGGGTCATGGTTCAGGTGCTAGAGGTCATATGAGTTGGCCCTCTCTGTGCATAAGGGCACCTTAGTGGCTGCCATCACTTCGACCCCCAAATGCTGAACGTGCATTTGATTGTGTTAGGACCAATAACGTATGGAGCTCCAAGGGAACAGAGAGGTCACCTCTGGGCCCATTGAGATGTGAAAGGTGACAGGCACCAGGATCTAAGCCAATAGAACTCAAAGAGCATCTGTCAGATGTCCTGGACAGAAGTGTTTGCTCAGCAGATATACAGCTTTCTTTTAAAGAGACACTCTGTGGATGGAATATACTCTTTAATGCTACATAATACGTTGGAGTGTCTAAAAAAAATTATTTTCCTTTTTGTAAGGCTTTTTTTTTTTTTTAAATAATAAAACAGAATCTTCTAATCAATCTCATATCGATTTTTAGCTCCTTTTTCACTCACCTAGAAGACTGAGAGAAATTCCATGGGATTGTTAAAGAAGTGTAAAATACTTTCAAGGCTGCCTATGCTTAAGAATTTCAGAGCAAAGCATCACAACGTACAGCACTTAGGCCAAATCCCAAAGGCCGTGACTGGCGCAGCATGTCCCACATTAGCTCAACCACAGCTCGCTGAAATGGACTCGCCTGAGTGGAATGAAACCCTTAAGGCACCATGCACACCACGCCAGCGGCTTTATCAGACAAAGATCAATGGACAGCAGCATTCACTCTGAGCACCCAAGCTGCAAGGACAAATACAGTAACTTGGGGGGCTGTGAGAGTCATTGATAGGCTTAGGCTGTGTGTGTGTATGTCTCACCCCCCTTTAATCAGGTTTCCCAACAGCAAACACTGGGCGTCAAGTGATGCGTTTCAGGCAGTGAGGCCTTTCAGGCAGGACAAAAGGTGGAAGAAGCTGTGGGACTCAGGGCCCAGCCCTCTCATTCGGTGAATGTCTCTCAGTTTTCCAGTGGCGCTCAAAAGGCCTTTGCCCTTCCAGCTGTAAAATTGGCAGACAGGGAGCCTCTAAAATCACCTACTACTGTGAGTTCACACAAAACTACAGCATTTACTTGGAAGGAGCTAACCAGGCTGCAGCACAGGCCAAATCAGACACTGGGGAGAGACTAAAAACAACACATTTTTGCACATTTTATGTAGAGCAGTGGTAAAAGAAAAGCGTACACATTAAGGTATGGGTTATCAGTTGTGCAACAAAATAAATGTTTTCGATTAAATATAACATATTACACCCACATTGTTATATTACTGAAAGAGTTCTTAGTTTACATCAATCTTATGACCATGTGGGAGAAAACAACTCAATATTTTATATATAAATATCTACATATCAAGCACTATCGACTGTTAATCTAAAAGAAATAGTAGTACATGCTTCTAAATGGCACTGAAAATCACACTTTTTTTATATTTTTAAGCAATTGTGTTTATGCTCTCTTTAATGGCTTATGCTCACTTTAATGCTCAAACATTGATTCTGCATGCTGATCCTCATGTTTGTCCCCCTATAAATTAGAGCGCTAAGTGAAAGAGCTGGAGGTCTGTGTTCATCATTATTGCATCACAAGCCGGTGAACTGAACAAGACGGGAGCCACAAGCCCCTCAGTAGAGAATATCATTTATTTATGAAGTGGCCCGTGACTTAAGAGGCTTGTGGATCTTATGAGGGATTTATAGTGCATAGCATCAAATGTTGATGTGCATTTAAACAAAGTAGCAGAGGTCACCATTACAGAGCTGGTTATAGTGGTTTCAGAAATCCTTCTAGGCTCTGTCTACTAGTAAGTAACACTAACTTTAAGCATAAAATCCAAACTTGAAGATGATTTTAAACTGATTGTTAAGAAGAAATTCCTTTCGATGTGCTAATGCTGAGATATTGTTCATTACCAGTTCTGATGCAAGTACAGTAATTACAGGGTCCAGATAACAACTATTTTCTGTACATAAACTAGAAATTGCCTCAAATATTATTTGGCAGTTTAACCGCTGTTAATGTCGAGTGACTTTTTTTAGCCTGTGTTGGCGACTGTGCTTCTGTCTACAGGAAACACATCACGTATGACTATGCAGACCTATTTCTTTCACATTTCAAAGAATCGTATTAGCTGAGCAACAACACTGCAAATGTTTGTTCACCTTTTTGCCATTTTTTTATAAAATATTAAACACATACATACCGAAGTAGCTTTTGAACCTGATAAGATGAAGAGAAATAACAGAAGGTGTATGCTAATTATAATCATAGGTAGTCTTTGCCAACCTTTGCAAATTTCTGCAATTGGCTAACGACGAGGTTACGACATGGGCACCAGGACACTTTGAAGGGAGGCAGTAAAGGATATGTGCAGTTGACATAGCTCCCGTCAGTCGCTATCTGGCCATGTTGTTTACATGATTCATAGGACTTGCTGCTCATCACGGCCTGTGGCACTCTGTCAGGAAAAGAGAGAAAGGATTGTAACTTTGGCCCTATTGTTTAACAGCTCACAAAGACGGAGGACACAGAAATTATTCTGAAGAGCAGGAGGCACACGGTGGAAAATGACCTTTAACTGCACTTCCTTAGCTGAATCTCATCCAATTAGAGCACTGTATATTTTCCCTAATAGCAGCTGATGAGGCAGGGCGTATGAGTGAGCACGCCCGACCGGCGTTGCTATGCAGCGAGATGGCTGCTTAGCACCAGAGGAGCGCTAGGGAATAAGTGAGCAGAGAGCTTTAATTTGATAGGGTTAGAATCCTGCAGGCTCCAGGGTCGTGGGTCACCAGGAGCTCGTCTCACACTGAATATGAAGAAATCAGAAGTAAATTGCTTACATCTGCTGCCAGTGGCTGTGAAGGCTGTGATTGGCTCCCAGAGGTGTGCACTATCTAACACAAGCAGTGGATGGGGGCCTTGGCGCAAAGAAGGCTTGTAATTGGAGTAATTCTGCATTAATAGATGTTAAAAATCCTCCAAGCAGCTGGTTTGAAAAGCAATGCCTTCATGAAATGCTGCAGGATCAGGAGAAGCATTTCTTCTTCTTCTGTTCTGTTCTTTTTTTTTTTATTTTTTTTTATTTAAATCTTCTTTTTTAAATGTCTGCACTACAGTGCAAACCCCACAGCCATCTATAAGTGCTCTGGTTCCCCAATGAAGGCTGTGGCTGACAGGGGAGCAGATAAATAAGGTAAACAAAAGTGCCATGTGAAAATTACTATCCATCAACATTGTCCACAGACTGGAATGAAAGGAAATAGCATGTAATATTACTGTCAGTGAATAATACCATATCAGGTCAAAGCTTCAAAATGCCATATTGCGTTTTCCACTTTCCATCTATGGATTCTATACCAGCAAGCGGGTTGTTTGTCTTAAGTCTGTCATGTTTGCTGCTCAGATATTTCTCAGCTATTTCCATGCTTCAGATATTTTATTATAATTTTCTCTTGTCAGTGTGACACTGTCTAGTTGTTCATGTTACTCATCACAGTCCCTACTTTGGGACTGTGTCCAACAGAAAATGGGACAGGCTGTGAATTATCACAAATGCTCTGGCAAATGACACTTCATTGGAAGGTCTTTGTCACCAATTATGTGTCTATTAAGAAACAGTCAATCAGTCAATGTGCAAATAGCTAACCCTCCAAGGGCTCAGCTATTGACAGGATGCTGTCAATAGTCCATCTGATATGATTTAGCTGTGGAAGAACTGTGTGCTCACCATAGACGCTTGACAATCCTGCTGTATGTTTGGAGGCTAACATCTACTCTTGCTCGTTTATTGACCAACAATTATTTTAATGAGCCTTTTTAATGGAAATGTATTTATTCACAGAAAGGAAGCTGAGCCGCTTGCTGTGTGCGTTTGAACCTTTTGATTACAAGGTCTTTGGTACATCAAGCATAGGTCATTTCTTTTCTTAGCAAAATGAAAGTTTCCATTTCACAGCAAGAGCTACACATTTTTGAGTTGTGTAACGCAAATGAGCCACTCTTCTCTTGTCTTGTGGCCTCCAGCATATTAAGCAGCGGCTACATCTGACTTAACCAAAACGCAAATTGGATGTCTGGCAGACTAATTTGATTTCCCAAAAACCCTGAAACTGAAACCCTGTTAGTTACCTCAAATGATGGACACTAATATTGTGTTTTCAGCATGTAACTGCAGCTCGGCATGGTGTCCCATCCCAATCAAAACAGTTGCTTCCCAAATGTTATTACATTATGTTGCCATTTTCAGATAAATGACTGTAAAACGGCTCTGCATCACCATTGATGTCCGTGCACAAACACATTAGATTTACTGGCTTACTCTGGTTTCATAGAGTCTCACTGTCTCATTTTAGTAACTTATATACTTGAGATAATGTGCTACGAAACCATTACCACGAGTGAAAAAAACCCATCTCTTAACTACATACAGTACTAGCATGGAGGTAAACATTTTTTGATCATCTAAAGCTTGAATGCAAAATCCCAGAATCCCCCTTCCCCACAACAGTCAAGCTAAGTTAATTTTCAGTGTTTCAGTGGCATCATGCTGCTCTGAAAGCTGTCGCCCGACATGCAGAAATAAGAAGAAAACAGGCATTGCTGTTTCATATGGGTGCTGCGAGATGTTGACTGCTGCTTCCAGACTCTCTTCCTGTCAAACACTGCCTGGATTGTCAGTTAGAAAATTATAAAATGAATGACAATTCTGTGGCAATACCCAGTCAGCTGGTTGCAATAGTATTCACATTTAGACACAGCCTGATGGATAATCAAACATGAAGCGAAACACGGCCGCAGAGCACACGCTAATACACTCATGCCTCGCATAGTTATTCCTTGCCATACAATGCATTTGATTTGCCTCAGCTATTGCCATTAGGTAGATAAGTGCATCTTTTCAATTTCCCCCCAGGCACACTGGAGACTCTTTATGTTCAGGATAGATCAGACTGGCAGTGAGAGAGCTAAGGACCTGATAGTCCTCAACTATCCACCATAATTACCATGACAGACTCACTTAAGCATCTCCTCCATCTAGCACTGTTACCGACACAGATCTCAGAATTCTTGTTGTGCATAATGGTCATAAACCTCCAGGAAAAAAAAGCGAGAGGTTATTGAATCTACAGCTTGGAGCTAATAAGAAAAAGTATCACAGGAACAGGTGGACTGCATATATTCCATCGGGGTGTTGTTTAAAGACTGACAGGGATCAGATTAATTAGTTACAGATTGTATAAGGAGTCAAGCATGTTGTCTTTTTTTTTCACTTGCTGCTAGCACATAAGCAGATTTTAGAAATGTCACCAGCTGAGAAACTAACTTGAAAATAAACCCATTAGCAAAATCACCATTCTTAGGAGAATTTCAAAAAATTATCTTTGCTCATCTTTATTTTTAAATCCAATTTTCCTCATCAAGAAGAAGATTCAAATGGTGTGATTGCTTTGATTTCCCCCTCTCTCTCTCCCATGCTCCTTTTTTAGGCACATTTGAATAATAATTCCTTGTTTCTGATTCTGATTTGTGAGGAGGGCAGAATAAACAGATAATCATTAAAAGCAGAGTAGTCTTCTGCTCATAAATCAGTTGTGGGTATTCCAGCTGAGGTAGCTCAATAAGATTCCCTTAAACATTGGCCCATGGTAATGGGAATATCTGAGGGTCAATCGGGGTTAGGCAGTCTTCCTCAACAGGAAATGAGCTTTTGGTGGGCTGTGTTCCCAAGGTAATGAGCAATGTGTATGTGTTTAATCTTAGCTAATATTGTTATAATAACTGGATAAATTATTAAAAACAATCAAATGGTAACATTCTAAAGACCACCAGTAGAATTTGATTTTGTTGGGTTAATATACTGCTTTTAACGGTGCGGTGGAGCTTGGTTTTAAGGCATTTTAACTGTCTAAGTTCCTTTTTTAAGTGTGAATTTGATAAACCTTGGACTTGTTGGGATAGACGATGACACTAGCTGTAAACTACATTTTATGTGGTCAAACTGCCCCTAGCAGAAGTCCTCTTTATCTTCATGTATGCATCCTCTTTAACTCTTTGCACATAGTGCAATCATTTCGCTCCCACCAGTGAGCCAACGAATTTTGGTTCCTTTCATCTCCTGTAAAGTCATTATTGCCTCGAATCTGCAGTAGTGATGGGTGCATGAAATTCATCTCCTGATATGCAAATGGATTCATGAATGCTCCATATTGTATAACCACATGCATCTGGCATGATTGGGCAATGTGGGACAAATAGCCCTTAGCCAAGGCATTTTCCTACTCAGCAAAAGCTAATGTTAAGGTTGGACTCATGTTCACAATTACCATGATAAAGGTGAGCAGGCAGGGGAAGAATAAATTGTGGAAAGAGAAACTCCTGTGCCCTATACGAACACAATACATACTTAGTCCTGAAATCACAGAACAAATGCATCAAATAAATACTTTATTCATGTGGAGCTAATTTCACCCCTCCATTTTGATCACGTCATTCCCCCTGGAAAATTGCAATTAAGTTTGGAGAGATAAAACATGCCAACTACTCTGCATTTCAAGGCTTGATTGGCCTATCAGCTAGTCAGTATGCTGCCATGGTTTTCATCACTGTTAATTGATCCTTTCTTTAATTAATCTGGAAAGGAAAGCCCATATCTCTATCCTGTCTGATCGTCCCCTCTGTCTGTCATAACACAATAAAGGCCCTATCCTACTGCTAGTAACTCTGCCTTAGCTTCTCCCTCTGGCTCTCGGCCAAATGGACTATTTATGGTGCACCTATCTAACGACAAGCCTGCTGTATGGAGTTCAATGGCTGGGTTCATTAACAGTGCTTTACCCGGCTACGTCTAATTTGCATGCAGTGACACCTTGCTTTTAATATAGATGTGAAGGTTAGTGGTAGGCCACGCCACTTTCTCAACTACCAATAGCCTAAATGTTGTTCTTCCATCTCCTCGTACCCCCACTGTGGCTAACACAGCCACATTTTCCTTCTCATTCAATTATACTCTAATCTTTTCTTGGCATGCTTTGTTCCTTTGCTTGCGTTTGTCACATATGTTACCATGCATTATGTTAGCATAGCCAACTGTCAGATCAAATTAAAATGTAGACATTGGTTTTTTTGTTGTTGTTTTTTATTTCAGCAAAGTGTTTAATAATCACAACATTATCCTATAATTTGAAATAATACAGGTAAGATCAAATATTACTTAATTTTTTTAAATCTGTGTTTTAAAGTCATGCTACAAACTTGCCTAAGAGGTCTTTGTTTGGGGTGCATGGGTGTGATCTTCATTCAGGAGGATACCTCAAGACTTTTTGGAAAAAATGTACTTTCTTTGTCCAAAGTCTTTGCCCTCTCTTTTGTGTATTTTAACAGTTGGCCTGTGATTCTGACAGCTCTACCTGCTGTAATGGGTGCCTCTAGGAAGTGTGAAACAAGGTCTTAACACTTGGCTTTTCACTATGAATGTGTGGTTCTTTCTGTGCTCACAGTTAAAGTTACAATTGGACCATAAAGCGTTTTTCCCCAACAGACTGTAAAGAAATGGATGGGAGGCAGCTGAGAAATGAACATGTGAGTATCTGTTTCTGTCTAATTAAATCCACAGAACAGCCTCAAGCCTTCCTCTGCCAAGACTGGATTCAAACAACTTGAGGATACTGTAGCTGCCTTCTGTGGTAGCACACTGCCACCTATTGTTCGAGGGACTCCTCTCTGCCTCTGAAACCTTTGTCTGGCTCCTCTCTTGATTGCTGAAAAGACAAGTTAGGTGGTAACAGATAACTGATGATAGTGACATCAGTCATCTGCCAGCATAAAACACTCTTTTAAGATCACATATCTCTTTTGAAGGCTTCTTTATTACTATTTGTACAACACATAGACTACCTCTAATGGCACAAATCATCAGAGCAGGAGAGTAATGCAACCCCAGCTCTTATGTGTTATCATTGTGAAATGTGTTTTCTTAGTGTGGGATTCTGCAGAGGCCCATTTGTTGTTGTTGCTCTCGAGAACAAAGCAAAAGAAGAAGTGGCAGCTGGAGGAGCAATTTTTGTCCATCAAGGGCTATTGAGAGTTCAATTATTTATCTTGTGAAGTGTTCCAAGGATGTGGTCAGCTCATCAGGGTTATAATGCACGGAGTGAGAGGACATGTGCATGGAGCATAGGGAGAAGGATGTTGTTGTAGTCTGAAAAAAGTCAGCTAAAGCTTGTTTCCAGATACCAGCACTCCCACGCTCTCCGCAGCTAATGAGGAAGTCTTTAGAAATGGACATTGTTCGTATCTCCTCTGGTGAGGAGGACAAAACACTTCATGTCAAACACCTGACAAACTTAACCTGACAATAACCAGCGGGGACTGCAAAGAATTAATTCATTTGTTGTTTAATAATATTTCTTTACTGAAGTGCACAAAGTAAAACGCCATGTCAAACTATCTGGTTGCACACTGTTGAGACTCTGGAGGTCCCAGTGACATTCAAAATGAAAGAGAAATATGTTGCCCAAACAGGATTATGAGATCAAAGAGGGACTATGTTTGCGAGTTCTCCTTGCGAAAAGCAGAAGAAGATTTTAGTATTAAAAATAGAAACTATTTATATTTAAAATATCTTTATTAAGTATCACTCAGCTGCCAGTGATGGGAAGTCTTTTAATTTCTAAACTGGATCTATAGAGAGACCTCTATTTTCTTTACAGTTCCCACCAGTGTACCAAGTGTGTTATTCAAATATAAACAGTGGATATGAAATATATATGACAATTAAACCACATGTAACATTTTTCTAGTCTTATCAACCACTATATGTCATGTTTACCCGCACATTCCTGGAGGAATTTCACTATCAAAGACACACCAGTGACACACATGAGGACAGTTTTAGGGGTTTGGTATGTTCCCCGAGGATACATGTGGACTGGAAGAGCTCAAGATCCAATCAGAATCTTCTGGTTAGTGGAAGACCAGCTCTAATTCTTGAACCATATTGTATGCATTACTATACAACAGGAAAATAAGCATATTTCATTGAACTGTCTTGCATAATTTTCTAGTTTTGACAAAACTTTGGCTGGACAATGAAGATAGAGCACAGCAGGAAAAAAATCCTGCTAGCAGCCCCTTACGGGCCATCTGCCTGACGCATTACTATAGGAGACAATAGTGTTTTAAAACCAGCCAACAAATATTTCCATTCACTGGAAAGCAGGGCTTTGGTCCTGCTTAACCCAAGGTAAGCAGAGTGGCAGGGGAAGTGCTGTACTGATTAGAGGAAAATTTATCATCTGCATTTTAAGCCAAGAAGCCTTGGGCCATAATTTTTCTAGCAAGGATACATAACAACTGTTAATGCAGAGCATGGCAGCAGAAAATGCATTACATACATAAACAACATGAAAGTCCCAGATGACATCATGGATTGTTTTTGGGTCCATATTGCTGCATAGCAGGTAGAAAATATGTAGTATGCACTATAGAAATATCTACAATATTTAAATACAGAACACAGCAGATCTTCAGAATATTGGGATCTTTTTTACCATTTTTGTGAAATATCAGAGATTAAGTGGTAACTTAAAAAAAAAATCTGAATGTAACTTGAATACAATTGAATGAAGACAATGCAGAAGTGTGATCCAGTCAATCTCAAGCAGCTGTTAAAACTGTGCCTGAAGAGAGATCCATCACCAGTTTATTCAAAAAAATGAGCCGCTTTCAGAATTCCTGCTAATGTCCATCCATTTCTCCTAGTCAAATGGACTCTGGAGAAGTGACTGATTTTACACCGAACTCAATAATCCACAGCCTGTGCAGTGCAAGCAGTGGAGTTCCACTGTGCGCATGTTAACACCATTAAATCACCTCAAATGTCTGCATGATTCAATTTTTTTCACAGTGTCCGACAACCGAGTTGAATTTCTCCAAAGTGGCTGTCCATTTCCTGCCTGTGTGACGAGTGGCTATCGTTGCCAGGGATTTCAGAACCATTCTCCCATTTGCTTAACTTCCAGATCACATTTTGAGCAAAGTGCGCAGCTACCCATTTTCCAAAAATAAAAATGAACTGGAAAAAAAAAAAGTTAAATGAGAATGAGACAAACATACAGTTTATAGAAAGTGATTTTAAATTCGGTGAGGTTTTGTTTCTTTTATTTCTAATCAACTGCATGTGGTTATGTGACAGAGATAGGGTTCTTTCTTTGTTTTTGTGCGTGTGTGTGTGTGTGTGTAAAGCTGTATCCACAAAAAAACCATATTCACTGTCTAAATTTTGGAATTGCAGCCAGATGAGGCCCTGGCCTTGTACAAGCCTGTCACTGGCACTCTATAGCACAGCGGCTCTTAGTGGCCGTGACTCCATGACCTGCTTTCCCGTTCATCATGAATAGCTGCTGGCACCTCTCTCCAGCCTGTCTACTAGATGAGGAGCAAGTTTAAAGAGATACACCATTTTTTCAGTACCATTACATTTTTGCCTTGATTATGTTATTATACTATATGCTGTGTCCACACGGTTCTGCACAGTTTGACAATGCCCTCCGGGTCAGGTATAAGAATAACAAAAAGTAGTCTCCTTCTGTGTTCCTCAAGACTGTTTGTACTACTCTCCATGCAAATGCTCAGCTGCAAGAAGCGCAGAGAAAGTTCAGAAGCATCGTTGAGCATTTACGAAGAACTGACTCAGTTTGGCGTTCTCTGTTAATGGATAAAACCTCTGAAAACAAAAGACATCGTTTATTTCCAATTGGGTTTATGAAGGCTCAAAACTTTCTCGCCAAAGATTTGAATTCTGCTATAACAGTTTTCCCTTAAAAATATGAGACGTCTAATCAACTCTAAGACAAAAAACCATTTCTTTGTGAGTGCAGCTGTAGATGGGCTGAGGAAGACAATGTTCACGTGGGCTGGGGAACACTGATTCCCTCTGACAGACTGGGCCTGTTTGCTACCTGCTTAATCCCCAGCATTTTAAAACGGTGTTTGGAATAAACGGACTAAAGGGAATAGAGTACCTAAGAGCTCAAGAAATTGAGAGCTCCACAGGCTTGATTGGCAGGTCTTGTCAGCGAGTCTCTTCCAGTAAGAGGCACCTGCCTCTGCTCTAGTGGGATCCCTGCCTCCAAAGTGAAGCGCAAAGGCATTGTCTTAATTATTCCCCAACCCCACGCCCCCACACCAGCGCATCTCAACAAGAAGGAGGGAAAAAAAACACAATTAACGGTAAGCATTTAGGGGAGAGAGATTATTTACTGGGGCCCATCCAGTGGAGGCAGACGCTCAGTGGTCCTGAGAGACAAACATGTCCATCAGCCTGGGGAAGCCTTGCAATCCAATTAAAGTAGAAGTCTTTCAGGCGGTCAGTGCTAGCTGATGGTGTTCATCATCCACCGGTGACATTGCTTGAATAATTTCTCATTTTAGTCCCTTACTAGCAAAACATTTCTTTTTTGGAATAATAACTGCAAAATATTCAACAACATGAGATGTTTGTATGAAGAACAGAAGACCAACCCGCAGCAGAGAAACACAGAAATCACGCTTGCTTATTCATAAAGTGTTGTTCAAGTAGTGATCTTTGGAGCCCAACACAATGGAGTCAATAGGAAGATCATTAGCCATCTATATGGAAAAATTTATAAGTGTTAGTGGATTGAACAAGGGAATTCTTATGGAGACAACAATAGGAATGCAAGCATGTGACGGCAGGAAGATTCCTGTGTGCACTATGTGGACTTTACTACAGTCGCCCAGGCTGAGGAAAAAAAGGAAAGGAGGAAAAAAAGATTGCTGCAATTCAAAGAGCATGACTTTACTTGGAGAGGCAAACCAAATGAGAGTCTGGGCCTTGGGTCCGTGGGTCAGCTAGCAGGTGGGAATGAGGTGAACCAGAGCGGGGGGAAAAACAGGATGGCAGAGTGGGGACGTCACATCTGGGCTGAATTAGGAAAGTAATACGGCGGGCCCAGGAAAGTGTTTGAGGATCTGGCAGATCTCCTTTCCCTAAGAACAGCAGGTTAGTATGTCAGCAGGGAGTCCAGATGAGAACGATTAGAGGTGGCCTTTGAGGAGCAGGTGCCTCTTCTACCTCTGCTGCTTAGCACTGAATGCACGGTCATTAATCTTACATTGTCATAAGGCATTTAAGCAGATGATACTTTATGAGCTTGTCAAATTCCGCCTTGTATGTGGTTTGTTTTAAATGCATAATTTCTTATGCATGGACCATTATGGAGCAGCACTCGGTTACATTCAACAAGCACTGGAATTAAAGCTAGAATCTTCTGCTGCAGTGTAATGGAAGAAAGAAGAAAACAGGGCATCTTAATCATTGTAAGTGGATTACCTCACCTAACATTACATCATAGCTGATTTGGTGAACAAATTATTTGACAATATCGCAATTTAAAATCAAGTGGCTTGCAGCTTCACTACTGCATGACCAGTTGCTGCCAACTGCTGTATTAAAATGGAGATACAGCCACTGGCAAAATCCTGTAAGAAGCCAAGAGTAACAACAGTGTCTCCTTAATAGTCTCATAATTTCCCCTATGGCTCTATCATGCTCACTGTCTCACTCTGCTCCGCCACCCCGCCTTCCTTTGTATACCAGGGACAGACACATTTGAGAATTGATTCAGCGCTACATTAAGTAATCTAGTAATCATTTACAGCAATAGTTTTGGGGTTTTCTTTGAGAAACAGAAGCATATTAAACAGGCATTGGTGTCACTACGAGGAGAATGGAGCGGTTTCCGTGCAATGTGAGTGCTATCTGACTCGGACGGCCCGCGTTGGGGTTTTTGCTCTCCTTTACGACCTCAAGCTGTACAGTGAAGTGGAAGAGCGTCTTTTTCATGGTACAATTTCCACCCCATTTCTTTGCATTTCATTGTTATCCCTATCTCCAAAACAATTCAGTCATGCGGCTCTATGCAAAAGAGCAAAGCATGCATCTGCTCACAGAACAAGTGGAAAGAGAGCAGCTGTGGACACAGACCGCAGCATGAGAACTACAGTGTAGCTGTGTTTGTCAACATGAAAGGCTCGAGACCAAAAAAAAACCCCCAACCTGTTTTACAGTTTTACATCAGCAGAGAAACATTTTGTTATTCGTTTTATGATTGTGGGCATTTTTGGTACATTCAGGCTCGCTTGAGCATTGAGATGGTGATGTAAGTAGTGATGCTGGGGAGCCGGATTAGCAGGTTGTCATACTTTGCCGTTTTTGTTAGTTTTTGTTTAAAAGGGATTTCAAAACGCGGCTTTCTGTAGTGCTCATGAAACCTGAAGTGCTTTAATAGGAGTTCTGTGGTCTGTAGCTGTGAGCGATCTGAAACATGGACAAAGACGGGGAGATGGAAGAGAAATCTAAGCCAGAGGCAGTCTAGTTTGAACAGCTATACAGACTCGCCTCAAGTGCACCGGGCAGATTTTGGGGTGTAAAAGAATGAAAGCGGTAATTCTCACCTGGCGCTGGTTTTTGTTATAGAAACAAAAAGGTTGCTTTTTTTTTCTTTGCAGAAAATTTAAGAAAGTTTTTGTTATTCTACTGGAAGCACTTGTTAGCAAAATCGAACAATAACAATGAACAATTATGAATGAACAGTACTTTCAACTGTAATTGAAATTGTGTAATGCCCTTCAAAATGACAATTCCAGTTGTTGTTGTTCAGGACATTTTTAAAGGAAGAAAAACAAATTTTTGAAAACCACTTTTTCATCCGCTTCAACTAGTGCCTGAGTGAAGTGCTGTCTTCTCCCCTCGCATAGGTTTCAGATGGAGGTGTGGGTGGTTGCAGATCAGTAATGATTTACAAATAATAAGTGGTGGAATGAACAAATCAATAAATCAGTAGATCTCTGGATATTTGTGAGGCAACCTTATTTTTTATATTTATCTGGGTCTTTTATTTGTTTTCAGCTCTCCAAGGCAGGAGCAGGAATCCCAAATTATCCAGGGGGTTAGGGGGCGCAGTGCCCCTGAGCCCCGAGCCCCATAGCAGAGGTAACGTATTCAATGGCCTGGGGCGAGTGGAGGAGAGGAGCGGCCCTGCTGCATACTGATGGCAGGGAGAGAAGCCAGTAATTGGAGCTGCAGAGGAGAGGGGAGAGGGGGGCAAGCACTGGGAGATGATGGCTTTGTTTTCTCTCTTCCTGTCTGTGCTGCTCAAACTCCTCCTCCCAGGCCTCGCTCTCCCTCACACTCACTAAGTAGAGATATGGAGAAATTGAATAGAGATACTTGCTAATTGGTCTCTTGCTGCTTGCTTAAAGGACCATAGACATTCTTTTTCATTTGCCTATTGAAACTAATAAACTACATCTGTCCGTGTGTGTCTCTGTGTGTGCGCCTGCGTATGTGCGTGCGTGTGTGCAGTTATTCAAGGATTACATGAAGCGCTGTGTTGTTCTAACAGGGAGGAAAAGAGGAAAATGTGAGGCATTGCTAATACAGTAGATTTAAAAATGGTTGTTATTGTTATTAAGACTGAAAGGAGAAGCCGTGCTCACCAAAATGAAAAAGAAATCTCAGACTAACCTATTTGTAATACCCTATCAAAGCTTGACGAGTTCATTTACTGCTTTATTTCACTCCACTGCCGTAGAACATATGCACTGCGTTCATGAAAGCCAATTTAAACCCTGTGCTGTCTGATATGATGTAAATTGGTAAATACTATCCTAATCAGAGCACATCACAGTTAATTAAGAAAATTACTTTGACAAACGGTTTGAGACTGGTGTAGGAGCTCAAGCCAATCAGGCTCATTCCTTATGGTGGTGCTCCCTCATGTGGGTAGGGAACGGTGAGAGTGCTGTTACATACATTGTCGAACATCGCTATCAAATCGGCCAGGAGAGAAGCGGATGCTTTTGGCGAAGTAAGTCCCACAGCACCGTCTGTTGACATTGTGAAGTGGTATGATATATGCAGGCAAATTAACTAAAAAAGAAATAATAATTTTTAAAAAATGGAGAAGAAGTTTGTTGTGGCGACATGTTCGAGTCAGCCCTGCTGGCCAGTTGGCCCTTAAACAGGTTGAAGTCCACAGGTCACAAGAAGGACACAAGCAAAGTGAAGCTCTCATTTCCTGTCAAAAGCAGCGCAGACAGATTCTTTCCAAGGCATCAGTCGCAGGCTAATTGGGCCCCGGTGGGTGACACTGCAGCATCATAAATAAAACAAACACAGTTGTGGTGTTTCTGCCACTGGACTCTTTAAACCTTCATCACAGAATAAGCGGTTCTGATGAAACACCCAGCCTAATTACTCTGGTACAGAGCTGTTATCTTTTCTGCCTCGTGTAATTGATCCTCTTTTTTTTTTTTTTTCCTGAATGCATTTATGTTTTTAAACGGAAATGAGAGCATGCATTGCCTGAGAACTTGAAGACCTTGTAGGAGCCGATAATTAGCTGCTGTGGTTAATGGGCCTAACTGCTTGTGTGCTACATGACTCTACGGTGTCATAATGTGGCAGAGCTCAGAGGAGACAGTGCTCAGGGGTGATGCACGTGTGATTAGTCTCCTCACTTCACCAAAGCCCTTTTCACACCTTCACTTTGCAGTCAGAACCACGAACCTCTGGTGTAGAAAATTACATATCTTTAACTGCACTCACTAATCAAATGTGCTCTCTGTGAACCTCTGACTGATCCATGACCAGTGTTGGGTTTTAATAGTTTTTTTTTTGTTCTCTGAAAAAAGGACTAAAATACTGAAACACACAAGTCTTGTACTTTCAAAGTGTTACGACTCAGCACGGCAGAATGTAATGTGCTCCCTTTAATATGTGTGTTGCGTTCATGTGTTTGTATAGCAGCATGTGTGCTAATTTAGATAAATATACAGCTTGCCCTGGGCCATGAATTAGAAAGCAGGCTAATATTGATATACTTTGAATCTCTTGCTTCTTTTAAATTCACAATGAATCAAAATACATCAGCTGCCCACCTGGCATATTGTGTGTTCTTCATTCTGCTCGGTGTCCTGATGATTTCACTTTGTTATTCAGCCAGTGGCTCCTTCCTTGGGACCATATATTCATATTCATTCTGAACCTATAGAATGTGTCAAATAGAGGTGTCCTAATTGTGTCCTTGATGAAAGGCTATTAATATTGAACATTTTCACATTCACCCGTGTGCCAGTGCTGAGGAAATGTGTTTTTCCCCCTGTTTTTTTTTCTTTCTCCAAGACAAAAAAGCAGATCTGTTCATATCTCTAATGATACCTGATTCCCCAGGGGTTAGCGGCGAGACTAGCGGTGGCTTGAGCAGATTCATCAAACAAAATATGGTGCTCTTTCCTCAGGAGGCTGAGAGTCACATTGCGTTATATCACTGTTAATTAGAATGAAATATGCAGTTCAATTATTCTTTGTATTGTTTCCTGACGCGCGGGCTTGTGCTAACTATAGAGCACTGATGTAACACCAAATGTTAGAAAGCTTAACACTTATTTCTGCTCATTTTTTTTCTTTTAACAAAACTGCAGTGCTGCTTTTTTTTTTTCTCACACACACACTTCCATTCCATTTTTCAGCATAACAAAGTGACCCCATAACTATTCCAAACAGTGACTGTAAAACCAAAGCGTTTATTGTGTGAAAATTCTTGTAGCTCTTCTAAGCAGTGCTGTCATGATACTGGCAGCAACTGGCCTGATCGGCTGGGTAGCCGGGTGGCTCACTTGACATTGTTTTTTTGAAGCAGGCACTGGCTGTCCTGTGACCAGTGTCAGTATAGCACAACCTCTGATCCAGGAACAGCAACTGTCAGGCCCGCACCTGTACGGCACTGAGACCTTGTGTCCCCCTCCACGTCCACAACGCAAGGTTGTGCTTAGACATGCTTTGCATCTCATCGGCACTCATTGGCCCAAGCAATGCTCTCGAGACTGCCCATGATCCCAGCTGTTGTCTTCATTTTAATGCACTCTGAATAATATTAAAGCAGAATCAGTTGAATTTATTAATGCAGCTCGCCCCTTGGAGAGATGCTTTTAAAGGCCAATGATTTAATTTCAGCTCTTAAAGGCCATCTTCAGTTCTTGATGCTATAAAGAATTATGGCTTTTGCCATCTCTTAACACCAGTGTGTACTGTGGGCCACAAAATGAATTATTAGTAAACTGGAGCTAGTGCAAACAGCTGCTATTAGCGACCATTTTTCTCTCTGTTGTTATCTCACTTACATTGCCGCCCGTATTCCCAGAGACGACATCAGTCCTGGTTACTATAATTTATGTCTTTCATCAGGAGAGACTAAAGAAATGTGCCAGCTAGTTAAGGCGCAATCTGGAGGAAAACAGCTCAAGGTGGCTACAGCATCATTTTAAAAACTCCCAATGCAGTCTCATGTAGACGTGTTAATATACACTGGGCTAAACAGTCGCTAACTGTATTAACATCAGTATGTTCTGCGTTGTGTTTGACAACTGAGCTGATGCACAACAGGTCATGTTTCATTTGGTGCATTGGTGTGTTCTGTTTAGAGGCAAATCGTAACCTCTGCCGTAATAATTTAGGCCATTTGGGAATTGCAGAGCAGCCAGTGATCTCCAGTGATGACCTGCTTCTCCGGTGGTACAAAGAGACCAAATAACACATACACAAGCGCCTTAACACATGTAAGTCAACGGATAGCGGTGCTTTTGTTGGTTTTTCCTCCCGTGCGCATTATGTCTGTCAGAGGGGAGGTCAGAGAACCTTAACAGCATTGTAACAGTAACAATTACTAAGGATTTGTTGAGAACACTGGCTTATTTAAATGAGTTTTGTGTTCTGTTTTGTTTTTTTCCTCTATGCATCTCCTTGTAAAGCAACACAGAACTGCGACAAAGGGTGCAGTGTTCGCTCTCCCTCTCTGCACTTGGTAGTTTGACGCCCGCTCCAGGGCTGAACATCAGAAGAGCGGCTGCTGAAAAAACAGGTTGTATGGGTCCTTGCACACAGCCTGCCTGTGGTGCTGCCTGAAGGACTGCCATGGAAACAAGGAGTGTGACAGGCTCTGGGGGGATCCGCCACAGCTGCAGGCACTTCCTTTTTGACAGCCTGATGAAGACATCACTGCCACACCATGCACAACAACAACTACTACTGGAGAAAGAATATGATCAGACAATGTTAACTGCTGTGTGGCTGAAATGTTCATTAGCAGGCTTGTAAAACATCCAGGGATTTTCCCCACCGCATTCAGGGACCATATTGCACAGTGACTTCCTCTGCAAATATCTGCAACTGTCCCAGGAGAAAATATACTGATAAATAATTCCTTAAATATGATTACAACACTTTGAAGAGGGGCTTAGGTGTGTTTGTGTGTGCGTGCCATATGTGCATATAAGTAGAGAGCATGAGTGCGCACCGGTGCATGCAAAGTAGAATCAACAATTGTTGAATCCCTGTCAGACTGTTCGGTATGATCCACTGAATATGAATGATACGGGGTACATCCAAGTCCACAACCTCAGTGCCACAGATTCAAAGATTTGACAGCTTGGAGGCAGGCAACCATAGTCCCTTAAGCCCTCTCGTAACTGGAAGAATTTATCTTTATAATAATATATATGTCAAATGACACATCATTTCAACTAAGTGCTATTAACCAAAGCGATGACTTTAGATAAACTGTGTTGTTTTTGGCCCCGTATATGTCACATTCTTATTTTCACTTGTTCTGTCAGATATTTAGATGAAATCCGGTTGTTTGCTGTAATGTCTCTTAAAAGTACCCTGGGAGTGTCGCTTAATTGGTTTCACCTCTTGGGGACGTTTCATCGGGTTTTGCATTGGATCTGCTTGTAACCCCCCCTTACACACCTCCCCGCGATGCCCTCCTCTCAGCACAGCCAAAACCAGCTCCCCCCCCACGCCCCAGTGGAGCCAAGAATGTAGGAGGGTTTCAGCCAGTGTGTGGGATTTAGCTCGTCAGAAGCTCAGGGTCACCTCCACACCCTCTCACTTTGAAATGGACCCCTGGTGGCAGCTCCTGGGAGAGCCCAGTGATGTCTCTATCAGCCTGTCAAAAGAGATAGCCCGGGGCTCCACCAGGTCCCCCTGAGCCAATCAAACTCTTCACAAAGCACAGATGGATGCTCTTTCACCAGCGTGCTACTCCTGAGGAGGAGGAGGGGTGGGTGGGAGGGAGGGAGGGGACCCGGCCGTGATGCTCAGTCCCCCAATTGGTTGGAACAAACTTCCATTGCTGGAGTCCACTCCTCAGTTCAGCTCAACTTCAATTATAACTATATATTGTATTGTATATTGTGAAAGAGAGTATCTGCCATTTATCTAGTGGGCAAAGAAGGAAATACTACTATTTCTAGTTTTAATTTCCTCTTATGTACTCTCATATATTCTACAGGATGCAATTATTTTGAAGAACAGTTCTTTAGTCACTTTGTGAAACATTTATGTGAGCAACATAAATAAGAAGAAATACTGTTTTGCACAATCAAAAATGATCAAAGATGCCAATCGATCATTTTGCGTATTTAAAATTAATATGCGCGGGAACACTGAGAGATGATACGCTATATCCCTTGACTTTGAAAAACTGTTGCGGGAATACAGATGGAAAAACAGAGTACGTGTGTGTGTGTGTGTATATGTGTGTGTACGTGTGCAACCATTAGATAGGCCAGGTGATTTTAGTGGAAATATAAAGCACTAAGTGCCGGGGATGGAGAGAGTACTCTCTGTGAGATGAGCTCTTTCTCTCTCATCTGGACCCTGTTATTGTGAGAAGGCAACAAAGCAATACATTAGGAAGCACACTGGAGCCACACAGCTTTGATGTGAGCTTGGTAACCAAGGCGCAGCAGTGGCCGGTGTGTGAGCGCCGTTTCAATGGCTGTGTTGTGTAATCAGATGTGTTTACTGTGTATTCAAGTAAAGAAGTGGTGTAATCCATGCTCACAAGAGTGCAGTTATTGAAAAAAAAACAAGAACTCAAACTGATCAAGATTCTTTATTCAGGATTCTTGCAGATTCTCCATTTGATGATGCAGACACGATGCTAGGAGGTAAAACTTGCACGTGAATTTAACAGGAAACACAAAAACTTTACTTAAGCCAAGCAAGTTGGAAATAATACATTTCATGACTATATTTGTTTCTGAGATAAAATTAGGAGTGCTTGTAGGATTACGTTAAATAAAGCAAATCTATACCACAAAAAAGATAAATTCAGTACTCTGTCCTTAATATTTTAAATATAAACAAAAAATATTATTTCACCACAGTTATTTAAAATATATGTGACCTTTAGTTAAATGAACATATAAAGAAAAAAAGAACATTGCAGTGGTTTGTTAAGTTTGTATTTTCTTTTCTTTAAGGCAAATTTCTCAGTTTTACCAAAGTCGAAAAAAAGCCCCAGATGCTTTTCATTCCTTTCTAAATTATATCCAAAGATGAAGGCTGAGCCTCGCAATGCTCTTTTTTCTTTACCTCCAAGCTTGTGATTGACAGCGCCATGTGCTGCCCTCCTAGCGGCTGCAGTTCACAGCCCCTGTCAGGGGGGTGGCAAACACACAAGCCAGAGAGCGGCTAGCTGCCCCTCAGCAGCAGGGAGCAGAGTTAGGGTGGTATGATGGGGTGCACGGGGTCAGGGGCTCTGCTGGCACTGGAGCATTGTTGTCAGGTGGATTGCATCATGCCACATTTAGAAAGAGACCAGCCTTTCATCCAGCGTGTCCGCGGAGCTTACTTTTTCTTCCGCGCCTGGTTCTGGCTGGTGGGCGCTCTCAGCACACTGTACTGCACCTGTAAAAACAAACAGGAGTTTGGTCAGAGGCAGGTAATCCGAGCTCAGTGGAGCGCACGGTAATGGCTCCCCTGAGGAGAGCTGGTGCAGGGGAAAGCGAGGCAGGCTCGCCTGTAATGAATCATTTTTTAAACACAGGAGCAGAGGGGATTAATCACAGGGAGGAAGGATTTGAAGAGTCAAGGGTTCTGTACCAGTGAACGCCCCCCTCATTCTGCACCACAATCACAATATTAGAAACAGACATCAACTGCTGAGATGACCTGCCAGCCAGGCCAGTGAGGGAGTTGCGAGCTGCATAATCACTCAGTGTAAGTTATGTCCCCTAAAGAAAACTTTGTAAGTGTTTAGTGTTGTTTAAGCTGAGCGCTACCAACACAAGTTGATGTATAAGTTTCTTTATGACTTTGCAAACCTCTGAGTGACTTTAATTTCTCCGGGCTAAAACTGGACCTGAAATGTGATATTTGAACTTAAGACCTTGTTCTTTCTCCTGGCTACATATGTAGTGTTAAACTCAAGGAACTCAACTCATGTTACACACTTTCTCATCCATAAATTCCCGCATGTGCTTGCGAAATATGAATCGGGTTTATTCGGACGCTAATTTTTGTCTTTTTTAAAATTACCACCAAAATTCCCATCATATGCCAAAGAGGGCCGATCATAGGGTAAGCTGAAAAGACAAGTTGGAATTTGAAAACTTGCTTTGAAGCTTGCTCGCTGAGCTCAAACAATACGGTGAATCTGTTGAATAAAGGTAAGAACTCTATGCTAATTAGCTGCTCTCCATTATTAGAATGGGAGATGGAATGTGGGAACAAAGTGACTGCCTCCTGCATCAGAACATGAAACTGTCCTCAGAACTGACAGATGCTTCTTATTTCAAGACAGACACTGTGTTGTCAGAAGTCCCCGTTTGAGGCGGACTTTGTAGATGTGCACAAGCACTAATTGCCAAGTCACATTTGCAAGAAAGACAGGAGTCAATTTTCCTCCTTTGTGGTCTTCTGTGTCCACACCTATCTGAGGATTGAAGTTCTAAGTCAACAAAAAAAACAATATGTGGTTTATTGTTTTTGGGTCTCCTGTGTTATTTTTCACAGCGCATAATGGAACGTACTTATGATTAATCTTAAGAGTGTTTTGTTTCCTTTTTTTATGACTGAGGCTATTTTCAAGATGTAGTTCCTCTTTTAATCCAGGCTAAAAAAAAAAAAAACAGGGAAAAAAAAGTATTGTTTCTATGGGATTTGAAAATGAGTCAATTTCAAAGCTCAAATAGTGTATCCCAATGGGGGAAAAAGACATACAAAGGATTCTGAATCAAAATGTATTCACCACCTTGTTTTGCCAACTCAGTCAGCCAAATCTCAAACAACACAGGCTCCCTCCAACATCACAGAGAAGTCAGCAATGGCTTGCTGCAGAAGGACATCAAGGGTGCAGCTGAGAAACAGACTAGGGTGAGAGTGCCTTGCCAGATCCAGACTGTCAGGATTTCTCGCTCTATTCTGTCTGGTGAGTTACCTGCGAGATAAAGGCATTGTGTGGCACTTCATTTCCTGGCTAAGCAAAATCCTCAGTCAGAGAGCGCCGAGCACCCAGCGCCACTTATAACACCCTGACAGCTCCTCTCAGCTCTGTGATGTAAATGCAAATGACATATCAGCCATGGCTAATATGTAATCACATATGGCACCCAGCAAGTCGACTGGGGCTCGCAACTACATTAATTGACTCTACCACCCTGAAGTGACTGGGGCCACATCAGAGTTTCTCTGCTGACACAACAGCCAGACACGTCAGGAGCCCTCTCTGTCGGCATGCAGCCAATCACTGGCTTTTATGTCACAGCGCTTCAATCAGCCGTGCAAAATTGCTAATAACGGACAAGGCCTCTGCAATATGGCTGAGGAGAGATCTGAGCATCTCCTTATTCGGGCAATGCAGCAGCTACACGGAGTTGCACTGTGGAATAATTGGGGCAGGCCCGCTTTAAAGGCGAGTGTCCATTAATAATCAAACAAAGCCAGAGGATATATCTCTGCAACACTTGGGAATTCTGGTACAGCAAATAATGCGGACATCTTCAGGGAATTCTCTCCATATCTGTATGTAAAATTGGACCTTACCTTTTGAACATCTGAAGGCACCCTCTTGAGGAAATCCAGTATTTCATTACTGTCAATACTATATGGGTTGCGCAGCTTCTTGGTAAATTTGTTAATGCCTGTGAAAACAGGAATGCATTATTAAATAAAGCCGTCGTACAGGACACAAGTTTCTATAGTTTTATATAGTTTTGTACTGTAAATAACACCTATAATAAAAAAACAGTTGTGCAACTCTATCAGTGCAGAATTTCCCCACCTTGTTTAAGTAATAGCTGAAAAAGAACATGTGCAAGAAGGGTGTCGCTGTTGCAGTAAACAGTGTGTTAAGTGGATGAGTTGTACATAAGGAACATTATTCAAATATGATCTTACCCTTTATTAACAAAGTTTATTTGTAATTATTAGAAGGACTCCTGACCACATTCGCAGTGTGTGCTGCATCCAGTTTATCAAATCACCAGTAGAGCAGGTGGTGTACAACGATTTTGAATCAGCAGTAAACGCAAATCACTTTTCAGAACCTCAGTGCCAAATGGTCTCCCCTTTGACATCCTAGGATGTTATAGTAGAACTCTCAAAAACAAATGCTAAACATCTTCCCGACTGAACCCTGTAGATTCTTCCACAAAGGGTAATAATGGTCTCTGGATTATACCAGGAGACGCAACTTCCAAACAGCAGTATTACCCTTCGACATATAAATTACTATTTACTATTTGCTCAGTGTGCAAGTTTGAAGACTGTAATGGTGTCACATACGCACACATCAGAACAGGATATCCAGGAAGTAAAGTTTAAAAAAAGCAGGAAGTTTAAAGGAGATAGCGTCAAAATTTTATGGGAAGAAAAGTTTTTTCACAGATCTAGGCACGTCTGACATTTAATGGGTGTAAAATTGTGCATTAACTAATCAATGACAAGTGTTTATCAGTCACTCAAACAGTATTTATTAACCATTCATTAATCGGTTATAACGTTTTTGAACATGCATGCATCAGGTTGTTGTAAAATCACAATAAAGATGATTCAAAGATCAGTTATTAACCCATTGGCATTAGTAATTTTATAAACAAGTGAAAGATTATGTAACAACTTTAGCTTTAGCTTACTAAAGCATCTGAATCTCATTTAAGAATAAAATATTTAATTACCCACAAATGTACTATTCATTAATAGTAGTTACAAAGTGTTAGCAGTTACTTTAATTTGAACTATAGGTACTCGGTTATAACAACTTTTTTCCACTTTTGTTTGCTTCAATATGATCTTTTTGTGCACATCTATATTTACTTTACAAATAGTTCCATACCACAGAGGGAAAAAAAATCTCTTGGGTCTTGTAATGGGACCATTATATTCACAGCTCAGTACTGCTTGTACCTCAGCATGCAGACAAAGAACCTAAGGACTTAAATATGTGCAAGAAACTTGAAAGGCTTGCCTTGCAACCACAGAGATGGGGGTTAACTGGGAAGGCAGAGGAGTGTCTCAGACTGTGTGTTTTTTGTTTGATATGGTGGTTTTTTGGTATTGATTGTGTTGAAGGCAGTGTGGAAGTACAGTGGTTGTGGGCTTACAGCTGGAGGAGGAGAGCCTGTTAAGGGCAGCATATCTCCCTGACCACTGAGATGACGGTCTATTCTCTATGACTACAGCAGATAATGAGAGGCTAGACCAGGAGCCTACAGACTGCCCAAGGACATCATGTATTATATACAGCTTGCTACTCTACCTCTGCTTTGTTTTCACACAAACCCTCGGTCATACCTCTGCTGGGCTCTGCTACATCAGCCCACACTGGGCAGAGCAAATCTCTGCAGCTGTCTGATCTCTGTGCATTTGCAGAGGTGTTGAGATGGCATAGTTCTTAAATTAGTGTACTTCATTAAATCATGGATTAACAGTTAGGAAGACTAAAAGAAGTTGTGTTTTGCAAAGATGATATAGGTATATATTTCTTTCTATAATATTTGTAGAGATATTTTTGGTTTTATATATATGTATAAGTGGATCAAATAACAAAAGGTATTAAGTATCTTTTGTGAATTAAACATGCTTGCGATTTTTCTCCACATGTGGTACTTACCCCATATCAGTACAATGTATCGCAGTGGGATCAAATACAATAGCGCTGCTGCCACAAACAGCACCAAGCAGGCCAAGCACGACAAGAATGGGACAGACCAGTTGAATATGCTGTAAAAAGAATAACATGTCCAGTTAAGTTTTATATATACACTACAACAATAAAATGTTAGTAATTTAAATGTATTATGTATAATAAAATCCAGATATTTGGCAGGTAATTATGAAATAGTCATATTACTTCTTAACTCGCTCCCCGATGTTTGCAATCTCCTCCAAAACGTTCTGGACAGCCAGCACTACTTCCTGCACCATATATATCTTATCAATCAAACCCTTTTTTCCGGGTTCCTAAAGTGAAACAAAAAAAATGCACAGACACTGATGAGGTACACTGTATGTCAATTGTTGGGCAGAGTAGACAAAGACCAGTTTATCTCTGCTGTGCTATTATGTGTGATTTATCTATTGAATGGCCCGTAATGAGCAAACACTGTACATCTTCAGACTATGCTTTTGAAGATGAGACAGACTCGGCCATCCACATAACAGCTTCAGAGCACTGAGAGATTTCAGCTTTTGTCCGTCACACACAATGGAGCTGTTGCACAAGTGCAGCACAATCAAGACTCTCCGGTAGATGAAAAGTACAGAAAATGGCCATCTGCAATCAGACAGACTAGACGACCTAGACAAGAAGTGCAGGGGCCTCACAACTTAGGAGCGATTTTATTCCAGGAACCTGCACAGGACGAGTCTGAACACGTTTTGCTTCCTAGCCTATCCTAACATTCTCAAAAAAACAACAAAAAACACACACACACACTTCAACCTGCTTAGAACACCACGCACGAATATTATCACAACCATCACGACGCAAAGCGCGCTATTTGCTTTTATGCATTGAGATAATAAACAAGGTGGAAAAGCAATAAGTCAGAACGAGAGCGGATTGGGCTGTTTGTCTTGAAATGAAGCAAACGTGATTGCATCAAACTTGGAAATAATGGCAACTGTGAAGCCTTCCAGGGCAGAGAAGTAGACTAGAGATAACACGAGTAACACAAGCTAAAGAGGGCTGAGGAGCCTCACATCAAAAGGAGGAAATAATGACAGGAATGATGACAGAGAGAAGTGTGGGAGAGTGAGAAGGGGGATGAGAGTGTTGGGGGTGGGGGTGGTTGGCTTGCTCTAATGGACCCTAACAGGAGGCTTGAGGATGTCTATATGTTTGTGTTACAAGTCAGCTGAAGCAACAGCCAGTGTCCATTGACAGGGCGCAGACAGAGTGCCTTTATCAGAGCTTCATGAGGCAGCCCCTGGGAACACGCTGTCTGCCAGCACAGAGAGACTCCCCACTGCTGGGCCCACTCTCCTCCACGAAAGGCGCAGGAAGAGAGCAATTCCCACACTAGCGGAGCCTCCCCCACTGGGCTCCGATCTGGACAGACACTGAAGGCCTAGCACTGTCCAAAAAAGGAAAAACTATCACAAATATGCTTTCTGTGAGATTAACATCTCACGGTCTCATTATGAGGAAAGACGACTATCTGTGTGCACGCTTCGTTTTTGCTCTCCCCCCTCACTGCACCGGGAAACAGAGGAAACCATCCTGAGTGTCTTTTACTCCACATCAGGTGTTAGTTGAGCTGACTGGGGACGCTTTCAAGTTTATTTTGAAGGCGCGGAACATCTTCAGAGTTTGCTAAAAGCCATTACGAACCGTGTTGGTAAGCTCCTGCAGGACTTAGACAGCCACACATCAAATGATAGCTCATTTGATATGGAGCCTCGTCAGTTAGGCATTCCTTTCCTTATTTCCATTTAAACTTGTTTAAGCAGCCCAATTACATGACTTGGAATTCAAATATATTACAGTATGAGATACGAAGCATTATTTATCTACAACGGATACGCACGCAAGGTAAATCTAGGCCCCAAAAGAAAAAAGAAAAAGAGAGAAAACCATATTGGCTTTCATTTCTAAAAGAAAAAGCAGACAAATAGATGTGCTCTGAAGTATGCATCAAGAGGCAGAGCTCTCGTGATTATCATTATTCATCTGCTTTAAGATTCCTGAAATCCTCCATCTCCTTAGCGACCAAAACTGAAGTCCTTCCTACATTAATCATGTGATGATATTCTTTGTTCATTTCTCTTTTAAGCATGTACTTGAGCGCGAAGAAAACAAATAAATAAAAGATCTCCCTCTTAAATGGGAAAGGATGGCTGAACTCGGAATGGACTAAACGAGGCCTAAATGTCTACTGATTAGAAAACCTGTGTGAAATCATAGTCTCGTTTCAGATAAAATTGTAAAAGCTTCCTTTTAAGGTGCCGTAATGGAGAACCAATTTGATCTCCCACACAAAGGTAAACATGCTCTCACAGACATGTGGAGCTATCAAAAGCTGGGGGGGGAGAAGCTCATTTAGCATCATTTTAATTAGAATAAACGGTGCCAAATTTGAATTCTCAGACTGAATCTTTTTTTTTTCTTTTTTTTTCCTGACATGGATACAAAATCTCTCTAAACAAAAAACACCTGCGTTCCTGAAACAAGCTAACAAACAATTTGCTGAGATAGGGCTTTAATGTAATGTTGGGTCCACATGCAGCACGACGTGCACATCACAGATCACGACATGGGCAGTCTGTCTGGCTGGCGTGCTCAAGGAGACCCAGCGGTGAATGTGGACTATCGGGTGAGTGATGGAGTAACCCCGCAGCCCAGTCTAGCACCCCCACAACCACCTCCTCACCCCCCCACCAACTCCCCTGGGCTGGGTTCTGCGAGCAAGTCAACCTCAGACTTGGACGCGGGGGTGTACAGGCTGTTTCCTCTTCCCTGTTCGTTTCTGTTGGAGATCTATGGACTTGTTTTGCCTCTCTGTTTCTTTATGTTATGATTAAATATTGTCTATGTGCTCCATTGATACCTAAGGCCAAAGGGAAGTCACTTTGGCCACACATAATTTGTAAGCCCTCTCCTTCCCTGAGGACAGATTTGTTCACAGGCAGGGAATCTGTTCTGTATTATCCTGCTGTAATGCTGCCTTGCCTTTCGTCTCTCTTTAACGTCATGCCTTCACATTCTTGCCGCTCTGACTGAGGTTTACATATTTCCTTCCTCAAGGGGGAAAAAAGAGGGGGAGATAAAAACATATTTGAGTGGTAATCATAACCTTCTCAGAGGGAAAAGAGACTGTGGGGGAAAAGTGAGGCTTTGAAGTCATCAAATTTAACACTGATCACTCTTTAACCCCAAATATTTTTAAAGAAGACTTTGATAGGGTGTGTAAAGCTACACTGCTTGATCTAACTGCATGATATCGCATTCAAGTGACAGCAAGACCATAACAAGACTTTCAAATAAGCCACTTTAAATTAAAGCTGACAGCTTAAAACAAACATGGGTGACTGCTTAATTAGTAAATGAAAGGAGATATTTCATTTCCTCTGAGTGTGAAAGGGCTTAGAAGGCTCATGGAAAAACCTTTCAAAAAGCTTTAAGAGGTGAAGGCTGAGTTTGCAAACACATGGTGTATATATAGAGAATCATAAACCAAAGCAGTTTGTGGGAGAAAAAAAGAGACATTTCTCGCTTATGTGTTGATAATGATTTTTCTGACCTCGTAATGTAATGATGATTTGGTCAATTCAGTTCCCAGTTCAATGTGGATAAAATGCCGGATTCTCTCAGCGTTGCCGCTGTTTGTTTAAGCCTCGGTTTGCCTGTTAGTAGCTGTGATAGGAAGTGTGGGTTTTCCACTTTGTATGTGCAGACATATCACACGAGTTTCATCTGTGAATTAGCCCGTCCTTTCAGACAGGATTTGCAGGATGTGCCTGTGTTTTTAAACAAAGCTGGCTTTTTTTTTGTAGCCCCTGGTTATCACAGCAGAATATATTGAGCACATTATGGATATGAATCCTGGGCCTAGACACGCAGCACAGGGGTCATTGCTTGGAGGCTTTGCGTTAGTTCCACACTTCATTGCCATAAAGCAATAATACACATCCCTGTTAACTTTTTTCCCTTCTGTACTAAAAAAACAGCGGGTTGAGTATAATTGAATATTATCTGCTGTGGGAAGTATAATTTTCAGGCTACTTAAAGATTTCCTGTTGTTCTGTTTTTCAAGCGATGTCATTATTATTTATGATTTCTCACAAAGGAAAAGTGAAGATAAGTGATAACCTTTTGGGGGTGTGGTATGTGTTTGTTACTGTATCCCGTTCTAAAAGATCATACTCAGTGTAACTTCTCCCTTTAGAAAAGGATGACATAAGAAAATCTACTTATTTTGTCCCCAAAAGCGGACTCGAAATCTACCTAATGATGCGGTTTGGATTTGTAGAGTGCTGCAGAAACTCTGTGCAATGCATTCAGGATTGATACTGAGTGCCCAGAGGAAGAGAACAAAGAGCTTTGTGCTACAACTGTTTCACAGACTTTGAATGCATGAAAATATGGAAAAGAGCTTCAGAGAGCTGTCATTGTGACTATGCTAAAATACTGACTAGGACCCGTGTGGCTTTTTTATTTTGTCTGAATATTTCCTGAGAAGAAATTTGCAAAAGAATCACAGCTATTTGGTTGAATCGGGTTTGTCTCTGCCACAAGCATGCACGCATCGCCATGTTTGATTTAACCTTAGTTATTCAGAAAAAAATATTTAAAGGATTTTTGCTCAAGCCGTTGTGTAAAATCACAGTGAAATGTTAAAACAGCATGCGCTAAAATATGTATTTACATTCATAGTGAAACTGAGAGGAAATAGCATTCTAGCAGAACAAGTTATCCCTTAAAATGCAAGAAGGAGACAACATAAAATACCTTCTCGTCTTCCTCCTCGTCATCACCTATGGTCATGTTCACCTAAGAGAAAATAAAGGGTAGAGGGTGAGTTCCAACGAATGGGACATGTGGGCACTGGAGCATTTTTAACAAACACCTAGTAATGAAATTTTCTTTGAGTACATTCACCCCTATTGGGAGAGGCTTGTTTCCATAGAGACTGCATCACAGGGGTGACCTCACACAAAAGCAGAGGTGAAAAAGGGCCTTCCTCACAAGAGCACTGTCACACCAAAGCAATCTCTTTTCTTCACAACATAAGCACACAGAAAAACAGAAAAGGAAAGAAAAAACACATTTAATTTGGATGTTGTTGCCTAGATCACTTTATATCAAGTCATCCCTGACCCCTCTGTGGTGCGCGCTGTGGCATTGCCTGGGCACAGAGTTGTGTCATTGCCGGCCAGAGGGTCACATGAGGGTGACAGAGGCTCCACACTGGATATGAGGTTGATCCTGGGCTTTAACATTGCCCAGGGATGGCATCTTGAGCCAGCAGCCATAAACACAATGACTGGGACAGAGATTTCGCTTTGGGGAGGGTGCGTGAGGAGGCCAGGCCCCTGGCTGGCCAGTGAGAAGGCTTACAACACAGTGAAATTGGGGGGCAGTCAGAAGTGTGAACAGCATTAACCTTCACAAGCATGTGTAGGGCGAGAATAATTTCCATAAAACTAGATAGAGAAAAGATAACACTGTTGAAAGACCTACAGTCTTCCACCTACAGATGTGGACAAACAATATCAGCAGTCTGTAAGCTGCATCGCATATTCATAGTCACTTCATTTGAGTGGCTTTTTGCTGCTTGAGGTTTTGTATTTGGAGACAACATAGAAACTAATGTTACTAGCTATGAGCTGCATACAGTGGAAAGCTGCCACAACTGACTGTAGTGTTGGGGAAGATATTTTTTGGGGAGTGGCTCAAAAAGTAATGATTTATGTTGCTGTATTTATGCCCCATGTGCACCAAAGGAAATTAATTCCTTCTACCGCTGGGTTAAAGGGACAAATCCCCCCTAAAAAAATTTACATATACACAAATTTACACATTTATCTCAGCTGTAGTCCTCCTTTATTCACAAATATTATTTCAGTGATAGTCTGCCTTCTTCTGAGTAGAATGAAACCAGATGGCACTTATCTCGAGTCTCTCAAAGCACCAAAAAATAAAATAAAGAACTATGCAGCAATGTCTCTTTCCGCACACCAGGACCTGGTCATTCAAAAAATCCAAAAACATTGTTCTTAGCTTAATGTGGAAACTGTTTTCGCTCTTACCAAACTATACAAACCAACCGTATCACTCACATGAGAAAGTCCGTCTACCCCTGGCGAGTTGCTTGTGCTGGTGACAGCACAGCAGGATGTAAACACAGTGTCCCCTCCCATTCCGATGTAATTTTAGCTGCTTGACTCTTTTGGTTGGCAGATGTAGATCGTAGAAAGAAAATAGCTACTGTTTTAAAATCTGCTCACAACAAGGTTTGTGAATCTTCACTCAAAAAAAAAAGCTGATTTAATTCAATGTAAATTTTGAAATGTAATTTTGCCACATAAGCACAAAGAATCATTTTTGGAGTGTTTTTGAGTAACCAGGTCACATTTTGTTCTTCTGCTTTGAGGATCTTGTGCCAAAAAGAAGGCAGCTTACAGGAGATAGCTCCAAAACAGGGCAATTCACACCAAAACAGGGCAATTCACACCAAAACAATCTACATGGATGAAGCACAGTGGAGGGCAGAGAGAAAAAATGTGATTGACTTTGAGATGAACTATCAATTTAACTTGTTACAAACTGTTGCACTGTAAAACCATGCATTTGAAGAAAATACTGAAGTTACGAGTCCTCATCGCTTACCAGGTCTTGGTTGTAGCTGGCCCTTCCTGTTGAGAGCTGGAAGTAGTTCCAGCCTATGAGGAGAAGCAGGAAGAGGGGAAGCATGAAGAGTTCCCAGTGCCACACTGTCAAGAGGAAGATCTGAGGAGAGAGAACATGACAGTATAAAGCAAAGCACACAGCACACACCACTGTACCCTCACCCAGCTTTCAAATCTCAGCAAACCTTTTCACAGAACAAAATATATAATGGTTTTAATCACGTCCTAAATTTCTTGATGACAGCTACAGTACTAAGCTCGTAAGATTTACAGCCAGTGGCAACAGATTTTACCCCTGGCAGTTTGAAAGTAAAAGACATTCAACTTTTAATATCATGAAATCCTATTTGCAGTATACACACAAATAGCACTGTGCTGGCAGAGTGCCTTACTGCTGAACAGAAAGTCTGACATGGATAGGCATGATATGCTGCCTTTTAACATCCACATCAAATCCTCTTAGATTCAGAGACAGGAACGCTTTCTGACGAAGCACATATGGCAACTAGAAAAGCATTTGCAACATTTACCCCCTCCGTGGCAATGATACTGAGAAAAGCCAAGACCCCTGGTAGAAATAAGATGGATCACACTGAATGAGTAATCCCTCATAATTCTGTAAAGGAGTGGTGCTAAGCACGTTGCACAACACCCACTGCATTTCACAGCAGAGCACTAATTGGACGGCTGTATTTAAACCCATTTAGTGACAGCCTAATGAGTCTGCCTCCAATGTTTGAGGAGGATCACACCAGCAGGTTGACATGGATGAAATCAAAAAAACTTTTAAATGTCCCCCACACGCTATATTAGATGTCCTAAAATGTAATAAAATGCGAATACGTGCCAGTGCACCCAACATGGCCCACTTTTATTTACCACAATTCATCTTGCGTGCTGAAATTTTGCGTATACCTTTTCTGTAATTAATGCTTCCTTTGCAAAAGTTACATTAGCTTTCATGTCCATTTCAAACGTAGTGTAACTACTATGTTGAACCCACACGACGGTCACAGTGTGCAGTCTAGGCTCAAAGAGCTGGAGGCTGCTTAGAGTATGAACAATATGTTCGAGTTAAGCTCGAGACAGGATGTGAAGCACTGAGGCCTTCAGGCCCCAATAGCAGGCCTGTAAACAGCAGACTGCTCCTGTCACAGCAACCATGCGGAGTCTGTGCATGTTGCTCTGGGGGGCAGTCTACCTATTGCCACACCAGGCCTAGGTTCAAACAGCCACCAGGGAAACGTGTACCGTGACTAATGCCGACAACACTGTGGCCCAAGAGCCCTGGGCTTCGCTACTGTACTGCTTATTATCCCCTCTATGCAACCTGGGTGGGAGGGGTGAGTGGGCCAAAGTGCCGTGCAGAAAGCAGTAAGATCACCAAGATGCAAAAAATGAACAATATAAGCAATGTGTTATTGTTACAGCTCATTTGAATTACGTACACAAAAACAAACTAGAGCTGGTAAATGATTTTAAAAAAAGGTAAACAATGAATATGCATGATGTGCAGATATAGCTGCGCTACATCTCCTCTCGGTTATGAATAACTTACGTCATGTGTTGTCACCTGAGTTCCCATGAGGCAATCTAAAGAAATGCTCCCCTCACCCCAGAGGAATTCTGCTGGCTGGTGGACAGGTAGCTTGTCATATTCCCAGTATTTTCATTAAAAAAAAAAAAGAAAAGAGAAAAAAGGGGGGAAGGGAGGGTGTGCCTGGAAACTGACACAAGCCCAGCAGGAATGTTGAACCTCCTTGCCCTCCCTGCAAAAGCTTCTACATTAACCACTAAAGTCTAATTGCTTGGTCTCTGTCTTCCTGTGCAAGTCAACAGAGGGAGCCAATTCATTTCCGCCCAGGGAGCCAGCAGAGAGAATCTGTCACAGGTATTCATAATCGCCCACTAATGCAAATTTCTTCTCACAGCGTTCTGGCTCAGTGGACAAGATAAAAGCCTACAGAAATACAATGCCTTGTGTCTAAACTGAGTGCTTAAATGAGGGTATAAACCAAAACTGTCAGAAATATCTTCTCAATTCCTCCCTCATGGTATGTCAACCCATGTGTTCAGGATTTACATGCTTTTTTTAACACTAATAAAAACGACGGAGAGAAACATCTGGGAGAGGCGCTCAGATTCCTTCACTCAGGTGCGCACACTGAGACTTGGCCGTCAGATATTCCGCAGTAATGAGAGGAGGCAGGGCTATTCCTTCCCCCTGTCTCCGCACATTCTACAGAGTTTCTGTGAAATGGAGACGGAGCTAATTCCCCACTTAAGTGGTTTATGTTTTATTAGCAAGCAGCTGAGTGATTAAAGGACATATTGGACAAAGTGCAGCCTTTCAAAAGTAAGTGTAAATTTGTAGGAAAATAATCTCGTTTTTAATTGCGTTCAGCTCCATTTCCGAGCCCAGCCGCATATTTTAATCGTCTTTTTGTCAGCATGACATTGCTAATATGTTGCACAAATACTTAAACGGTGATTTATTTCACCAAAAAGGACACAAAGCAGCAAATGAAAGCCAGAGTAGTAATAATTAATGATATACCTGGGCATTGCGGTTTACCCACAGCAAAATTGGATAACGAGCGACTTGTAATTGAACAAGTGTTGGTATGTATGTCTGGAAGGAGTGTCTCTAATGCAGGAAACCTCCCTTGACAAACACCATTTAGCTGAAAAATGTCTGTATGATTATGCACATGGTGCCTAGGGAGAAAAAAAAGAATGAATTAATAAAACTATTAGCACACGGTGGAGTAGATGATGGAGATGCACTCTCCTTAGCCACCTGTAAGCGCTTGGAGAAGGGGGCAACCCTGGGCAGAGCAATTCTGCCAGGAGGGTTAAGAACAGCCTGACAGATTTGTTTTATAGTGCCATTAATATGATTCCACTAAATGCATTCTGCGCCTTCTCATGCAGATCCCCTGGCCAGCAGAATCCAGCACCTAATAATAAAGCACTCAGCGATTAAAAGTGTGAATAAAATAACTTAAAGCTGAGCAAGCACGGGTAGCTTCCACCACCCACACTCTCCCTGGAGAGGGAGAAGGGACTGTAGCAAGAACAAAGGGACAAAGACACCTTCTATATAAGTTTCTATCACTGTAAATTGATTAACAGGGGGTGGCCCGATCTACCAACCTAAACCATTGACTGGCAGACACACCGCCAGACTACCAGGCTGCCAAATGCTCTGTTCATGCAGACAGACTATAAATATAGGCCTGATATCAGTATAAGATAAATAAAACTGTTGATAATCCAAATAAGTGTAATGTCACAGCACCAGGGCCTTCACAAAATCCTTATTGTTTCTGTTTAAAAAAATAAAAAATAAATAAAAGCTGCTTTTCCCCCCTCCCCTCAGTGTGGTACATTTCAAAAATACCCTTATTTTTAAACTATGCACCAAGCAAAAACACAAAAGATTTAATCTTGGCTCTATCTTCACTATTTCTCTTCAGTTGCACTCCACTTGGAAAGCTAAACAAAGCGAGAAGAGCGCCAGCCAGCATTATGAGGGTCAGTCATGGGGGCTGTGGACGGATGCCAGATTACGTGAACATACAGTGAAAGAGTTTAAGACGGACTATAGGCTGCAGGGTTTGTGTCTGAATGTGTGTGGTTGTGTGTGTGTGTGTGTGTGTGTGTGTGTGTGTGTGTGTGTGTGTGTGTGTGTGGCAGAGAGACACCAAAAAGGACATAATTGATATATGTGATTAATGGCAAAATATGAACGCTACAAATAGTAAAATCATAAAATTAAGTCATGAAAAAAAATCTTAGGAACTTTTACAAAACCTTGAATAATTTTTATTGTGACTAAAATTTTCCTCTTATGGGTGAAATCAAGGGCAGTAAAATGAATCTGAAAGACCTCAATTACAATACAAAAAACCCCAAACAAACAAAAATAAAAATAATGAATCAAAGGCATAAGTAGCAACTCGGCTCATGCGAGTCCTGTTTTTTTGTTTTCAGCTGAGCTGAAACAGAGTCTGGATGAGAGGGCTTATGTGGGGGACAGGCGCGGCAGGCTTTAAAGTAGCTGTAAATGCAGAGCAATGAGACATGTAATTTGTGTTGAGCTCGGGCCAGTGTGGGGACAGGCTTTCAGGGGGTGTCGGAGGCAGAGGAAGCACAGATAAGATTTCTCTTCAGGGCAGGTAGAGTGTGTGGGCAGCCATAGTGCTCTGAGCTAACGCTGAATAAATATTTCACATACCCTCAGCTCAAGTCTTATCGACTGAGGGGAGGGAAAGAGAGAGACAGTGAGCGTAAAAGGGGCTACCTTTGAAACAGGGAGCGATACGGTGGGGAAAAAAACCATGTTCCTCTTAAGCAGAGTGAAATCATTTGTGGGAGTTGCAAAGTGTGACACAATTAGGAACAAAATTTTTAAATAAGTATATACTAACATTATTTTACATACCTAAAGAAACAAAACTGACTGTTTTTTTTTTTATATTATTTAAAATTAATATTCATTTTTCTTCAGGATAGGGTATAAATAGTACAAAGGTACCAATTTTAATTATAAATGTCCAAGTAAATAAAAACAATTACATTTCTTAGGAAAGCTCAAAACCTAAATATAGTGTTATACAGCGCAACTGACATCAAATCTGTGTGCAGTACTTTTTCAAAGTCAGACCCAAATGATTAGCATTGAATGATAAGCCTATAAGTCTGCCTGCGCGGTACAATGCAATAGTGATAGCTCTTCATCAAAGCACTTATGAAGAGCAGCTGTGCAATGCGAGGCATTAGCATTTGCACACGGGGACATTTCTGGCCGTTGTCTCCCTGCCTGTCTGACACATGCCAGGGCCAGAGTAGCGCCAGTACAGGCTGGAGCGGGGCAGTCAGCGGGGGCCCCGTGGTGCCTGTCAGTAGTGGCTACGCTGACCCCGCACTCCGGCACTGGCCACTAGTGTTTAATCCGTGTCGGGAGCGTTAACACTGAGCGACCTCCCGGGTGACAGATCTGCCATGCAACCCTTCTCCCCTGAGGAGGTGTGTGTGTGTGTGTGTGTGTGTGGTGGGGGGGGGTTGGGTGGCAGTGGCACCGACTCTTTCTCCCTGTCAGCTCAGCTCACGTCGGGGCCAAGACCAGCCCCGAAACAGCCACACACAGGGGTGGACAGGTCGCTACCTCAGCTGCACAGGGAGAGGTGTCCTCTGTGAGTGGGAAGGTGGTGATGATACGGCGCAGACAATGGGGTCAAATGCAGAGCATACTTCAACTAGGCTGAAAACATGCATAATATAAAACAACAAAGCGCAACAGATGCACTGACAAAATCTTGCCTTCTCATAATACCGTAACTACTTAGTAAAACTTTCAAGTGAATTCATGCTGTTTTCTAACTGTAATGATCGGCAGTGGTTTCAGTTAATTCACGAGCGCCGGCAACTTTGAATGTCCTAAAACATAAAACATTCGCAGCCCTAATGACGTGAACGTTAGCACAGAAAGCTTATTAATCCCACTAATAACGTGACATGTTCCAAGGTTACACACTGAATTCAGCTATTTGAGGGCAGATAAATAATAATAGCGTGTTAAATCAGGAGGCACTGCTGAGCAGTTTGCAAGTAGTCACAGACTATCATTTAATAATTAATAGATCTCGGGCTAAAACACCATGAACACACACCGCCATCGCTGCCATCATTTTTTTTCTCCCTTCTAGACACATTCCCACTGCACAGCCTGTGAGAACTCCCACAGCCACAGAGATGGAGAGTGTAACCCTCATGAGACTGAAAAAAACCACTCCTTTAAGGCCTCCAACTTTTTCAAACAGAGAGAAAACAGATGTAAAGCAGAAACAAGGAGACGATTCACAGGCGCACGCGGACCTCTTGCTTTTCTCGCAAAAAGCCCAGGCACGCCGCAATGCAGTAAACCACAAAAGAGCACATCCAAGACTCACAGAGCATCTCATATTCAGGGACGGTGTTAACAAGAACAATTATGACAACTCTGATTGTGGCCTTCATCTTGGCCAGGCTGGTGTTCTGGTTAATGGCTCTGACTGCTGTTGCTCTACACAGGTGGTCTCCTGAGACCTCTGGAGCCAGATCTGACCCCGTCCTGCCCTCATCTGGGACGACGATGATTCTATCAGCCCACAAAAAAAAAAAAAAAAAAAAAAAAGAGCGCCTGCTGCAGCTGCCAAGTGTGTTTACAGCTGCACCGCATCAAACATTCATCAAATGCCATCTTTACAGTGTGTGATGTGAGGCAATCAGCATTTCACAGGCCGTCAAATGATGTCTAAAGCAGTTGTTACCTGGCAATGTCGAAAAGAAAATGGTTCAAATACTCACGAAAGGTTTACAGGTTTCTTTCTAGTTAGTCCTGACAGATGAGGTACCTCATATGTTAAAATATTAATTCTACTTAAATACTTAAAACGGTCTAATGACAGCAAAGCTCAAAATAAGCTTTCAAGTGTAAATGATCCCCCTCCTTTTTTTACCTTTCAACCATTTCATCTAAATCAAAATTGTTCTCAACTTTAAACTCCAGATTAATTTGGCTTGTTAATACGCGCTCATTTCTTTCTTTCTTTTTCATCTTTTTCTTCTTCTTTTTTTCCTGGAAGAAACTTGTGTCTTTTGGTTTAATGCACAGAATGGAAGATTTCACTCCAAGTTGTTCCCACGAATGGCTCCTGTTGGGAAAAAGTTAGTGATCTGATCTCTCCAGCGCCTCCGCTGATGTTTCTAGCAGTGCTGTAGCTCCATCTACAGGTGGTATCCTTGCGTGCAGCAAAGAACTCTGGGTGACCCCTCTGCAGTCGCTGCTGATGTATAGCACATTCATCTCGCTCAGTCTTAGTGAAAAGCACATCTAAAGGCAGTTATTTTATGAAGATTTTAGCTGTCAAATTTCCCTCTCTCTCAGAGAAAGGAACATGCTGTTGTCAAACTCTTTAAAAGCCCAGATCCTCAGCTCATTACTGTAGCATAAACAAGAAGAAGGGAGGAAAAAAAATCCAAATTTCATGTTTGTATTTCCACTTACTGATGAAAATGTTTATGAGGATTTGCCAAAACTTTGTTTAAATGCACGACAAAGATTTTTCTCCCCTTTTTCTTGTTTTTCTTTTTCCTTTCTTAAATTGCATTACCTAATTAGAGAGACTATTTTAAAACTGCAACCCACTGGTGGAAAACTGAAGGTAACTTCAAAAAGTATGGACTCTGCTGATGAGTTTGCACAGTCAAAACAAGCGACCGCCCCGCGTTCACAAACTGTAACAACACTGCAAGTCTTTCCATTCCTTACGGAGTCTCCTCTCCCACAAAAACACTCGTTAGTCGCCCAGCCAAATAAGTCAATGTGCAGCTTTCTGATTGCTACCCACGGGGGAAATCAAATTGAGATATATAAATATATATATATATATATATATATATATATATATATATATATATATATATACACACACACACAACTTGCTTATTCAGTCTTTGGAACCAGTTCACTGATCTCTGCAAAATTTGAGTACCTTGCACACCCTAAACCAACAACCTCTTCATAATCCAGTTATAAAATCTACATAAACAGGGTAGCAGCGTAGACTACGTGCTGTGTAGAGGTCAGAAAATTGGCCTGTGGGACTGAGTGATATAATAGCTAAGTATTCCTGGTAAAGCACTACGTGAGCATCCCGCAGTCCCAGTAAAAACCACAGCTGTGGTAATGCATTACAAGATGTATATAGTGTAAAAGGGTAGGACTGGTCTGCCTGCATGATAAATAATGTATTGTAATGTATATTATAGCTAGACCCACCGCTGCAGTGTTTCCAACTGCTATACCCTGAGAAGCCCTGCGCTGCCTGCCACTGTGGAAAAGAGCAGACACCAGTGGTATAATTATGCACATCTGAGAGGCAAGCAGAGGCCATCTGTCAATGTCTGAATCAGTTACCTTATTACCACTGCCTAAAGATATAAAGATAGGAGTGGGAGCTGCTTTCATTAAAGCACATGGTGGCATGCTGCTTTAGACAGCTCCAAACAGTAACTTAATTGGAAACGGTGACTTGGAGGAGGAGAAGTGACTGTACGGTGAGCGCCCTTGGAGTGGGCAGGGGCACGAGACGAGGATGGTGGCATGGCACCAGGCTTGTAATGACAGTCAGTCAGGACCTTGCGGTTGGCCTCGTTGACAGTGAGGCGGTAGCAGAAGGAGTTTTTTTTCCTGTTGCAGTATTTACAGTATTGTGATTTGCATGTTTCATTGTGCCTGTTGAAACTATAATAAATCACTGAAAAGGGGGGGAAAAAAAGAGCTTTTCACTCGCTGTACTCTCAGTCTGCTGATTAGTGGGTGATGAATAACAATGGCAGTTTCGCTCTCTTTGGGCAACTCTCACCGTCGACCTTCGACACTTAGACTATTTGAAGCGCACCTCTTCACGGGCACAGGCGTACTCTGACTGGTGTGTTACTGTCTGCTTTTTGCACGCTGGTATCAGTGTCTGAAAACGTGCCAGTTGTTTCAAATAAAAGGATAAGAATTGCAAGAATTATCATTTTCACCGACAGCGAACAGATTATACACAGCTGACGACGGGGTGGGGGGGCTACACTGCCGTAACAATGACAGTCACCATGAGAAAAGTGAGCGCGAGCCTCTTTCCTCAATTTTAAAATCTGCTGAACTCTTAAACAGCAGGTGGAGTAGAAGTGGAAATGAAAGATTAGAGTGTACCACCTCGCACTCCCATTGCCTGCGGAGGATCTAATTATAGGTGGAAGAAGATGGCCCCATCCCGCTGACCTGTCACCTGTCAGCCTGCCTATCCTCCTGCTCTCCTGCCCGTATCCATGCCTGCCCGTCTGCCTCCAAGTCTCTCGCTATCTCGCCCGCACTCTCGCTGAACTGTCTTCCTCTTTCTGTGCTCCAACTTTCTTTCCCAGATAGTAGCCTGCCTCCCACTCTCCTTATACAATTGGCTGCATTGTTCTCTGCCTTCCTGTCTGTGTGTCCGCTGTCTGCCTGTCTATGTGCCGTGCTGTTCTAAAGGCTGTGATACACTGAGCCTGGCCATTGCCTGCGGGGATTTGCACCTCAGGATCAGTGAGAAGGGCTTATAGAATACACCAGGTATGAATTGCATGTCATCCTGAGACAGAGCAGACAGAAGAAAGGCGGTGAAAGGAGAGTTCTTCACACACCCTGTCTGTGACCGCTTCCTCACCCTGACACAGCGCTGGCAGGGCTTTCATGGTAAGTGTGCACTCTTAATCATGACATTACATGTGCTGTACTGCAGGGGATTCACTGGGTGCTTTAAGATTATTTAAGCTTAGGACCTAAGATCACATACCCTCATTAAAAACAGCTAAACAGAGACATTTAAACAAGGTTCAAATCTCAGAGGCAGACTGTCACTACTCTACCCAAGGAAGCTGAGACTGTGATCCTCCTTACACCATCCCCTGGGTTAGGAGGCTTTGCTAAGAAGTCAGATGTACAAACGCCCAAACCCCACACCTTCAAATACACTCTAATGTCATCAGAAGTGAAGGAAAGCCAAGTGGGGTTTGATTTAAAGGATAAATCACATCCATCACATTGCACATGGGATAAAAACAGAAGGCAGCCATTGTTTTTCATGGGAAAAAGTCCAGCAGGGAGAGAAAATGGCTAAACCAAAGAATCTCTTCAACATCTAATTCACATAAAATGAAAGAGTTAAAACTGGGCTGCAGTGAAATGGGACAAAACTTGTTCGCCCCTAGGCTTAAAGAGAGTTCATTAACATGAGGCAATGACTTACCAGAAAGGCTATTAGACTCCGTTGCGTGCTCTCCCACTGAAAACAGCTTTTAATGTACTGTAACGTGGACAGAACTGCTGTGCTGATTTTGCGGACCCGATATATACTCTGGGCAAGAACCTAATGGGAAATAATTGGAAGAAAACACCAGTTAGTATCATTTTGATACTGGACAAAATGTTTATGACTTTGCAATGAGCTTGGATCGGCTTTACAATCCCTTATTTGCCACGTTGAAGCCAAACCCAATAAAACTAATTAGGTTGAGTAGAACAATCTGAACTACGACCTATGTGTAGATTTTTAGTGGCCACTTTTTTAGGACATTGTGAGGGGGAGACTTTATTGTAAGCTTTTAGTTTCTTTTGCAAAATCTTGCAAAAACCAATCGAAATCACCTTTTTGTTGAACTTGATGGTTTCCTCTGTTAATTTTGCCTCCTTGGGCTGGAAGGATTTGACACTAGCTCCCACCTGAGGCAAACAAAGAAAACAAACGAATGCTTCCGTTCGTTAAGACTTTTCACAACATATAATACAGGCTATTATCAACATTAACAATTTTTGACCAAGTTGATTTGATCTTTACTTTGTTGTAGATAACCTCCAGCACCAGAGTGATGCTTCCTTTAGACGCACTTCCCAGTTTTTCTTTCTTCAGTAACAGAGTTATCTCCTGGCCATTCTTAACCTTTGGGAAATTCAAAATACATACGTACATATAAAAGTGATTTGCTACTTTTTTTAAACAGATATTTATAAACTCAGCAGACTTACAGTAAGTAAAGGAATGGCCACCGTCCCCAAAAAGTTTGGGGCTTTGTCTCCATTTTCATCAAAGACTGTCAACTCGACCACATCGGTGATGTCCTTAATCGGGCTGCGAATGAGTAATTCAAATGTGATCAATATTAAATTATATATCCCAAAAATTTGCTACAGATTTGCTTTTTTCCCTACTTGTATTACTTACAATGTAAAGGATTTTTTCCACTCTGGATTTACATTCTTATAGACTGTGTGAGTTTGAAGTTTAGAGTTCCCCAGCTCTATAACGCACAGGGCGTTGCTTTTTCCTGCAAAACAGCAACAATGTGATGTATCCACAATTTCATTGCACATGTTCAATGGCAATAAAGGGCTATTCTATTCTTATCTAAGAAATGAATCTGAAAATTAAAAAAAGATGATCTGGAGTAGCTGAATACCATTAATGTCTGTAGCAGGGAGATCATTTGCCCTGATTACGCCAACCTGAAGGATGCCAATATCTCTCATGCAGTTGTGCGAGTTTTTTAAGCTCTGGAAAGATGAAATTGAAAAATGTTAAACAAAGAAGGCATAATTATTCAGTGTGATACTGCTATACATATATTACATCATATATTCATCTTAAGCAATCCCATCTACATCCCAAACTTGAACTCATTACTGAACCGGTTGGTGTTATGTGCATGACTACTATTGTCCTGTTTTTCTTTTTAACATTATACAGGTACAAAAGGAAAAACGTACAAATTTCTCCACCACTTCGTCTTTCTCATCAGGTTTTGACAAGGTAGCATTTTCGATGTCAGAGATGGAGACCCCCCAGACGGATCTCAGGGTGATCAGAAACACCACTCTGCCTTTTCCTGGGTTCAGCATATAGGAGTAGAGTTGCTTCTCATTAACCGTAAGTGTCGACACGTCAACCTCAAGCCTGGCGCACAAAAAAGGAGATTCGCTCAATTGAAACAATTTGTAAGGAGTGTGAGTTCCTCGGGTGAGCGAGTGTGTGGGCAAATGTAACTTTACGAACCAGGGAATACTCACATCCCCCATGATTCTTCACTCTTCCTCCCTCTCTTTGAGCACATCTCCACCTGTAGAGGTTCCTGGTTATCTTCAAACTGATTGAAGTCAAACTGCTCTCTCCACTGGGGATTTGGCTGAATGCAAAGGTTCTAAGGGCAGAAAAGATGCGGCTTCAGCACATACAGTAACACAGAAACACACACACATACACGAGCGCGCACAAACACTTTGACGCAATGTCAGGTTTAATGCATTATCAGACTGAGCAGCTCCTGCATGACGGCTGGATTAAGTCTTCACTCAGTCCTACCAGAAAGAGGCAGGAGAGGAGAAAGAGAGGTATGTTGCGCGTATGTGTATCTATTTGTGTGTGCTTGTATGTGTACACCTCAGTAGCCACTGTGGGATTGTAAACACTGACAGCTTCCAATTAGAATCAGCTTTGTTCAACAAACAAACAAGCAGAGAGGAAAGCAGAGAGGTTTACAAAGAAATGACACGACAACATGAGACAAGTGCACCATGGAATCATCAGGGGGGAGGCCAACAAGTACAGGTAGATGAACAGGGCATGCTGGGTATGCAAATGAAGGCAATGAAGCCCGGCACTCGAAGCACAGTTAGAAGTGAGTGGCAGCCTTGCCCAGTCTAATGAGCTGCCTCTGCCATGGCCCAGTGAGCCAAGGTGGAGGTGAGTCAGTGGCAGGCGCCTGCTGGGAGAGAAAAGCGGGGAAGTAAGAGAGTGGGCCTAGGAAGAAAGTTAAAGTCTAAAGAGCAGACATTAAAAAGACAGAGGAGCACGAGTAAAGCGAGTGTAGGAGAATTGCAAAAAGAGAGCGACTTTTAATGAGACCAGTCCAACCTTGCTCTTGTACTTCTGATCACCGAGGCGAAAGCGGACGTAAATGTCACCCTGGCCACACTGCGGCATGTCCTGTCCCTCCACCAAGGTGATACAGAGCACCCCGGTCCACATCTGGTTCCTCAGCTGATTCTTCTGTGTTTCAGCCGAGCGCTGAGCCGGCGTGGCCTGGTTCTGCTGCGGGGCAAAGATGCACACAGATAGTTAGATCTTTTTCTCTTTTCTTTTTTTTTCCTCAACGCAACATGCGCGCAAGCTTTGTGAGATCGCTTCCCTTTTACCTGCTCCCGCCTCAGCCTGGCATCTCATCATGTTCACAGAGTGCACAAAAGTAGGACAAAGGTTTACATTATACAGTGCATCTCTGTTGGTGCACATTAGCACATCTCTACTGACAGGCGAGCCACACCATGGCGGCTCCTGGAACGAGAGGAAGAGAGGGACGTCAGCGAGCAGCCAGATGTCCCTGGCTGTGACAGTCCCACTCATCACTGGCTCCCAGACTGAGTGTGGGGAGGCAGGACACTTGGCATACTGCACCAGAGACAGCAGGCAGCAGTGAGTAATGATGCAAACCACACAGCTCTCTCTCTCTCTCATCAGCAAATTATGCATACATGCAGCATGTATAGCCAGCATCAGAGTTTTACTGCATGTTAGCAAATGTATCCACTTTGAATTCAGCCAGCAAAGTAACGAGTGTTTTTCTGCTCAGGTGAAGATATCAAACTGACCAGGGTACTGTGCTTTCAATAAGCCTTCAAGAGCAGCAAATAATCCACTTCTCCCGCCGTGTGTCACAGAGCAAGTGTGAGAGAGAACGAGAGACCTTGATATGTTTCCATGTTAGAGTTCCCGTGAGGCTGTGCGGTGATAGGCCAGGGCTGTAAAAACAAACAGCACAGAGGTTGTGTAGGGCTGACTGTAATTAAAGCGAAGGAGCGTAATCTGCTCTCGCTTCTTTGATTGCCCGGCTCCTTCGGCTGCCCCGGCGACGGCGCTTCAAACAGCCCCACTGCAACTCCCCTGCCACTCCGGCCCCTCCTCAATAGCTACGGGGTCGCAACCCACATTGCCACCCAATCCGGAGGGGATCAAAGCACATCTCGGGGACCTGAATTAACATGGAATACCACAGGCACAGCCCTATAAATATCAGGCCCTTCAAAAGAAGAGGAACAGAGGGAGTGGAGGAGCGATATAAAACAGGCCTCAGCCAAGTCATCCCAAGTGTTTATCTTGGACACATTTCTATCTCAGCGGCCAATAAAACAATTCCACTTAACTGTAAGTGGCCCCTAAAGAGAATCTATTCCTGGTCTTAAAAGGGCTGTGCGATTGCTTCCATATGGTGGGACAGCATGGGGACAAGCATGATGAGCTCAGACCCAGGTCCATTTGGCTGGTGTCTCAGCACTGTCCATCCACAGCTGTGATATTACATCCTAACATCTGGGTTATTGCCCGCTATGCCTGGGAATTATCAGCCTTGCCGATCTTAGTCATCCCACACTGGCAACATGCCTCCAACAGCCAAGCCCCCCCCGCTCCCCTTCCCTTCCGCTTCTCCCATACGCCCCCTCCTGTTTGAAACACTGTCACACAGCAGACTTTTACTCAGGCACTTGCAATTCCCTGTCTCTGTCGTGGTAACACAGAGGGAGAAAATGATGTTCTGACGGAGGGGGAGTAGAGCTGCAAGAGCCGGGTATTCAGCACTTCCAGGATAGGTGTTAAACGCAATAAGATATTGTACGTTTGTCAAAAAAAAAAACATGAAATGGCGGGGGGGGGGGGGGGTAAAAATGGCATTGTTACATTGTTAAATTAGCACCGTGATTTAGGCAGGAGAACAGCGCGCAGAGTCCCGCCACACATTTCTGTCTCCCTTTGAGTATATTTAACCATCTGTAGTGGATAACCTACAATGTGTATGAAAATGGCATTCATTCCTTTGTCATCTAATTTCAAATTGAGACTGCCTACTGGACCATCAAGAGACTGAACAGTGGCAGATGTAGTGACAGCATAGGTGTGAAAATAAACCCAATCGCTGCAGTGTGAGTCCCAAACAGCAACCCTCCTATTTCACTCTGAATCTAATTACTGCTTCAATATATTGAAAACCACTTGAGAAGAGACGGAACTTTGTTTACCACAAAACCAAATACTGCTCTATAATGCTCATCAAAAGGCTCTTTCATGACAGCATATTCAGCGAATACTATTACTTTGATTTTGATCAGAATGTAATATTGTACCATACTTTCTTTACACAAAATGATTCCACTGACTGAATATAGTATGCATTGCTAAAACGGTTAACTATAAAGCAGAAAGGAAATAGGCTGTGCTGATAACAAGGTTACACACAAAAGCCTGAGTCCTGAACATATGCCTCGTTCTTTGTTGCACCATTGTGTAGTGAGCTACTGCCCCCTAGTGAGTTAGATTAGCCTAACCATAAGCGCTAATGAGGAAATTAAAAAAATATCATGGCATTAAAAGCAAATGTGAAGATTTAAAAAACCCATACCTTATTTCTTTTGGGTCCAAATCTCTATAAAATTGAGAAGAATTGCAATGAATGAGTGCATAATAGCAGGTAAGAATATAGATTTTCATCACACAAACACTTGTAATGTCTGAAATATTCCTACCGGGCCTTTTTTGATGGTGGCGTCTCTGAACATCAGGCAGACATCAACAATAATGACTCCCATGTCATCTTCTTTGCTTTTTGGATCTTCGAGACGCAACTCCATTTCATTGGTTCTGTGAGGAGACAGGAAGGGTATGAAGATTAAAAATGAGAAGACCCCTTGTGCATAAACTAATCTCTAAAATGTAAAAGTATTACTCACTTTTGCAGTTCAAGATCTCTCAGGGAAATAAAGCTGGAACCCATGAAATCATCAGAGGTCCGATTTTTATTATAGACCTGCAACATTATTAGAGGTATGGCATGTATTAAATTAAACATCTCTTGGCCTTGCATTCAGACTGAAATTGTCCGGTCTGGCACAAGACCAGTGTCCCTTGCAAAATGCAATCATATATAAGCAGCGCCTACCCGAACTTCTATGTTATATTCTCTGTCTCGGAGAGGGTGGGAGAAGGACTCGTTCCAGCGAGGGTTCAGGTCTTTATAAACCACTTTGCTTTTATAGAACTGTTTTCCTTCAATTTTGAACTTCACATAAGGATCACTGGTACCTAAATGAAACACAATAAAGGGCAAATCAGCAAGAGAGTGTCGTGCGACACAAGTGGAGGAGCGATCTTATGTGTTAAATTATCAATCATCAAGCTGGTTCCATGACAGCATATAGAGGAAGTGGAAATACTAAATGGAAACTAAACGATGTTAGCAGCTTGTCGCTCTATTAGTGTACACTGTGCATGAAAACGCACATTCGTATACACTCCCTCCTCCCCCCCACATGCTCGTCGTGTGAGAGAGTGAAATATGTATGGAGGAGGTGCACCCCACACATGGCAAAAACAGAAGAATGTAGCTGTTTAATTGTCACAGGGTAGAAACACTCGCCAGCATGAGGCTACCAGAAACCAAAATCTAGAAGCAACCAGTGTTAATCCTCCAAGCTTGTTAAGAAAGTCTGTCTGTGAGTGGGGTGGGGGTAAGGGACTTCTTTGTTTCTGCAATTGCATGCAGATTGGCCAAAAAAATGAAAGCCAGCCCCATGCCTTCATTTGTATAGGGGAATAAAGGGGTGCTTGAGAGAGCCTGCAGGGAGGCTTGAATCACATGACAAAGGCCCTGTGGGGATGGGCTGTCAGGCCTGTCAGCTCCCCACTCCAAATGAACATCTCGCAAAGGCAGGCAGGACCCACAGCAGCTCCACCCTGCCAGCCTGTGACAGGGAAACCTCCAGGCAGCTTGACAGGAGGAGAATGTGGCAGCTAGCAAGGAGAAAAGCTCTGGCATGACTGAGAATGGTGACGATGGAAATTAATAGGGGGAAAAAAAGGGGAGAACAAAAACCAAGGAATGGGAGAGGGGAGGGGCTGGTTATGTGGGTCCTTTTAGAATATGTAATGACAATGTATGCCATTGGTGAGCTCTTGGCACTGTGTTGACTGTTGGGCAAACAGTGGAGAGATAGGGGGCGTGTGGGGATTGCATCATCACTGTGCCATCTTGTCAGGGGAAGTGAGGTCTCAACTAGCTTAGAAGTATGGCTGGGAGAGCCTTGTACCACAAAGCAGCACCATTTCAAGTACCACCACCATATATAGCTGTTAGGTGATGGGAGGCACAGCAAGGTTTATAATTGGTTAGAAGGAAACTGATGAGATTAACATAGCTTTAAAATATTGACCTTCTACGAGGCCAATTTGAACACATTTGTTCTAACCTTAAAATAAAAGCCAGAATGTTGCTTTCATTTTGGATTCTTGATCAGCCTTCACAGTTTTCTCATATGTTGTAATTCAACCTATGACCACGTGAGGGTGTAGCTTTCCCAGAGTAAATGCCGACCTAGGCCTCAGGGGAAAGAAAACTTTTTTGCCTCTCACAGATCAATGCCAGATATGGGGGGAAACAGTCATTTAAGCACACAAAGATTTGAGACCACCTTTCAAAATATCTAACTGATTTTACACACGGTGACTCGTAACGTAACCAAAGCACGGCTCTGCCACTTTAGGAAGTAAACATCAAACTATCAAACCAAAAGACATCTCCAAAGTAATTACAGTGGTAGACAGCTTTGACTTTAGGAGGTAAGGGATGACTTTTCCACTTTAAAAATCTACAGGCAAACAGTCGTCACAATACCAGTAGTGTCTCATCGTATCGTCAGCCTCTTGTCATACTCGTTTGACTGCATACTTTTCTAATGTTTTGTTTTTTCTTTGTCCGTGCATAACTTCACATGAGATGTCTCACCTGCAAATAGGAGCTTTAACTGAACTGACCTGAACTGAAGGATATCTCACCTTACATTCCTGTCACAGTAACAATAAGACTGACAAGACCAATATGGACTTCACGTGCCTGTAAAACTTTATCAGATTGTCCCTAGGAGCCAACAAATAAAGAAATGCATTGTTTTACTGTATACAGGACATGTGATCTATCTATGATCTAACGTTTTGATAGATACGGATCCAACCAAGACTGTTTTAAAAAATTGCTGTTATAAGAACAGGATTTGATGTTAGTTTATTCAAATTTCTAAGATCTAGATGAGATCTTTTAATTTTACAGGTTGTTAAAGGTCGAGAGCTTATTTTATGGATCACCTGTAGGTTTTTGGCGTACCTGAGCGCTTGTCTCTGATGACCAGGTTTTTTCCTCGTTTCAGGTTGATTTTCAAGAGATACCTCTGGAATGGGGCAGGTACTCGATCCTCACACCCCCCTGTAACATCCTGCGGAGAATCACTGATATTTGTATGCATTTACCACACCAGATGATTAGCTTAATAAAATGAAGACAACTCAGTGGATACTCACTGAAGCATTTTCGTCAAAGAAGTCAGCTGATTCACTGGCAAGCTGTGTAAAAAAAATAGATTTTTAAAAATGTTGTGACACTTTATAAAATATAAAACTGCGCAATCATTTGAGTCGAGGACAGCCAAGCCATCTAGGTTTGTGTAGCATTCCAAGGGAATCATAATAGCGTTACTATTATTTATTTAGTCAGTTGTTTGCATTATTACAAAAAAGGTGTCTATTAATGTCTTGCTAATGACAACCTATTGCATTTGGGTGAAAAAGTCAGTAGATGCTTTGTAGACGTAGCATCTGAAGAGAAAGTGAATTCTGCTTGACCTCTTTTGTGCTTTTTCTTTTTTGGCTTGTTTGCACATTGTGTGACTAACTGGTAGCACAGGTTTTTATCTTTCTTTTTTGAGGTTTGTTTTCATTTTTTTTTATTTTAATCTAAGAGACATCTAAACAAAAGCGGATGCTTCTCTCCACACAGGGACTTTAACTTGAACACCAACCAGCTTTTGATGCTTCATCAGTTGAGTGATTTGCCTAAAAGCTCAAGAGATCAAATGTAATAAAACCAAAGGTCTGGGCTCAGGTTTAGAAAAGGTTTCATTCATGACTGCATACTAGAGGATACAGTAACTACAACATTTGGCTTCATTTGCAAAAGCGAGTGGAAAAACAAAGCCACACTATTTGAAAGCTAAATGAAAGCATGGAAAGGTTCAAGTAAATGTGTCCAGTGATCCTGGCAGTTTTTGTGCTGTTACTTCATGTTACATTTACCGCAACTATTTTCTTAAGCAACTTCTCGTGACAGTTGAGGTTCACTTTGATGAGATAACCTGTATATATATATATATATATATATATATATATATATATATATATATATATATATATATATATATATATATATATATATATATATATATTGGAAGGATAGATACGGAAGGACAGGCCCCTGCACGGTATGTACCACCGGCAGATAGAGGAGGTGGCTGATATCCAGAAATCCTACCAGTGGCTGGACAAAGCTGGACTGAAAGACAGCACAGAGGCACTAATCATGGCAGCACAAGAACAAGCTCTGAGCACAAGATCCATAGAGGCTGGGGTCTATCACACCAGGCAAGACCCCAGGTGCAGGCTGTGTAAAGATGCCCCAGAGACAATCCAGCACATAACAGCAGGGTGCAAGATGCTAGCAGGCAAGGCATACATGGAACGCCATAACCAAGTGGCCGGCATAGTGTACAGGAACATCTGTGCCGAGTATAACCTGGAAGTCCCGAGGTCAAAATGGGAGATGCCCCCAAGGGTGGTGGAGAATGACCGAGCTAAGATCCTGTGGGACTTCCAGATACAGACGGACAAAATGGTGGTGGCTAACCAACCGGACATAGTGGTGGTAGACAAACAGAAGAAGACGGCCGTAGTAATCGATGTAGCGGTTCCGAATGACAGCAATATCAGGAAGAAGGAACACGAGAAGCTGGAGAAATACCAAGGGCTCAGAGAAGAGCTCGAGAGGATGTGGAGGGTGAAGGTAACGGTGGTCCCCGTGGTAATCGGAGCACTAGGTGCGGTGACTCCCAAGCTAGGCGAGTGGCTCCAGCAGATCCCGGGAACAACATCGGAGATCTCTGTCCAGAAGAGCGCAGTCCTGGGAACAGCTAAGATACTGCGCAGGACCCTCAAGCTCCCAGGCCTCTGGTAGAGGACCCGAGCTTGAAGGATAAACCGCCCGCATGGGCGTGCTGGGTGTTTTTTTTTTTATATATATCAATCAGTTGGAATTGATGTCAGTTGTCACAGTAAACGGAAATCACTAGGATCCACTGACTATACATGTGCCGAAATATATAATAATAAAAATAATACTGACCTCTTCCTCATCCTCCTCATCTGCCGGGGTTTCATCGAGGAGATTCTCATCTATGAACTCGTTTATCGGCAGGGGAGGAGAGGGTTCTCTGTCTTGTTCTTCCACATCTCTCACCCAAGGCATGTTGGCTTTCTCTTCACTGGGAGTGCCACATGCTGAGTTCAGAGAGTTGCCATCTCCACTTTCCAAAGGTCTGCCCATAGAGTCCAACATCAGCTTATCTATACGAGCATTTTGTCTTTTTGTTGGTGGAGTCCCTTTTTCAGATGATGTCTTTTTCGGCTCAACTGATGAGTTCTGTTTTTCTCTATAAGGGTTTATTTGCTCTCCCATTGATTGTGCTCTAAACAGCGCTGCAGCAGCAAGACTTTCTCTAGACCCCTTTTCTGAGACTTCTTCACTTCTCTCTGGAAGGTCTGGTCTTGGTATGGGATCTTGTCCACTGTTAGACATTTTCTTTCCTGTAGGAGCTGGTTCAAAAGGGAATTTTGATAAGGCCCCTTTGCCTTTTTTGTCTATTTTAGCATATAACTCATCTACAACTGGGTTCGTTTTGTTCTCTAAACCAAAATCATCCATTTCTTCATAAATGCCCAGGGTCCCCGGGGGTGTGCTTAATCTATTCAGAGCTGGATTTGAGTGATCAGGCTGAAGAAATCTGGTTCTGATTTCTGGGATTGGATCACTTAGTTTGTCTGCAAACTCTGAACTTGCAATAGAATCAGTATCACTCAGACCAGGAGAGATGCCAAAAGCAGCAGAAGACAGCGAAGCATCCTCGGTAGATGCTTCACCTGGCACCATTGTTAGGTCGGGTACAGAGATACTTCGTCGATTGGCCAGATTCCTACCCTGCTTGGCCAGTGGCTTCTTGGCGGGCTTCTTTAAGATGGGAAACTTGGGTTTCAGACGGAATCTCTCCGCTAAATTCTTTTTCTTGTTCTCCATCTTGAGGGCTACCCTTTAGATTAAAATAATCAACAACAGTGAGTTAATTTGCTGTGCATTTTTAGAGGTCTAATGCACATAATTTACATAGAAGCTTCATGGAGATCAGCTGATGTGAACATACTGGAGACAGTCAGTGAAAAAGATCGACTTGGGCAACGAGTTAAAAGGAAAAGGCTGAAACTTTAACCCCTGCAATGTTTCTGTTATGCTGTAAGAATATTTTGCTGACATGAAAAGTTGCAGTGTAACAATGCCCCCCATACCTAAGGCATGGGGGGTAGCTAACGCTTTAATCAGCATGAACATTTTGGAAATTATATGCCATGGGCTTCACAGGAACCAGATCCCAACTCTGCTGAACAGCTCTAGGACATTTTAGTGTCCAACATCCAACTCTACCACTATAATTAGAACAGCGAATTATATTTTGGGGGAAGGATTTTCATCTCACCAGTAGGTTTAAAAAAAAAAAAAAAAAAAACTGGTAGAATTAGTGCCAAGACACACTGAAGGTAATGTGGCAGACTGTGCAGCCCAGCCCCTTACTCATCTTCCTAATGTGATTTATATTTCCTGTGTGACGTTTAAGCTTGAGTCAAATTTTATAAAGAAGAAATTGAATTTATATGGAGGTTTGTGACATATCAAGGAGGTAGGTAGTAGGTTGGCAGCATTATGGCTAAGATTTTATCAACATACACAAACCACATTGGGACGAATGTTTAGTGTGATTTAATGTGCCACTTTTCTGCCTTTCACCTTGATTCAACACAAAAAAAACATATTACAACAAAAACAATCTTACCAATAATGCTGACATAAAAAAATTAACAAATCTGTATTTTAAAAAAATAGCTGGATATACAGCAACCTGAATGACACTCAGTCTAATTTAGAAAAGGAAGACACTGGAACATACCTGTTCAGTTGAGCTTTGTTGTCAAACCTACAAACTGATTTAGTTCCCACCCAGAGCAGATGAAATCATTCCAACAGACAAGTTAGCTATCCCAACTATGGTCAACGAGCCGAAGTATTTAAGGCAACAGATCACGTAGGATCCCAGACAAGTGATTGGTGGAGGAGCAGCAGCAGGTGAAACTAGCCGTACCAGTCAAACAAGGCGAGTTTCAATGACTATGTGAATGCCTTTCAACTGTTCAGTCCTACCCAAGTTGTCTGTGATAGATGGAGCAACACAAAGTACAGTTTGACTCCACTTATGTGGGCTAAGAAAAAAAAATCTGACAAGAATTATGGAGTAAATTAAGACAACGTAGCGAGAGAGTAAACCAACACGGCAGCGTTGAAACTATGAAACAGTTGCTCACAGCACAGCAGCCTGTTATGCCAGCTTGCTCTGTGTTGATTTGTATATTTGACAGTTTATTTGCATTTGTGAGGCAATTTGTCTGTTTTACGACTTGCATTCTCTCATATGGGTTCCATTATAGCCCCAAGTATTTGAAAATATACTTAATACCTTAATCTAGCCTAATTATACAATACAACTGTCTTTCCTATGTGTCCAAAACAGTCCCAAAAATGCTGCTGATGGATTCTGCAACATGACAGGCATATGAAATGTCAGGGAGGATCTGGCACTCGGTAGCTGCCTCACCATACTCAACTCCATTACTTTCGTACACCCCCATATTTGTTTACAGTAGAACGTGGTTTAGCCTAAGCTAGTTAAAAAGGAGCATTTGTGTTTGCAAAGTATAAACTATAGCTTTCTGTCTACAGATAGAAGCTAATGCAACAGACACACTGGTTTTCCCTCTCTCTCTCTCTCTCTCTCTCTCTCTCTCTCTCTCTCTCTCTCTCTATCTTTGTCTGAGCCTAACAGTTGAGACTATATGACAACAGATGTGTTTGAGTCTGGACTGTCTTGTTCAATATTTGCTGATGTCTTTAGGAGATCAGGCCCACATGAAAGACCCTCTACTTGGCTTCCACTTGAAAGGCAGGGTTGGGCATCAGAACAGGGAAAGCCCCTATGGCAGGTGGCCTGTCGCCCTCTTTCTCGCTCAACTCAAACAACCCAAAACCCTGCTTGGTTACTCTACCCATGCACAGTGGACATCTTCCAGCCTAAATCACAGCTGGTCTCAGGAAGGAGAGCCAAGAACATGCACTTGGGGACAAATCTACTGAGTTATGCACATGCAAGCCTACAAACTGAATACAGTCATTAAAGAGTGAGCCTGTGGACTGAGTGGCCTAAAACATCCATGATGTATGTTTGATAAATGTAGTTTTAACTTTTTCTTCGTATTTAAGAGTATCAATATTATATTGATATAAAGTAAAGTAAAATTACAGTAGATGTATTGGCAATAATTGACCTAGCTGCTAGTGGTAGGCTAACAATCTGATTCTTAGCTGGATTACAATTGGCCCAGAGTTACTTCGATTACGAGATATGCTCAAAATGTGCACAACACCATTAACCTCCTGAGACCTGAACTCTTCCATGGCATGCATTTTTCATTTCTCTGTGATATTTGGGCTGATTGGGACCTGATGAATGTAAAAACAAAGATTTACCAGATTTTTTTTTTTAACCTGATTTTTGTTTCTAAGACAAATGAGAACCACATATGAGGATATTTGTTTAAAATTTCTCAAAAAGAGCCCGCACGGCAATCTTGCTCAGCTAGATACCAGGGAGGCCACAACTTATAGAGCCGTTTTTCACTAAAGCAGCAGAGCAGCCAGACACAATGATGATCACTGGCTGGCTTGAAAAATGAGGAACTCCATCATCTAAAAATAATTATATAACTGTGGCTATTTTCAAAAGCTGTTGTCCCAAAGACAGTGAATATGTGGCAGAAAGTACAGATGTTTTAAACATGAGATTGCAGAGTCGAGTTAATGAATGAAATGAGGCCTGTTTGGCTGCAAATAAAGTGGTTGCACCTTTGCATTATTACAACTGACAGTTGATGGAGGAAAAAGGGCAAGAAGATTTGGCCATATTCCTGCGCAAGATTTCCTGAACACGGTGTGCCAAATTTCAAGAATGCGCCCAAAAAATGTAAATCTTACCTGATCCTGGGCATTCCCCTTTTAAGTTCAGCTTCTTGGGCATTTGCAGACAATGTTATGCTCACCTATCGGATTGCTCCCTGAACACCGAGCGCTTGCACTGTGTGCACATTGCTCTTCCGCTTTAACAGTAACGTCTTTTTCTGACTGACTAAATTTTGCGTGAAGGATCACCTGGATGGATCGTGGATGATCCCTGGGTCTCCAGCTATGATCTAGCAGTTTTCAGTTGATTTCAATTTATCCATCCATTTTCTCAAACGCTTATCTAATTCCAGGGAGCGGTGGGCAGGCCGCGAGTCTATCACACGAATATCCGCGCTTACATCACAACACCAGTTCCCAAAAAGTCGCCAGAAGAAGCTTTTAAGCGCTGTTAAGTCAGAATAAAACAGAACTTTGCTCAGACCTTATTATGTCCTAGCTGAAGGTGCAAAATAATATTTATTTCAGGTTCACCTGTGTTGTTCATTAGTAAAATCCTCATCATAAAACTGAAATTGTCAGTTAATTTTTATTTTTATTGCTAAGTTACTGGTCTTCTTATAATGAGGATATACATGCATGCTCTTCATTTTTAAATTAAAAAACGCATTACAAAAAACACGAAAACAATGTTGAGATTCACAAACTCATTCGTTTTTACTTCACATTGGAATAAACTACATTTTTGTTTGTTTATTTATTTATTTTTTAATGAATGTCTTTGACTAATTAAATATGATAGCACCTTAACCAAGTTTCAAACATGGAGAAAAATGGAGTCCAGGAATAAAGTGCCAAAAACTGTAGTTCCTCTAGGTGCCACTTGTGGCTCTTTCCACAAGGGATTTAACCTGGTACAAAAAAGGAAAAGAGATGGAGTCTAGTTTATCCCTTCATAACAACTCTGAATGAGTACATTTTGCATAAATGAGTTAAGGGTGTGGCCATATTGAATGGCAGGTGGCCTTCTAGTCTCATTAGGCCTCACCTCCGCTATGAAGTGAGTGTTTTAATGCATGCTGTTCTAATCTTGCGCAGCATTTTTAAAGGACTAGCTGAGTAATGTTTTGAGTTGCCGTGTGGTGCAGACAATCCTTTGCTTCAGATTTGATGATTGTGTCTCTGTTGAACCCACACAGTTTATTAATGAAACTTGTTAACCAGTCTAGATAGCTTAGCTGATAAATGACCCCTCCAACACTAACACTAAGGATTAGTCCAAAAGGTGTTGATGCTGTCCAATGTTTATGGTGTCTGTGACCACTGTTTGACCATGTATTCAACAATTAATTTAACAAGTATGCATTTTTCAGACTCATTCCCCTGATAACTGACAACCTGATTCAGTTTTCCATTCTACCTTAATGATTTTATGGAAATGAATATTTAAATGTGTGACATATAACAGTATAATGCCTCAGATTTTCTACAGTGGTTAGATCCCACCACATGGTTAGATCCCACCACATCCCACCTTCCCCACTCAAACTTTAACTACACCCATGTTTACATGCGCTTAAGGAAGTGCAGGATTTTGTTGTTTCCCTCTCAGGTAATCTCAGCATCTGATTAGAGATTACACTGTAATAACAGTTCTGTACATAAATGGATGATGAGACCCTGCCTACACAAGATGTGAAAAAGCAGAGTTTTCTAGAGAAAGTCGACTTTAATTCAGAGAGAAAATTTTGGCCAGCACATTTAAAATAAACCAGCGGACAAAAGTCGGTTCTATACTTCGAGCAGTAATTGCTCAGCCTAACATCTATGATTCTGAACTATACTCTGATGGATATTTGATGCACTGAACTGTTCCCACTGCTTCAAGATTCAAGATCCTTTTATTTGTCACGTACATAGTTATACAAGTATAACACGCAGTGAAATGTGACCCAACCTTTCCCAACCATCAGACTCCAGCTGCCTGTTTAAGAAATCAAGGAATCACACGGAGAATGTGTGCAAAAACCTCAAGATTCAAAGTGTAAAATAAAATCATAATCTGTCTTTCGCTGATACAGGTTGTAACAATTACCTGCATGTTTTTTTTTTCTTACCTTAATAATGGTACCTTAGTCAATACCTGGGCAATAAAATGCTAATGTTAGAACTGTGCAGCTGGGCAGTGTTAACAAACTAATATGTAACACTGAGTGAACAGTTTGATAGTTTGCCATGGGGAAATGACCTTTCAGGATTTTTTACTTGTTTGACAATGCCTCTCTGTAAGTAATCCTTTACACACACACACACACACACACACACACACACACACACACACACACACACACACAAACTGCATTCAAAGTGATGAAAGTAAAAGTAAAGAAATAGTTCTTACCAGGGTTTGAGCTTAAGATTTAAACATTGTCAGTGGCCAAATGGGTTAAAACTGTAACTATTTAATCTGTTGTAGGAGAGGTAATTATTTTCAAGCCTGTGCTGACCTGTGGCTCAGGAGGTAGAGCAGGTCATCCGCTAATCGAGGGGATTAGAAGATGACCTTCCAATTTGAGATTAGAGATACTGAGGCCTGTGTTGCTCCTGATGTGTTCATCCAAACTAATGTGTGCGAATGTTAGCTAGAAATCACTTAGATGTTAAAAAAAAGTGTAGAAAATGAATGAGTGAATGGGGCATGTTGTTTAAGGTGCTCAAGTAGTAAAGTGCAATAGAAGAATCGGTTTGTTTACAATTTGGTAAGTAACTAGCAAGTGCAGGTGGCAGATGAAAATATAGTAAAAATATACAGAGTTGTCCTCTAAATGGACCCACCCACTAGTAAACACTTTGACTTGCCATGACTAGAAAGGAATAGGTGTATTAAAGATGTCTGCATTCCATTTATGGGAGGCCCTGCTATTACGTATGTTGCTGCAGGGTCACGGTTTACTAGGACATTGATTGGAACTGAGTCATGAGTCATTAATGTCATCAGCTCCACCTGTGATTTTCCTGCTGTCAGGAATGAAAGTCTATTGCAAAAACACTGTGTAGTCCTGTGAAAAACAAAACTCTTACTGCTTCCATGGGATTTAAGAGGGTAGGTTTCAGCTGCTAAGTGAGAACCAACAACCTTTACAAAAGCAGAGGGTTTGGTTTTCTGTCTGAAGCATCCAGGTATGTTAACACAGTAACATGGTCTTCTCCGGAATGGTCTTCCCAGCAAATCCTCTCCAAAGTAAGACCATACAATGTTCAGAGAAATTAAAAAAACCAAAACAAAACTGAGAACTATGCCTCAGACTCTACAGGCCTCAGTCCATGGCAGAAATTAGAAAAAGACTGAACAAATACGCGTTGGTTTGGAAGCATAGCTTAGCATAGCATCCAAACATAACACAAAACTTTGTACACGATTTCCTTTGAACAGATAAGACCAAAGTAGAGCAGTTTTGCCATGATGCACAGAGCCATGGAATCCAAACACAGCATATCAGCATAAACCTTGCATCATGGTGGTGGAGGTGTGATGATTATCTTTTAGCTATGGGACCTGGGCACCTTGTAGTCATTGAGTTGACCATGAACTCCTCTGATAAAGTTTAACTACAACTGAAACTATAGAGCGACGATTACATACACACCAGCAAATCTATAACAGAATAACTAAAAAGAAGAAGAAGAAGAATCAAGGTGTTGCAATAGTCCAGTCAAAGTCTAAACCTCAATTTGATTGAAATGTTTAAGAGACGTGTGCATAAATGAATGACTGCAAACCTTAATCAACTGAAACTGAAATGTTGTAATGAAAAGTGGGAAAAATTCCTCCACAACAATGTGAGAGACTGATAAAGTCACAAAGGAAGCAATTACTTCGACTTTTTGTTGCAAAAGCTGTTGAATCATGGGGTGTGTTTAGTATTCTACTGAAATTCTGTAGAACTTTCCTTTTTTCAAAAAGCCTCAAAAGGTAAGGAACAACACTAAAAATATCGAACTTATAACAATAATTCACTTTCCAAATAATGTCTCAATATATAAAAATATGACAACTTTAACTTTGACTTTTGGTGTGATCAGTGATTCAGTCCCCAAATGGTTTTTTGTTGTTTTTTTTCCCCTTCTCATTGTCATGTTAAAGCCTATACTTGTGTTGTTTTGTTTTTTTACATTTTATTTTTCCCTTACTTTTTGGTGTGTCCATTTAACCTCATATTCATATATTGATGGCTCATAACGTCTGTCATCTCCCATCTTCCACATACACATTTGTATAGTAGACATAAAATTAATATAGAGCCCACTAATAAGAAGCTTTAGTCAAAGTAGATCAAGAGAGATGGAATAAACTAGTTTTCCTTTGCAGTACATTCCCCTGCTTTAGTAACGGCCCAGCAAACTATTGACTAATTCATTGTACTGCAGTGCCTCCTGCAGGCAATAGCATGCAAATACACTGTTCTCTACTGGTGCCTGTAACAGCTGAATGCAAAAAATATGGTTTCTACTATATATAATTTGTAGCTGTTCTAACAATAATATTGTTGTATTAACTTGACAAACTTAGAGATTCTTCATTGCAATACATGGAAGATTTTCATTGTAGTAAATACAAATTTCCAAATCATATACAATATATAAAATAAAATCTATGTAGAAGTTAATGCATAGGCAGAAAATTACTTAATATTACACGTGATCACACATGATTGGATTCAATGGACAGTTATTTGGGTTTTTTTTCCAGTGCAGTAGTCCTACTTTTTCATTGGAAATTAATATGATTTTAAAATACACAAACTGGAAATTTAACATTTCTTATATAAATTCTGGGTTTTTTCAAGTTTTTAGACGCAATGTGCTGCCTGTTCAGCTTGCATCTAATTGACAATGGCAGTGGGCCCAGTGAACCAAATAAATATAGTACACCGATATAAGAGACGAGGGGAAAAACAGTCTTTGCATAATTCAAAGATAAATAGACAGTGAGATCAGACTGAGCATACACTGAGGTGTTTAATAAAGTTGACAGTTTCTACTGTTTGGGACTTCACAGGAGAACAAATTCTATGAAAGAGTTGTTTACTTCATTTTATACAGAATAAGAGAGATAACCTAAATTACACATTAAAAGCCAATATTTTGTACTTTTGTGAAGAATACAAATTTTGTACAACATCTAGCATAGTATCTTAATTGTTTAATAAAAAGTTCACTTGAATATTTATGCTGAAAATAAAGGAACACATTCAAGGGAAATAAAATGTAGATTAACTTCAAATCTATTTTGATTCTGAAACAAATAATGTCATTATTGGCAACAAAGTCCAGCTTGTGCCGCCAAACGGTCTGAGCATTCAAACCGAAAACAGCTTCTTTAGTTAAGTGAACTATCAACTACAAACACTTACCAAACACGTAGTTCTGTTTATAAAAGCAGTGAAGCAAAGCAGTGTACTCTTGCACAGCAAAGTGAAGAAAGTCCTCGACAGAGGTTCATTGATTACCCTTTCCTTTCACATTCATCAGTTGTGCACAACTTGGACAGAGACCAAAAGAGCAAAGTGTATCGCAGTGCATTCGCCGTGCGTTTTCTTGCGTGTGTCCTATCTGAGACGAGGCAGGTCTGGTCATGTTTGCTTGAAATCTGCATTGTCTTTGTTTTACTGAGGGAAAGTAAAAGCGGTGTCATTTCTCTTTGGGATAAGGCATTTTCCTAACTGTGCATATAGATAGAGCAACTACAAAATTCCCTGATATGTTATCGAGTGCTAAAATATGTGCTCAACTTCGAGGTGATGCTGCCCAGACAGGCAGATGGTTTTCGTTGTAGTCTTTTATTATTGCTATTCTCACCAGCTGTGTTAAAACTACATTACACTATGGATTACTATACACCATGTGAGTATGTGGAAATTGACATAGGGTATCCAAATAAATAATTTAATGAAATGTATTAGACCTAACTTGTACTCCAGCAACTTCCTTCTGTGGCACTTTAGGAGGCTAACAGTCTTTAACACTCGTCTTCCTAATGCACCGCAGACTAAACGTGACCTGTAATGACATCATATTCTGTATGTTTAATGTGAATCGGGGTTAACTGCATAGATCATTACAGACGTGAGCAACCATGGAGCTGTTGATGGGGGCAGCATAGGTCAGAAACCTCAGAAACGCACACAAGAAAAGCCATGGCGAAGACACAGCAACACTCGTCTTGTACAGCAAACTTCTCATACAAATGTGTGCCTTTCAGCAGTGAGATTGAAGTCAGTCAGTGTGTTTTATTATGATTTGGCTGCTGAATGATTCCTTTCCAGTGAGGATGAAGAAGAAAACAAGTCACAGCCCCTCCCCCTGAACACCATCTCCTGTCTTTACATGACCTCAACAGCTTCAGATTTTCACTGTTCCTCAGGCTGCACTACTCAAACGGGAAATGGAGATAAGATGAAGTTTGCGTAGCCAATTCATGACACACATGGGTGTTTTTGCACACAATTGTGACGGACAGTTCAAGCAGACTTACATATTTACAACTACACGTGGGAACAGGCATGACTGGTTTTGTACGAAGGTCAGCAGCCACTTCTGCCATGTCCATGTGTCTTCCTTTAATTGCATGAACCAATAGCACGATAGCGGAAATGGCTTGAGAGATGACGTGTCTTTCAGTTGAGCTACACGCATTAACAATAGATTATTCCTCAGTGAGGGGCTTGGACCTTGGACTTGAATGGTGGCAGTGTATTCAGCAGCTGCTAACACAGGCCAGCACAATAGGTGAGAAGAAACCCTATTTCCCCTAGCCTTGTGATTATCCTTAAGAAATATGAAAATAGTGGAACTTCAACCTCACAGCATTGTTATTACAATGTCATCAGGACAAACAATCACCACTAAACCACTAAAAAGAGAGACAAAACAAATTAGCCATCTGGAACTAAACACATGGGAGTTTTATGTTGGCGGTTCATTTTCAAAGAGACTAACATAATAGTAAATATTGACCAGTGAATGATCTACTTTTTTTTCCTTTTTCTTTAAGGGTGTACTCTTGTAAACTTGGCTGTAAACCACAAAAATATACTTTCCTTGAAAACGGTGATCATACAGTACATTCAGCATGTACTCACACCCTGGTAATATATATTAAAGTCGCTATTTACACAACAAAAGACGACGTTTGGCTCAAATGATCAATTACACAAACAGAACAGCAAATGTTCATGGCTTTCGATATCGATTCAAGATCTGGTTTACATGACTTTAAACTATATTAAAAGCACAATAACAAATAAGAACTGTGACGAAAGAAACGGTGCGTTTGAGTGAGTTGTTAGGAGAAATCAATGCAACTGTACAAAACAACACAAAAGAACAGCTTTGGCTTATATTACTGATGAACTGTTACACAAACGTGAACATGCTGACTTTCTCACCAGCTCAACTGGGCATTATCTTAATTGCACATTTACATACCCTAATCTTTTAAATTATAAAATGAATAGTTATTGTCATTATTGCAATAGATTCTGCTCCTATCTCATTTTTACCCCCGACATTTATGTTTCACGTATTCGCTAAAGTAGTCTCAACTGTTGCAACGATTTACTGTAGGATCAAAATATCTGTGTAACTTCGATAAAAAGGACCAGTGTGCTGGATGTTTGAGTATCCAACGGCAGGCGTATATTACAGCATTCACAAACATGTTTGAATTAGTGTGTAGTCAACTGCAATTGAATTTGTTTTTTACGTTTTGAAGGGGGGGATGTGTGGCTTATAATTAGAGCAGTATTTTCTTCCACGGAGTCGGTCATGTGGGACAAACGTGGACAAACCTTTCACGTTTCTACATTGGCGGCCTCGGAAGGGGAAAAGTGAGGGATCAATTTGCAACACACACCATCGCAGCTAAATTCTACCAAATCCCACACACTGGTCCTTTAAACTGATGCGCGCCTGATCCACTCAGTCAATAAATTAGGAGAGGCCACTTAATATAAAGGTCTTGTGTGATTACAGCATGATTTTAAAGACAGTTCTTGCAGTGAAATATCATATGCACGGGTCCTCAGCCTGAAAGCAACACAATTTTCTCTGACTGTTTGCAACTTGCAAGCACAACAGCAAAAACAGCAACTACATGTAAGTGTCTGACTAGACCAGTGACTAAAGTAATCTACCGCCTATTGTTTAACGATTTTCTTTGAACATCTTTCTTCTGCAGCGTCTCCTGAATTGCACCAAGTACCTGATACCACCTGTTTGTGCATATAATTCAGTCCACCTAGCTGAGTTTTTAATCTTATTTTATCAGTCTGAGAATTAACTTTAGATATGTCCTGACACGTCTTATTACATTACATCTCAGTCATACAAACTGAAGTGGAGTTGAATAATAGCATGACAATGATAGCTGTAAGGACCCTTGCTCTCTCTCTCTCTCTTTCTCTCTCTTTCCCTCACTCTCTCTTTTTCCCTCTTTCTCTCTCTTTTATCTCCATGTCTAACCCCTCCCTCTCTCTCTGACCGGCTGGTGACTGGAGGCTTGATCAGAGCTCTTTATGTCACCCATGTGTCCATGCGCAAGCGCTTGACCGATGGGCTCTCCCTGTCCTCCGAGCCAGCAGGGGGTCTGCCCAGCCCCAGCGGGGAGTGGAAGTCTGGCCGGTGGTCCTCGCGATCACTGCCATCATATGAGCTACAAGACGAGCTGAGGCTGTCGGCAGGTGAACGTCCCAGAACTTCCTGTCGGCTGGACCCTTGCTGCGGCTGCTGTGAGGGGAACCCAGACGGGGTGACGCGCTCCCGTGGCGGTGAGATAGGCTCAGACTTGATGTTTATGCTCTGGCTGGTGCTGATAGATAGGTTGGAACCCTGAGGTAGGTGACCTCCGCCACTGCAGCAAAGATAAGCGAGACATTTTGTTCTTGGTCAAAAACAACGAGCAAACAAATATGAACTGAAATAATGTGAAAAGCCAGGACTGTAGATGTGTGATTCAGTATGATATCACAGAGCACAGTGGGTGTTGCTTTTATGTGAGGGCGTCTGGAGAGTGTGCTTTTGTTTGTAAGTGTGTTACTCACACCAAAGAATTAAGAGCTGCTTGGCCCAGTTGATGCTGTTGCCATGCCGACATGGAGCCCAGCGAGAGCCCAGGAGAGCTGAAGCCCTGTAGGGAAGAGATCTCTGCACTGCTCAGGGAGTACTCTGTTAAAAAAAAAAAAAAAAAAGCAACCACGCACACTGAGAACTCACTCGCATTTCAGTTACAACACTGTGTGCCACTGAGAAAAGAGCAGGAACCAACAGCGTGTTGTGCAAATAATCTCGGCCAAAAAGGTTGTTGTCAGTCTGGGAGGGGGGTGAGCGAGTCCAGACTCACCAGCAGGATTGTAGGAGGTGGTCATGCCTGAGTAGACCAGGCCCTGTGGGGGTAAGCTGGGGGTGGTGACAGACACGACTGGAGTAGCCAGCGGCTGGGTGGACTGGGAACTGCTTATCCTCTGAGTGTTCTGCAAAAAACACAAACAACAAAGAAAATACTTTAGCTCAAAACATGGCACTATAAAAATATCACACTTGGATGCTAAACAGTGCCAATAGTATCATTTAAAACACTTCATTTAGCGTCGTGTTACTCGACTTAGAGGCTGCGTGCCAAATCAGCCATATAATGCCAGGGGCAGGCTGCACTGAATACGACTTATTGATGAGTTTTCACCTGTGCCTAATGTTTTCAAAATGTAACTAAAGCATTTTCAGTTTAATGAAGCTGTAGTTACTGAATAAAGTAAAATCCTTTCTTTGTTTGTCTTTTGATCCTTTTATTATTTTACCTGATAAATACTGCAGATGATTCAGTCATTTCGCTAAAGTAGCTCTTGGGCAAAGTTAAAAGTCCCTAATGTAAAGGCTACAAATGATCCAGTTTTTTTAATGACTATTTTTTTTCAAAGTGTTCCATATTCTGTACTAAAGGTCGTGTCAAGAATGTGCATGTAATAATAAAAGCTGCCACAAGGTGGCAGTGTAACTTCATTGCTGTAAATGTTCCGCTCTTTCTGATTTTTTATTGACTGTGTGCATTAAAAAGTTTATGAAAGTAGATTAAAAAATGAGGACACCTAACAATAAACTGATATATTTAGTCTGATTACCTACAGATTCGTTTATATTTAATATATACAGAAAAACGTTGAGAGAGCTTTGCAATAAATTTAGGTAGAATTCTGCTATTCAAAGTAGAAAGCTGACCGACGTCAGTACAGAATTGCTGATGTGCAATTAAAAGCACGACAAATACATTTTGTTAGTGTTATTAAAGAGTTAAGAACACTCGTTTTGGGCAAGCTCCACTCCACAAGAGTCCACCGCAAAAACAATCAGAGTGAGCCATTAAAGTGAGTCTGGAGATCAGTTTCACACCCGAATATTATGTATATGTATATATATGCGTATATGACACATATCAGCACCCAGAGTGACACACAGCAGAGCCCCAGTGGTTTTTAGTGCAGTGACTGGCATGCAGTCCGCAAAAAAAATGCAGCTTGTTGTGGTCATGCAGTAAACTCTTCAGTGAGTTGCAGATCCACTAATGAAACGCAGCAAAAGTTTAGAACAATACTATAAAATTCCCCCGTGTTTAATGTAACAAACATATGTGCAGCTGCCAGCAGTCGTGTTTGAAGCGCCATTGCATCATGATCTACAGTCGATGGCTTCCTCGCATTGTTCCAACACTCTCCAGCCAGATGACTTCACCGAGTATCTCGTAAGGTGATATCATTTAAGATGATGTAATCCTCTCTGGCTTAAAAAATATAAATGATTTATAATTTACTCATCACTCTTTGAGTTGTAAAACATGAAACTATGCGTAAAATAATTTTAAAAAGTAATCACTGATCTGCTTTCTCCCCCTCTTCCTTTCTCTCGCTCTCCTTCTCTGTCACACACACACTTTCACACATAAACTCTGGTGGTATATGACTAACATTGACGTGTTGGGAATAGAGGAGCCAATTTAACAGGCCGAGGCAATTTTCACAGGCCAAACCCAAAGCATGCAGTGTTAATGTTTTTGTCGTTGTTGTTTTTGTTTTTCCATGTCTTGTTTCTTATCACTGGGAGATCTGAGAGCCAGTCTCCAGTGTGCGCGGTGCCTTCAGTCTAGCATCAGTGATCACCGGAAGCACGTTCACATTGCAGCCATTTGCCCAGGCATTTCTCAAAACTCACCAAATCCATTTCCTCCTCCTCAGACTGCCCTCAACAGAAGAAAAGAAGAGAGTTACAGAAAAGCAGCAGAGCGGCTGTAAATCGCTCGGGGTGGGGGGAGGTGACAAGTGCAGGAATTTACAGTAAAAGGGACAATAATAAATATAAAAACTTCTGGTGACCAATCACTGGTAAATCCCGCTCTCTTTGAACAAAGCAGCTAAATTTGCTTTTTTAAATGTAATGCAAATACATGCTGTCACCAAACCGTAGCACGTGTGGGTATGAAGCGCTGGTGCTCCGGTTTGTTGGGCTATAAAATTCCAGTCTTGTAAATAAAGAAGATGGAGCAGTCGGATGTCAGTGAAGCTTACACAAATGAGAGCTGACATTTGTGAGTGGCACTGAGATCAAATCATAATCACCAGAAATTACGAACGAAGCTTCTCCGCTGGTACCAATAATGGCTGCTTAGTACTGTGCACTTAAAAATCCCCCCTGTGCTGGGAGGAAGAACAAGAAGCCCATTTTCCATCTTTTCTGTGCTGTGGGACATACTGTGTCCACGCCGGGGCTCTTAATACCCACACTCAATCAATAGCGGTAGGAAGACACGACAAGGGCGACAAGATATTATCTGGCTCACACCCTGGGCCCCTGATTAAGTCTTCATCTACACTCTGTCACACTGAGATGTGATTAATTTAATACCATTATGGCCTAATGACAGGCTGTCTGCAGACCTGCCACAGCCCACGCCCTCAACAGCCTCTACCAGTCGAAAATACTTCGTAGGCTCAGACAGAACAGGACCTCCCACCCTGCACCTCTTGCAACACAACCTGTCCTACTCCTACGTATTCCACAAGCAGACACAGTATCACACAGTTGTTTAAACACTGCTCCAGGCCAGCTGAGGTTCAGCAAAGGAGGAGCAGCCACAGTAACCAGAGGTTTATTTACAAAACACATCGGTTTTCTGGAAAGGCTCCTGTTACTGACACCACAAACAACACACAGAGGTGAATCAGGGTATTTGCTTGCAACTGTCTTTAAATCCCGCCCCAACCCCCCTTTTACAGTTTTCTGAATGTCGATTTGTGACTCGGAGGGTCTGCTTAAACCTCATGTGTTTGCTACGATCAGGGCACCCTGAAGCTTTCTTCTTATTATTGTTTTTATAGGCCTCAGAATGAATGTGAATAATGGAGGGAGGGTGCAGATCCATGGTTCGGTCCACACTGAAATAGAGGTGAACACATCTCAGACACTTACGCTACCACACTGAGCCCCACTTCTCAGATAAATAAAAGTCCTGAGTTCAAGTGTTCAAGTGAGGCGGAAACCTCAGCTGAACACCACGCTACGTTTTGTGATAACATCGAAAACATGTTTGGGCAAAATCCAGGCAAAGTGTTCTGCTACGAAGGGCTTGATAAAGACACCAAACAAAGCTCTGCTCTGCCCTGCAGCAGAGATATTTAAAGGTGCTTCAGCTAGTGATACTCGTGTGCAGTGGTGTGCTCTCTACTCACCAGCGGGGGCATCATCCCTTTGCTTGATGGAGGGATAACAACCCTCAGGTCTGGCTTGCGGCTTCCCATTCCCATGTTCCCTCCAGGGGGTGGCGGAGACTTGGTGGGCATGACTTTACCCAGGCCATTGCCACTGGCTGTGCTGAGGAGGCCTGGAGAGCCCCTGGGGTTAACAAAACCATTTCCTGCAGATGCGCACAGAAACACATCATCAAACCATGCACTGTGACTGACAACACTCCCAGTCATCAACCAAACCTCTCGCGCTGTGTTGTTTTCCAGCTTGCTGCAGCATGCAGCGTTAAGTGTTTCCAACCCTCTGGGAAGTTTTAATAGACTGGGATAATTATCCTGCACATTTACAAAAATAAAATGTCCATTTCAAAATTGATGAGCCCTTTATTTTTACTGTGAATGATTACATCAAAGCCAATTCTTTGCATCTTGGGACGAGGAGCAGTTCACTGGCAAATGTACTGTGACTGCTTAAAAGAAATAGCTGAGGCCATTACAATTGAATAAGAACAATAAAATGTTGTTCTTTGTTGTTTTTCACTGTGCACACAAACAGCAGCATGTGCTAGACTATCCCCACACCATTCACACCTAGGCATTCATGATCATTAGTCATTTCCTTTTCTTGAGAACAATTCAACTAATTTTAGGAAGTTATTTTCTTGAGTTCCAACAACATTTTAGGAACTCCCTCTCCCTTTTCTCATTGGACAACCACCCTTGAAAAACATCGCTATATCCACTGGGTGTGGACCGATCGAAAATAAAAGAAGTAATCGTATTGAACCAATATTAAATATAAATCTTATAAAAAGGTGTTAAAGCTACAATAAATGCCACAATACAGAGAACGGCTTATAGTTATTATTATTATTATTAGGACTTTTTTTTTTTTTAAAGAAATATGTTTTTGGTAGTTTCTCAATTAAAATAAATCTTTCCGAAACAAACTGAAAATTTCTAAATCACCATAAAGTGTCTGCATCCATTAAGCATTTTCTTTTTAAAACACGTTTCACATAAAGATGTGTTCTTCCCATTTCTATCATGCTACAGTACCTTATTTTGAACCACAAGACACTGTATGACTCATCTGCACAAGATCTGCAGTGAGATTCTGCAGATTTCACACAAAAGAGCTCTGATAAAAAAAAACGGACTGCTGAATTCTTATGAAAACAATAACCAAACAAAAGTAAGATTTCAGGTGCACTTGAAGCTTAGCCTCACTTTATTTGACTTAAGTCTGGAAAGAAAAACTATACTTTAAGAAAAACACACTCGGAAATCCTGAAAACAAAGGGAAGAAGGAATTAATGATATCTAGCACTGCATCAACAGATCAGTAACACTTCAACAAGTTGCTGATTTCTCTATTGTGTTCAGTTTATCCCAGTGAAACACAAAGTGTGTGCGCAACAAGTAGACTCTTACATAGGAACATAATGGAACAATAGCCCGTCTGACTACAGATAAGGCCAGCAACAATTCAAGGTCAAATAAACAGTTATGAAGTGCACAATAGTATCTCACCGCTGAATCAACAGTATATGCAAGCAGCTACTGCCATCAGCCTTCACTTTGATCATATAAGACTACGCTGCTGCAAGACAACAATGTTTACAGAATTAGCAGATTAAATGTCCAAAGCCCCAAAAATAGCGAGCCTGATTAAAAGCATGGAAGAAGTCATTCAGTGGGAATGAGGAGCAATGAGTGCAAATAGAATTTCAAGTAAAGAAATGGATTTCAATTTGGCAATTTGGCAAATAAAGACCTCGCTGATAGCAATCAGTGAGCTCGAATATTTTACTTTGACAGAAGTCTGCCTTGTAACGCTGAGGAAAAACAACACGATGGAGATGACTAAAGGCCTTTTTCACATCAGAGATTTGTCTTGCAGCATTGGAGGCCAACCTTCGCAGCCAAAACTGTCTGACGTAACATTGTTTTCTAATAATGCTTTGCAGTAAAATATCAAAATGTAATCCTTGCTTTGGTTTAGTTTGTTTTTATTCCCTAATCATATCAAAAATCCGACTCAAAACATATATCAAGTAATAATGTAATGCATCATCTGGTGACACACATATATATAGCCAAAAGAAGACATAAATGATTTTTCTAGGTTTAACATCAAATTTAACTTGCATATGTTTTTCTCAATTGCGTGCATAATGTATTGTTTTATTATGTAGCTCATTGATCTTCAGCTCAAATAGGCTGTTTAAATAAAGGATTCATTCATTCATAACTGATGTTTTAAAATGTGTCCACATTACAATAATGTTTGTGGGTTAAATTTCCATGTATGCTTTATGTTTTCATGCACTTGCATATATATTTATACATTTATCTATATATATTTCATTATGTCTTTCTCTTGATAATCTGCTTAATTTTATTAATCTGGTTTAACTGTTTTTTTGTCTGAAAACACTTCAGGCTTAAGGTTGCAGCTTTGCTAAAACTGCAAGAAGGTTCCTTCAGAGATGTTTGTTTCATACCTGCAAGCTACGTAAGATACAACTTGCATATTCTTAGCACTTGTAGTCATACTAGCACTAAGGTTCTGTTGGTGGCAATGATGGTTTATTTATCAGTGAAAAATCTCCACAGCTGTTTGACACAAGAATATCACATCATTCATAGTGGCCACAGCACAAGCACACAAGTTAAAAAAAATAAACAAATAGCAAAGGAAAAGATAGAAAGGATCACGAGATTAGAGTACAGAGTCTTTTCACATGAAAAGAAATGATTGCACATATGCAGGTAACGCGAGCGTTCAGCTTGACTGGCTTGTGTTATAGTTGGTTTATTATGTTGTTTAAGTATGTCCTTTTTGTGCCATGGAAACAAACTTTCATTATTAAAAACAGCCTACTTTAAAGTAGAGATGGCACGATACCACTTTTTTATGTCCGATACCGATATCATAAATTTGGATATCTGCCGATACCGATATGAATCCGATAGAGTGTGTTTTTTAATCAATAAAACTGTTTTTTAATATCTTGCTGCATTTTGTATAAGTTCATACTCAAGTTTAAATAAACAACAACACTAAAGCTATTCTGTTATACCTGTTTGTAAAAAATACACTGCCCACAAAATATTTCATAGTTCAGCAACACTGATCAATCTAATAAACTTAAACCTACTCCATCCTTCCTATTCTGGCATTTTAAAGAGTACTTAGCAGAAATATTAAGCAACCTAACTAATAGGGTTGCAAACTCCCAGCAAAAAAAAAAATAGGGAACCACCCCCCACCCTCCACCTCATGATGCTTAATCGACGTAATCAACTTTAATTTGATGCAGTGTGAAAAAAAATGCACAGAATTAAATTATTTTTCAAGAATAATTAAATAGATTCAACATCTTTCTTCAACAGAATTGCAGACTGCACAGATGGTACCTTCCCAAAGGAAAAAGTACTATAGCTTACTAGGGTATATTAGACTTAACAGTTACTATATACAGTAATGGACTTCTACATATTTTACATCAGATTAAAAATTTGGGTGTAAGATTCAGATAATTATTTATTAAAAGCTAGACATTTTAAATGAGAATAAGAAAGAAAAGTATGTCTTTGTGCCCCCCTTTTCCCTGTTAATGTCCTATCGGCCCCCCCTGGCTAAACTTTGCTAGATCCGCCCCTGCACAGTTACCAGCCATCAGCTACGTAGAAAAGGATCCTGGTGTAGAAAGTAATATTAAATAAATTCTAACAACAGCTTATCAAGGTTAAACGTGTTGCTGTTGTTCAGCCGCTGGTTTCCTCTTTCTGGTGCAAACTGGGCCAAAAACAAAGAAGAGAGACGGACTCGCGGCAGAAAAGCCGATCAGCTGATCATTGAGCAGTTTCATGATTGAAGTAGCAACAGGAGAGGGAGGGAGAGAGAAGAGGCACTCGCTCCATATATCGGTTGTTAACCTTAACGTGGGAATGCTTTACAAACATTCAGAGACAAACTTACAGACTTGCTTTACTTCTCTCTGGGATCACTTCCTCGGAGATGAAATGCTGGTTTGGTAGGGAGGCTACAAATACACACAGCCGCTCTATCACGTGAGCACACTGCTCCGACGTGCTACGGTTATGAGCTGAGTTACGCCGTGTCGCAAGTTTTGTGAGGTGCTTTTTTGATATTTAATGGATCGGATTACATTTTTTATTTCTCTCCGATATCCGATCCAGTAATTTACGTCAGTATCAGACCGATACCGATAGGCTACGTAATATCGGATCGGTCCATCTCTACTTTAAAGTCGTTAAAAATGTAGACATCCACTGATAAGTCGTCTTGCTTACTCATAGGCTGATGTAGTGTATATGTGTATTGCATTCCTCATCCTCGACTTGATAAACAAGCTGAAAACAAACGAGTTGCCCTCTTTAATCACATATTGAAAATTCCCTCACCATAAGGACCCTGGCAGAGCATTTGTAAAAATGTTACAATCGAGGAGGCAAAAAATGAAGAACACTTTCTCTATTTTCCAAATGTGAATATTCTCAGAAACGTAAAAGAAAAACTCACAGCGTTCCTGTTGTAATATTTCTAATTCTACATGACTTAAATTGTAATATTGTCACACTGTATCTATTAACATTTCAGTTATGTCCTTTCGCCACCTCATTTAAAATACATTTGTGTCACACTATTGGCGATTTCATTACCGGTCGGAGACACAAAGACCCACAGTCTTGTGTTTACTGGCTCATTTAGACACGGAATAACCCACCTGACTTGCTTATGTGTGCAATGTGAGTTTGATTATGACTTCATACGTCTGACGATGAGTGAAGGAAATAATTCTTTGAAAATAAGTGAGGATGAAAACACGTCTGAACAAATACACGGCAAAGTTCAATGGGATCCAAGGTAACAGACACAAGTTAAGACCAAGCCTTCAGCATAGGGCATGTCACCGGGCTTTTCTGCTCTCATTCTATATTCAGACTTCTCTTAACAGATCGGTTGTGCTGGTAAATCCTCTCTGACTGAAACCTGTGCACGCTGAAAGCTGTTTGGTTTCTGTTCATTGTTCTGAATTATTAAAATGGTCTGGTAAGGGGTATTACATAAACCCCTGTGTTTACAAGTGAAACATTCGGTTTTCATTTTAAGTTTGGGGAAAGAAAACACTGTGACTTATTGTGTCCAACATCCCACACGCGCCAGGCTCAAGCAAAAAAAAAAAAAAAGGGAGGGGGGAGTCTTGATGAATGAGAAGAAATGATAGAAGTGAATCAAGGGGCTCCAAATGCAGTTTTCCAATAATAGCTAGATGCCATGTAGCCTGCGGTCCTTTTGTTGTATCTCAGCAAACTAATTTGAGACAGGATGTCCCAAGTGTAACTGCTAAGAATGAAGTCAGATGGAATAACTGTTCACGCCCCATAAAAATTTTAGACTGAAGAAAAACTGAAACACGCATTTGACGTTGGAAAGTATCCCTCATTATTCAGCAACTGCGGACATCCAAGCAGCCTAAGATTAATAAAGTAAAACTACAACAAAGAAAAACAACTTTCTGAAAACAAACTCCGGCACCACTGAGCCTGTTACTTAATGACATCTGGTGGGCATGCAAACAAACTTTGAAAATGTGTTTCAAGACCTTGCAATCATTCAGTATTAATGAAGGCATGTATACAGCTCGCAACCATACTGCATACCAGAGAGCACTCTCCTGAATCCTTCGTTTTCACCACAACTTTCTCACCAGTCAAGGACCAGAGCTTGTAATTAGGTGTTATTGTATGAGCTGTTGTAAGAAGCGATGCACTGTCACTCAGTGAAGTACACACACTACTCAATCACATAAAATGAGGCTTAAAGAGAAGCAGTTTGGTTTGTGGAGGTGTATTAGCTTTCAAGCCATTATCTGAATGAGAAACTAGACAAGAACAACAGATGGCTTATTTTAGAGAGAACAACTGACATTTATCTGCCAGAAAATGTTGCCAGTGATGTTCGCTGTGGTATCGTGCATGCATATACAGTACGTGCGCCTGTAAAATGGAGAAATTTTACACAAAAAGCTAATAAATAAAGCGGCTATCACACTCCAATAGTTGAATGGGATAAAAATAATTTGCCTTTTGCTTAACTTAGAAAAAAAAGTTTGAAAGTACTTAAAACTATTAAATGGGGAGAAGATATCACACAACACATCTTCCATCTGGCTACTTTGAAATGCCTCTACTGTGGTCACTGCGGCTACTTGGGAAAATCATAAGCATTTCAGGAATGGTCATCTGACATCAGGGCTAGAGAAGTTAGTCCTCCTCGTAGCCTATGCTCTGCTACACACTTGTTGCAAACAACAGCTGCAACATGCTGACGCCCCTTGGCAGAGGCTCCTGACTTTACCCTGACCTGGTGCCACACCCAAACTTAAAACCAACCGAGCACTTTCTTTTTGGTTGTCTTTAAACTCTGTGACTAAGGCCGAGCCTAAAATCTCTTAAAGCTTATATCCTAGTGTTCTTCAAATTGTTATTACCTTTGATGTCATGCAGTTTGCCAGTTTGCTAAACAAAATAAGGAAAGAGTTAAAACTCCATCTGCCTCCACGTGTCACACGACACTTTTCACTCATGACAGGCTGTCCGGTCATTGTGTACTGAGGACTTAGTGGAATGACATGGCCTGAATACCTACAGGGTTATGCTGGTCTAGGCATCTTACAGACCCTCTCCAGCCTTATAAGGGCTGCCAGGGCAGTCAGGGGGGAACAGATGCACCTGTCAATAGACGGGAAGGAAACAGGAGAAGAGGGAACTGTGTAGAGGCGACAAGTTTAAAGGAAACACTGGGTTTATTTACCTGCCCGTGTCAGTAAGACAGCTAATTGCCCCACTCTTTTACCGCTTTGAAGTACAAACACCACACAGGGTTTAATGCTGTGGAACCATTTCCCATCTCTCAAACGTGCGTTTACCAAGCATATTGTGCATGCTCTCTGTTAAGAGGACATGTGTGCCCTTTGCATGCAATGGAAAGACAGTCAAACCAATCAGTCAGTGGTACTGACGACTGTCTTTAGCCAATCACAAATAGATATGCTACTATCCAGCTCATTTGCTAAGCAGGAAGCCTGTTGGGCAGAGCTACAGAGAGCTAATGAATCTCTCCAGGAGGACTTACCCGCTGGGCTGGAGCCCGCACCACTTGGCACTGAAAGGTCTGTGGTATCCAGCATGCCACCTAATAAGATGCACAGAGTGATATGATTAACCATCTGCATCTTTCTGCAAGCTAGCAGAGCATGTGATGGAGATGGCAGACCAGACATGAAAATGTCATGTAGCTCTATCTTCACAGTGCACGAAAGAGTAGAACGTGCTCTGCCAGGGTCCTTATGGTGAGGGAATTTTCAATATGTGATTAAAGAGAGCAACTTGTTTGTTTTCAGCTTGTTTATCAAGTCGAGGATGAGGAAAGCAGCATTCCACTGTGAGGAGGCACGTTCAGAAAACGGTTACTTGTGTAATTCTGAATTTGTGCACCTCTGAGTGATGTTTCACACACATTTAAGCAATGCACTTAGGTCAAAAGAATATAATGCTAGCATGCCACCAGAATCATCTAAAAATAAGATAAATGCTTTACAGTTATTAATCACAAGGGATGAAAATTATCATTTAGTATACCCCCAGTAAACAAGAACATGTTACTACTGATATGTGGTCAAATGTCAGTGAGGCATTTCACACCTTGCTGCATGTGCTCCCATCAAAGGCATTGTAGTGAAATCTTGCAAAAGCCAACCGAACTGACTGAGTCCAACCAGTCATACCAGTACTAGTGTCACTGACATCATTTTTCCACTATGCAGATACAGTAAAAGGTGTAACAATGAGCATCTCAGAGGATGTGAAAAAAATATATCCACCAAAGATCAGATAAGAGGTGTTGAATGACGACTTGACATTAGCTCACTTACCCTGGAGACCATTTTGGACAAAAAGTTGAAAACCATTTGAGATAGAGACCACTCAGAGGTTAAATGTGGACAACCTAGATAACGCAAACCTATTTATGCATATGAAACTAAAGAGGTAAAAGCTAGATCAGTCAAGTTTTCTCTAATCTATCTGAAGTATGCAACATTATTGGCTTTGTCAAGTGCCTGAACTCTGTCATTCAGACATAGGTCACATTTATTGTTTTTTTTCCCCTGTACCCTTGAGATGGGACTGCATCTCAATATCTAGCCCCAGAGCTTCCAGCATTTCCGTCCACACTGCCATGTGTGTGCCCCATTCCCACCTCTCATATTCCCTTGCCTCTCTGTGCACCCTGTCCTCATATCCCCCCTGCTCCTGTGTGCAGCCTCTCTTTTTACTTACGTCTCTTAGCCAAAAGTCTGCGCTTGTCCTCAAACGTCTGCTAATGTCTGAACTTTCTTTTTCTTTCTTGGGTTGTTCTGTTGCAGATCGGTCTTAATTGTGAGCATACCAATCCCATAACGTTAACTGGCATGTATTTATTTGAAACAGTAAAAGTGATACATAAATGTTGTTGATACAATTTCCATCAAAGGGGCCAGGATGCTTTTTTACAAATAAAGCCGACAAGTCTGGAAAATTGATTGGATCCAAGATTAATTTGTATGTCGATTCTTCACAACATATATCCCGCTTATAAAATTAAGTGAACTTGCATGCTGCTACCCATTGTCTCCACTCTTTATGCTAAGCTAGGTTAACAAACTTCTGGCCTCCAACTCCATGTTCAACAGGGATATAAGAGTGATACTGATCTCCTCAGCAAATTCTGAAAAGTCAAAAACAGCAATTTCCAAATTTGCTGAGCTACTCTTTTCAAACTATTGCAAATAAAACTTTGATAATATTTCTGATGTTGGTGAGACCGACTCTTGTATCAATTTGGTGGGAAACTGCCTTAACCACCATTAACAAAAATCGAAGTGAGATTGTTATCCACTGACCTGCACTGCCTGCACTGGTGGGCCTCTGGGATCCTCCACCAGAGCCAACATTCCTGTGCAGAGAGGCCTGTGGAGGGGACAGCATCCCACTCTCACTCAGAGAAGCTGTGGCGGCTGCCAGGCCCTGGCTGCCCAGAGTCCCTCCTGCCTGGTACATGGCATTAGGATTGGATACAGGCACTGCCACATGCATGGAGAAGTTCTGCTGAGGCAATGCTGTGGGCTAGAAGAGGGAGACAAACACACAAATATTTACACAGATTACACTAAAAATCCAAGCTCCGATGAGTCTGATGAGTCACTGGTTGTCATGGCATCATTAACAGCAAGCTCCACTTGAAGGTTAGCTTTAATAAACAGATTCACAAAACAGGCAGGCAGGGCAGATTGAAGTACTGCAAAGGAGACCTCCTACATTGTCGGCTTTGTATGCTTTATAGTATACATAACATAATATTTATTCATGGTACTTTAATAAACATTCATAACCATCATTCTCATTAACATCATACATAGAGAATACACACAAATCTTCAAGTAATACCACAACATACACAAATAATAACTTACAAAACCCAAAATATAAAAACATGCTGTCAGGTGATCACTGTGCATTGCAGCAGTCAGCACTAGACACATAGATTTTCCTTTTGAAACACCATTGTGTAATGTGTTTCTCTGCAAAACACACAGCGGTGGTGGGGACTTGCAACCCAGACATCTACAAGAATCACAACTCATTTGCATTTACCCACAAAGTGCTGACTGTGCAAAGCTTTAAGTGAGAATGACAGGTGGCAGTGAGAACATTTCATTATGGCATTATCCAGTGAGCCAGTTGGGTGTTATCATTAGTTTGTTAATGGCAAAGTGATGCTCTTCATGTCAGGAACATAGAGAAAACAACTGCTTCTTAGTAAGCACTATGTTCTTGCACAAGTCTAATATTGTCACGTGTGATAAGATCACAAGAGATCTGTGATATCTTGAAAGACAGAGCCAGTGTGGTACTTGGAGAAGGGAACGGGACGGTGTAAATATTAGTGCAGTGTAACGATGAAGAGATATAATTTGAAAAGAAGAATGAAAATGTTGGATTATTAAGGTCCTACGGAGACAAAAATATATATATTTTTTTACCAATCGAATAGAAATCTGGATTGAGATGGCAAAAAAAACACCCTTAAATTAAAGGATCTGCAACTGTTTATAATAAACACTCACATTACTCTTAGGGTATTTACTGTAAATTCATTATGTTGAGATAGTGATTGCAGTTTGATTTGTGATAACATGACCATGATACTAGGGTGTAATCTTTCTAGCAGAAGCATGCAACATTTCAACTGTTAATGAAATGTGATCTTATCAGGGTGTGCCAAAATATCAGCGGCAAAACAACTCAACGTAAGGAACAAATGCACACCCAGTAAAGGGGGCATTAATCTTTAGTGTAGGTCTGAAAGAAGTTAACGGAAATCTTCGGAGGGACAACAAAAAGAGGAAAGAGTTAAATGGAGAAAAAAAAGAGCCAAAAATCCGTTGTGCCACAAAGCCAAGCAAGAACATTGCATTTACAGTACTTACGATTTTATGATTTCTCATCATATTATCAAACTCCTCATTAATTTTTTTATACTTTTCTTCTGTGTGAGGAGTGAGGACATATGAGGCATCGGGGTCCGGGCTATCACAACCTCTGTGTTCTTTCTTGTTTAGCGCCTGTAGTGAACATCAACATAAAGACAGGAATCAACACAAAACAGCAGGGGACAAAGGAAGTACTTACACCGCAGCGCTTGTACATTAAATCACTGTCTTCGCTTAGTTTGCCGAAATGGTCATCCATGAGGGGGCTGTGCCCAAAACAGTCATCAGGATCAGGACTAGCACAGTCATTATGGCCTTTGTTTCTCAATTTCTGAAATGAAATTGCACAGTTGAAAAGAAACAATGTACAAGAAGTAGTCCTGTGTTTATGTTGCTTGTTACCTGTTATATACAACACTGTGCAAAAGTTTTATGAACATCAGAACTGTACATTTTTATACTAATGCTTAACATTAGGAGGAAACTGATCTGTCACAAAATAATTCTGTAGCATTACAGACACAGTCAGCCATAAATACATGTCTTCAGTGCTGAGAAAAACAACAGGTCTGTAACAGATGGTATGGCCCCTATACAACATCACTGAGTCAGTCTAGGATCAAACGAAGAGACAGAAGATGCCATAGACTGTATTTATAAAAAAGCCAATGTGATGTCACCCGTTGGTTTGTGGACTCATTTTGAAGCCACAGACTAAGCACTTTGGCCGCTGCCATCTTATAGAGGTGGATATGGCTGATAAAGTGTCACATGTCATAAAGTAACCACTCCCTAAAGCATAACCTGCTTTACTGCCAATTTTACTCGGCTAGAATTTATGAAATAAAACAGCACGTTATGGTAAATAAGGCCTGAAACTAGCAATCGAGATCATAATTGCATAGGGGGAAAAAACGCTTACTGAGGTAATAAATAAAGTAGGCAGTAGGACAACTTAATAATAGACTTCCGTACAATAGGATTTTATTTTTGCAACCAGATGAGCACCACCCCCTTGCTCGCCATTAGAAAGAATGTAGGTTTAAGGCACATTGATGCCCAGTTTTTAAATATACAGTATAAAGCAGACACTGAGGTAACCCAATTTCAGACAAACAGTGGTAAGTTCCTCAAGATGCTTGAGATAATCTCACAGCTGAATAACTGGAGAAACTCTGTGTAAGGCTATGTCATAGATGTGCTAACATTTTAAGGTCGAATAATAGATAACTTTTTAAAATCTTTGCACTTTTTGTCAAGGTAATCATTCGCAAATGTACCTGCAACCTTTGACCAGTACTGTACTTTAAACCAAATTACATGTGAAAATATTCTACTCTGTTTTTTCTTTTCAGAAAATCAGAAAAACAATTTACAAACACAGTGGGCTAGAGTGTGGAAGACAAGGATAAACTGGAAAAGTCACTTTCCCCAATTCACCCTTCACCTGGAAACTCCCTTTTTCTTTTCTTGTATCCATTCCTGTCCCCACAGCCTATGCATGTGCATGGCTATATCTTTCACATTTATTAGAATGCCCTGCACAAAACGACTCTACAGCTGAGCACACCTAGTCTGCAAATTAGTATGGTTGGCACTTGCATACTCTGATCAAAGTTAATGAATGTGCGATTATCAAAAATTGGTTACATATGCTTATTTGTGCAGGTCATTGAGAAATTATAGCAACATAAGGTGGTCCAGTGTGATGTTATAAAGAGCCTATTCTAACTTTAGCGAGGTAAGAAACATGCCATGAAACTAAGCTCTTTTGCTCACTTTCATACAGGCTATTCTCTGCTCCTCATTACAGCTCTGAAAAGCAGTGTTAACAAGACTTGCTGACAGCATGTGACAGTTTGTGATATCTAGGCAGTGTACATCAAAACATGATTTATGCGAGGCTCCCAAGACTTCTCTATCAGGCTGCTGCAGGTCCACAGCAGCACCCTGCCCCATCTTGAAGACCTCGTGTCTACAGGAAGGTCACTGACTCCTGTGGATGTAGGGGTTACAGTGCACACCAGAGGAAAGGAACCTACACACACTAATGAGACCTTACTCTCTTGTTTCTGGTCTTCATCATGCAGCAAAGTGGAAAATGTGTGTCTGTGTGTGTGAGAGAGAGAAAAACAGAAACTATGTGAGTAGGAGTGTGCGGTGCATATGTGCAATGTCTGTACGTTGTGTGTGTGTGTGTGTGTGTGTGTGTGTGTGTGTGTGTGTGTGTGTGTGTAAATGTGGTGAGGGGAATGGGGGAGGGGGGGTTTCTACAGCTGCTACATCCTCTGACAGCGATGTGACAGTACGTTTAGGTCTGTGCAGACAATGTGGCTAACCTAGCAGTTCTCACCACAACCTCAGTGTAAGTCACATTTCCTAAAACCTGTGTTGTATGAGACTCCTGCATAATACAATTTCTCATTAAAACTAGACCACTTTAAACACCCGACTGCTCCTCCAGTTTTCGTGTACATTTTCTTTTTGAGGGATGTATATTTTAAAACCCAGTAACAATGTTGGTATGCAACATGCAATGAGAGAAATTAAGCTGTGCATAGCTGAGATCGAAATGAGGAAGTTCAGAAAGAAAGAAACAACAACAAAAAAACACCCACATCTCTTTAAACGTTAAGTGTACATAGTGCCCAAAGGAGCGCAAGAGAGAGAAGTCCTCTGGATAATGAATGACCAGCACTGTACCACAGATGCATTACTGTTTGGTGTGGTACAGAGTGGAGGCATTCTTCTCATTCTAAGAAAACGCCTTGCTGGTTCATTTCCTGTTTACTGAACGCAACCCCCTTTAGTTAGTGTCCTGAAAGGCCTGTGTTTACTGGGGTTAAGCTATGCACTTTCTCCACCAGTGAGCCAAAGATCTGATCTCAACCTGCTAATTTAAGTTCCAACCTGCTCATTATGGGAATATCTTGGTCGGATTGGTCGGGCACGGCTGTGCGAGATGGGCAGGGTTGCTCCACTTTCACAACAAGCCTGGCCAACCTTCAGTACACCACACCCACTAGTCCAAGCCTTTTAGGGAGGGGTAGCAGAAGCAGAGTGGGCGAGCAAGAACCAAATAGCAGTCAAGGGCAGGCGGGACTCAGATGTGTTTTATGATACATGACACGAGTCACTACAATACATATTATCTTCAAAGAGATGTACTAGAAGGTGTCGTGTTGTGCAACAGTTCATCTCTGTACTGTTCTAATGAATGCAATATTGAAGTGCAAGTAAAGCATGGCTGTAATTCTTTTTTTAAATTACTTGGCATGTTTTCGGGTGCCCCCCCACAGACACTGCCTACAGCTCTCAGTAAACGGATCACTAAATGAGCACATGGCCAAACAGGTGCTCCTCTTCCAAACACCTGTCAAGACCTGGCTCCCCATGCCAGCCAATCAGAGGCACACTCACGGAGACATAGCCATAGCAGGGACCACATGTATCCCTGAAGGCCCCCCAACCACAGACCAACTTAGTTCTTACATGCCAGTGTAAGACGCTACAGGGTTCTGACACGGAAAAGGAAGAAAATACATGATTAGGAAGCAAAAAACCCACTTTCTCTTTTCCGCATTATGAACAGCTTGTTAAAAGCAGCTTTAAAATGTCTCTCAAATGTTGAATCAAGCTTTGGGGTTCGTACTTTTTGGAAAGTATAGTTGGCTGGACGTGAATGCAGCTGAGGCTGGGATTTTCAGTAGCATGTCTGATGAAAGATACGGCCTGTTTGTTGCGGGAGAAGGTTACAAAGGCTATAGACAAGGGAACTTGTGTAATCTATTCACGAGGCCCTGAGAGGCTCACAAAGATGAGTGGGAACAAGGCCAGCTGCTATTTTCTCACAGTGGTCCAAACCTGTATTGATAGAAATTTGGCTCTTGAAATAAAAATGAGGCTGAGTGGCTGATGACAAAACCTACTGGGTCCTATTGTCTGAGAGTGCATCTATAGTAAGTGTGTCCATCAGTTTGCTTTTGTGATACTTCTCTTAAAAAATATTTTCCATTGCAGGAGGCCTTGAAGCTTCCCTGTCCTGAAGAAAACATTTATCCGTCATTTCCATCTGAGCCCTGACTAATAACCTAGTTGTTACCATGGGAAGCATTCAGCGCAGTAATTGCCTCCTCATGTTTGCACTGTATGTTCAGCACAGGAAGCAGCAGAGCAGTTAGATCTCACCTTGCGTTCCATTTTGATATGATATCAATATAAATTCTCTTTTTGATTCAATTCTGCGCAATGACACGGACTGCTACTAAAATAAGTGAACTTTGAACAGTTTCTGTGTGTCATTAGGCATGACAGATCATCAGTTTACATCACTATGCTGCCTCCTAGGTTTACTTTTAAGCAGGATTTTCACATTCAACGGGTTAAAAATAAAACCCAAACTATTGCATAAGCCACCTACATCACCTGTTTCTTGAGAAGTACTTTTAGTGAGATGGGTCCAAGCAATTTACTCTGCTGCTGTGAGTCTTGGAAAACCATTTCTTTCTGATGTTCTCCCTCTCTTGTGTCAAGAGAGCTTTCTGCACTTAACTTATTCATGTACTGTACTCTACTGTACATGAATAGAAGGGAGGGTGAAAGGAGAAAGATAGCGGTTAGGTATAAAAGCTAAACTTCAAAACTGTGGGGGGGGGATGGCTGAAAGGAGGGCATGAAGAGGCTGTTTCTGCAGTCTCTTCTATTGTGCCTGCATCACGGCAAAAGGCTATACTTACAGTAGCTTTCACTATTGGAAGAGCTCCGCCTGACCTATGACTGGTTTACCACAGCTCCAATTCAAGGCCCTCTGTGGAAAGACAGTCTGTAGTTATAAACTGGAGTACCTCATGAATGTTTAATTCACGTAGTGTTTGTTCAAGCCTCCCCGTTAAAAGCCATATTTTAACGGGTTGCCGTGCCTGAGGCCTCCCCTCACCTCATTCCAGCCGGGTATCTTGGCCCGCTTGCCCTGCAGTGCTGTGAATTAGCCCTTGTGTCCGCCGCTACACTAAGCAAGGTAGCGTGCTAATCCTCATGACATCACTATTGTGTCCAGGCCGTTCCATCTAATGTGCTTATCAAAGGGCTTCTTTGAGCGTTAACGTACTAGGAAATCAGCATGGGGAGGTGGCTTATAGGAAGGCTTTTATCTACTAAGGGATATTTCTGCTCTTATATAACATCTTAACAATCTTTCAGTGCCGCCATGTTCCCTTTCCTCTCTGGTGGTGCTGTAGTCTTCACTCAAGGGGAATAAACACTTCCTCAGGTCGGTCTTTAGCCGCTGTTTGAAACTGTCCAGCACTGGGTTACTAGGAATCCATTTTTCTCCATTTCCTACCACATACTGTGAGACTAGAGCAAGGAGATTTTAGATAAGGAGTCCTCTATAATTCCCAGACATATCTTGTTTAATCTCATGACCATTAAACATTACAGAGTGGAGTGATATCAGGATATGAGACTGGATTCATGTCCTTCCTTTAGCACAGTCCATTGTCTAGTTACTCAGTGGACAGGAAGAGCGAACAGGAGGGGGCAACTTGACTGCCTACATTACACTTTGACATTGTTCTCTTGCAGCTGTTAGAAAAACAACATAAATAGTGCGATTCAATCCCACCTGAAAGTAGTGACAATGGAAGACAACAATGACGTAAGGCCTCAAAGTCAGTGGACCATAAGTCGAAAGTGGCAATGCTTGTTAAATAAAATCGTGACAGACAGATAGACATCAGGCAAACCTCTTATATTTTACTGCAAATGATTACCTGCATTTGGTTGACTAGATTCCCAATTTAATATAGTCCATTGATTTTACTGAATGAGGAGTAATTGCTGTGCAGTGAGCAGTCCCTTCAGAGCTTTCTGCTCTGAGACTGTGGTGAATGACTGATGTGACAAAGCTATTAGCTGCCAGAGTCAGAGAGAACAGTCTCAATCAGTGGACTGCATATTTTCAGTATAGACAAGAGGGAATTAAACTACAAATTGAGGATAAAGGCAAACCAATGTCATCATTATCTACAGATTAAAAAGAATGAGAACAAGCACCCTGTGCCCACGTGAAAGTAGTGGCACACATAAAAACTGAACAAACTCTAACAAACACAAGATCCTTCAAACCATTTCAATCTCAGGCTCTTCATCTCCCTCTTTCTCTGGTCATTGAGTGGATCATTAGCTGTCAGAGCCATTGAAACCATACCCCCAACCCTGAACTCCCATTCCTGCTCGCCTCTAAAATATTCATAAGGACAATTAGGAGTTCCGATAAGGCGAGTACGAAGGGCTGGGGGGCGTGCGGCAGAGAGGGCAGGATGTGCCAGCAGGACGTCTGTTCTGCAACACTCTATACCCAGACCACAGACCTGTCCTCATCAATCTGAGACACAGCAGCCTCACTCTTTGCTCCCAGTCAGGCCGGGCAGTCGGGGGGAAGGTGGCACTGTGCCAGCTAACCCCCCCCATCCCAGCAGGCTTTGCTCTGTCCTCGCCCCTGGGCAGGAGGGGTTGGCTGCACAGCATGCACAATAGGAGGAGGGGGGCACAAGGGCAAAGTGATTGTTGCACGAACTAACTCACAGAAGCTGTTTTGAACGAAAGCAAGGTCACTGAAGAACATCGAGGGTGGAGTCGATGGCTTGAGGTTCTACTAATCTTTATCATAACTAGTATCGCTGTTGATCTGTAACTAGATCAAACCAAATTAGGCCAGCTTAGTGTATGACCTATTTCATGTGGTTCGTGCCATAGTTGATGACAGGTATGTGGTTTGAGCTCAGTTTTGAGGCACTATGGTACACAGAATTTGTGTTATTTGCTATGAAATATATAGTAAAGTAAAATCATGACACCACAAATGTTATAAAAAGCAATTAAAGCTAAAAAAAAAAAAAAAAGGGAAAAAAAGGAAAACAATTTCCTGCTAAATAACAGGTACAGAAGGAAACATTTTTTAGAGTAAATACATGAGAATAAAATGTTGAAAGAAATCATGTCCATTATGTTGAACAGAAGAAATAAAATGTCTGATGACAAAGAAATCTAAGTTAATTTCTGGTGAATAAATTCCAAGGGCAGCTATGCCTCTGCAGTGACTTTAAAAGAACAATTCACAGTAAGCGAAGACAGGTTGGGGTGCTTTGATGCTAGGTGCAAGAAAAAAGCCAAACAAAGTCAAAATGCATAATAATGTAATCTATTTCTCAACAATCGATCTAACAAGTTTAAAAAAATACCATCTAAGCACTGGTGCCAAAAAACATGTCCATCAATAGTTATCTAGGCTTTCTGAAGGTCTTTAAAAGTTCTTTGGGTATCTGCTGCGTACTGACTAATTTTCAGTCCAGTCCTTATACCTCAGCATTTTCACAAGAATACACTTCTCTTTGTTAAACCACTTAAAACTGACCAATGAGGCAGTCAAGCATAAAAAAGACATTTAATTAAAGGGTTGAACCACTTTGTGCCTACACATAACAAAAAACTAAACAATTTTATATTACATATATTTTGTATTTTTAGGCACTTTGTTACTAGCAGCCTAATGCAAAAATATTATTTTATTAAATCTATTAAAAAATGCCAATGAGAACACAGTTATTCCCAAATATCTGAGGAAACTGGAGATGTGGAGGACGTCAGAAGACATAACAGGCCTAAAGAACTATCCACAATAGATGAAATGTATCTGAAAGTATACCACACTTTACTGTCCTGGAGAAACAGGTGATTTACAGGCTCTGTTTTTGCCTTATATACGGCTCATGTATGTTTGAACATGTTTCAATAAACTTTACACCTATTTTTCATTTTCCTAGCAAAATAAAAAAGACATTTGTGGTGACGCTACTTTTTCACAAAAATCAGATAAAAACAACTTTTAACACTGAAATTTTTTAATGAGTATAAAAATATAACTCTCTCCTTAGTTAACTGAAGTGTGTTCAGTTGAACAGTCAAAGGAGCTTGCAAAGAAAAGCGTCTGGACTTCTTTAAGTTGCTTGAAGACGTTTCACCTCTCATCCGAGAAGCTTCTTCAGTTCTAAGGTCAAATGGTGGAGAGTCCCAGATATAAACCTAGTGGGAGTGACCCCCCCACAGAGGGACAAAAGGACCCCCTGATGATCCTCTAATCGCCTGAGCCAAGGCGTGGGTCCCAATCAGCCAGAGTTTCGGGTGTGTTCATTGTGAAACCTGGCCCCACCTTATCATGCGAATTCCTGAGGTCAGATGGCCCAGGATGTGAGTGGGCGTTAAGGCGTCTGGGAAGGGATCTCAAAACTGGATTATAGATGGCAGAGAGTTGGTGTCGTAAACCCCCGCCTCTGTTCAAAGATGGTCGCTCACAGTGGACATAGATGGCTTCTTTCACTCCTCTTTCAAACCATCTGTCCTCTCTGTCCAAAATGTGAACATTGGCATCCTCGAAAGAGTGACCTTTGTCCTTTAGATGCAGATGGACTGCTGAGTCTTGTCCTGTGGAGGTGGCTCTTCTGTGTTGTGCCATGCGCTTGTGAAGTGGCTGTTTGGTCTCTCCAATGTAGAGGTCTGAGCATTCCTCGCTGCACTGTACAGCATACACCACATTGCTAAGTTTGTGTTTTGGCGTTTTGTCTTTCGGGTGAACCAGTTTCTGTCTGAGCGTGTTGCTGGGTCTGAAATACACTGGGATGTCATGCTTGGAGAAAACTCTCCTCAGTTGAACACACTTGAAACCCTTGAGTCCTAGTAAGCTCACTGGAAAGTACTGTTTAGAATAAGACACAGTGTCTTGTGGTCCTTGTTGTTGTTGTTGTTGTATCTCTTTTCATTAGATACTCACTAAAAGACCCTCCGTTTGAAATGACACATATGCAACGTAGTTGAGAGGGTGGAAAAAGAGCTCTGACGTCAATGAGGCACGACATGAGCCAAAAGCAAAAATCTCTTAGCAGTAACCTGGTAACAGGAATCGCATACACACACAGCCGAGTCATAATAAAACAATGAGATGTAGTACATGATGGATTTAAAATGCACAGAAAAACAGTGCTTGATTATGGAGTAAAGCCAGTCAGCAATTCAAAAGACAACTACAGAAAAGGGATACTGCTAGTTACCCAATAATCAAACTACATTTCAAGATGCCATTGGGTAACAACTACTTAAAGTATCAGTTCCACAGCAGAGCACACGTGTTAGAGAGTCACCTATAGCTTAACCATATATCTGCATGAGCATTGCAACATCTGTTTTATTACACTACAAAAGAAGACCGATGACCTTTTTTCGCTAAAAGCCCAGAGGAAAAGGAGTCCTTGTCCTATAAAAAGTGGCACTTCTGAAACACAGCGTGTTGCTTGCAACAGAACCATTAATACTGCTCGCTGTGGCACGAGAAGACCTTTCAGAAAACTCTCATCAGACTCCTTTGTGAGAGATATGAAGACATCAAGTGGCATAAGCTAAGTACTTATTTAGATAGAGTTTACTTTTACACTTTGCCCCACATTGGGTATCTCTACTCTAAATATACTGTAGACTCTCTGAGGCTATAAAATTTATACCCTCTGTTGGAACTATAAATGTATCAGAAGTATTCTAGTAGTCCAAAATAAATCGTCCGCTTTTACTATAAAATGTGTGAGTTTATTTTTATCTCATCCCACTGCACTAATCTGAAAATAACTTCTTATCTTGTATGTATATAACAGTTAGTATGTTGGCTCTGACACTCAACAAAAGTTAACTGTAGAGCCGACCTGGCCGGAAACACAGGCCCAAAGGTTAAATGTCTGCCCTCAGATACAAAACCCCCGCCAAAAAACAGTCTGTGCACACAGACAGGAAGAAGTGCATCATCTTAACAACACTGTTTGTTTATATGTACGCCAAATGAAGAGGCGATAATGGGATTTCAGAAATACTAATTAATGGCTGCCTTTGTTGCTACATTATCAACCTCTCCAGAGACAACAGACTGACTGACAGGTTTCATATTTATGTGGCAACAAGGAGAAGACACTAAAATAAAAACTAAAAAAATAAATACATTTTCATTATTACAATGCAGTATCACCGAAAACTTCTATTAACTCAAAACAAAAACTTCCAAAACACAATAACATCATATTTAGGTTGGTCTGCAGTATTGTATGTGACCTACAGTTATTAAGTATAAAAAATAATTTTAATATCACTTCAATAAGTCATAGAAGCCCCAAACTACATGTATTTTTTTTCTGTAATATTAAAAATGGGCTGGCTGAAAATTTCACATATATTGAAAAGCCCTGGAAAATCAACATCAACCCAATAAATCTATGTCAACAGCAATGACATTTGATTTAGCTTAAAAGGGATATCTCATCACTGCTGCTGTGAGGTCTGTGGCGAAACACCAAAAAGGATGATGATGGTGCAGATAAAGGGTAAAGTAGAAAGATACTGGTGAAGGGCTGAGGCAGATATTGAGCTTTGCAGAGAACTGAGAATGAAGTCATTAAACCGGTCTATTTATTTATTCCTTTAAATAGCGCTCATTGCAGAGAACACAGCAACTTGTGCTTGTTTTGCCTCTTTTCAGACAACAGGGAAATTCTGTCAAAATCAAAACATTTTCACCGGCATATCATATATATATATTTGAAATATCATATATTATATATCATCATAATATATCATATATTAATGTATACACATTACTGTAAACACACCAGAAAAGTATGGATACTACCAACTTACAGAGAGAGCAAAAGAGAAAACTAATAAATGAATGCTATGTCTTTATGTTTTTCATGACAGCAGAATATAGAAACACTTAACAGCAAACTAAAAAAAAAAATAAACATACAAAAAAAAACAACTTTCTGCAGAAATGAAACCAAGACAATGAAAAATCTTTAAACATGCATAAAAACTTTGACTGGTGTCAGGTACAAGTAATAATCCAAACAACAATTAAAACTAGTATTACTGAGTGGCTATCTGTTCACTTAATATAGCCACCCGACACTTAGCACAAACATTGTGTTGTTGAAAATAAAATTCTATACTAATTCAGTTCTCCCCAATTCTAAATTTCAGTTAAGTAAATATATCTGTGTAGCTGAACTTGAACGACTTAATGTTACAATTGCAAAACTGACCATATATCATTCAAAATACCACCACCCGTTTTTCTAACCTGGAGAAATTCTCTCATTTTCCAAACAGAAAAGTATGCTATGTGTGTTAACTTGTTGTGAAAAAGACTCTTTTTCATCGGTATGAATAACTTTCATAATGTGTACGTGTGTGGGCAGCACATACCTATTACTATATTACTTAAGTGACCAATGAATGAACAGTGCAATAACTGCAGTATCCACCAAACACATTTTGTAGCCTATGAGATAATACCTGAGAGATAAAGAAACAAGCAAGTATCGTAGGGCTAAAGAAAAAGCATGAATAGAAATAAATAATCATTTTATTGCCCTTAAAATATGTTTGGATATAAAACTTTTGGATGTCTAAAAAGAAATTTATATTAATGTGTTTTTTTATTTAAACACTGTGACATAAAACATAAAAATCTCACTACCACATTTCTGTCACACTATGAAATTCCTGAAGAAACTAGAATTTTTATCTCTCTATTGTCTCCACTAATCAGCCAAGTTGCAGCAGAAGTTGCAAAGAAATTCATGCTGTTGCAGTAAAGCTGACTTTTAATCTTTTCAATTTGTGTTCAAAAGATTTCAATTACACGTGTCAGAAATTGTGTGCTCAGACCGCTCTGAATGCTTGGTTTTTCAAAGGGATTTTTTTAACTCTTAGCTCTAATTGACATCAAAGAAAGGTGATGGCCTTAATATAGTCTGCTTGCACAAGACGGCCAATCACTTGGAAGTTGGCTTAATTGAGCTTGTTTCAGACCAAGGGGCTGCACCAAGGCCCACTAGAGGGTAAATCGTGAATAAGGAATGATGTAAATCTAGAATAAAAGTGCAGAAACAGAAATGAGCATAATAGGAGCACTTTAAATTATGACCATGTTTAGTGAGGTTAAAACTGTCCTTGACCTTGAACTTCTATTTCTAATCAGTTCATGTCTGAGTCCAAGTGGATTTTTGTGCTATATGTGATAAAATACTTCCAGGTGATCGATTCTAATTATTTGCAAGACTGGGATCGACATGAGGTCAGAGACCTTGACCTTTGACCACTAAAATTAAAAATTTTAAACCCTAACTCCAGGTGAGCTAATCCCACCACGACTGCCGCCAGTGCAGATGCACGAAATATAAATTTCAATCTACTAGGGCTGCTCAATTAATCGAATTTTAATCACGATTACGATCTGGGCTTTCAACGATCATTAAAAATGACTGAGCCGATTATTAGCCCCTCCCTCATTTATCCGCGACACCTTAAAGGCCGGTCCGTGAAAATATTGTCGGGCATAAACCGGTCTGTGGCGCAAAAAAGGGTGGAGACCGCTGATTAAGAGGACCCGAGGGAAGCTCGGAAAGCTAAGCAGAAGTTATTTGGAGAGTGACTGCCGTTGGTTGAAAAGAGTTAAAAAAAAAAAAAAAACTTCAGTGGTGTTGCACACTATTTTATATTATTTTTTTAAAGTCATTGTTAACCCTTTAAAGCCGGTCAGAGCAGCACGCTCCGTTTTGCGTAACTATTTTTAAATCCCTGTAGAACCTGAACCGTGTAAGCTAGCGCAATAATTTGTTTTGCATATGAAACCGGAGGAGTTGTACTTACATCTGATGCCATCAGCTTGTCCTCGGTCACGGTTTCGTTCCACATATAGCTTTGCAAAAACTGCATAAAAAGCGCTTGCAGCAACAAAAACATAATATTCCAGAAACACGCTTTGCCGTTCCTATCAGCTGTTCGTAACACTTCCCACAGTGAAATGATGCACATGCTGTTTTCTTTGCAAATTTGCATCATAGGATTGTTTTTTGTTTTTCCTGCAGTATATAAAAATTGCTGTATCTCCAAAATAAAACTATGAAGACACTCAAAATAAATTTCCTGTGGTGGGAAACTATTTTTTGCAACTTTATTGTATTTAAAGTTTTGAGGGATAAACCTCTTAAACTTCTCCAAGTAGAAATATATGTAAACAAAACAAAAGCGATTTTCAATTTTTTTTGTAGTTCATTGCACTTTTTTGCAATTTATGTAATTACTATGCACTTAATGTATACATATTATTAAAATATGGGCTATAACAGTTGTATTGATGTATAGCAACTTGAAATGCTCCCACAAATGCTTTTCCACCATCCCTGGACTCGCACCAGTTTGCATACAGGGAGAACCGGTCAACCGAGGATGCGATCGCCACAGTGCTGCACACATTACTGAAGCACTTGGAACACAGGAACACCTATGCACGGCTCCTCTTTGTAGACTACAGCTCGGCTTTTAATACCATCCGGCCATACAAACTCCGTCCCAAACTCCACCAACTGGGACTTAACTCCTCTCTGTGCAACTGGATTGTGGACTTCCTCACTAACCGTAGACAGAGTGTCAGAGTGGGTAAGAACACCTCTTCCACCCTTGTGGTCAACACCGGTGCCCCTCAGGGGTGTGTTCTGAGCCCTCTGCTATACACTCTCTTCACCCATGACTGTATTTCCTCCTGCGCGTCCAATCTCATTGTTAAGTTTGCAGATGACACTACAGTGCTCGGACTTATATCCAACAATGATGAGACAAACTATAGGACAGAGGTGCAACAACTAGAGTCATGGTGCCACGACAATAACTTGGTCTTAAACACCAAAAAGACCAAGGAGATCATTGTAGATTTCCGGAAGAGGGGTCATAACAACCATCTGCCTCTCTTCATTGGCAGTGAGGCGGTGGAGAGGGTGAGCAGTTTTAAATTCTTGGGGGTAACTGTGACCGAGGACCTGTCCTGGGGCAACCATATCACCTCAGTTGTACGGAAGGCCCAACAGCGCCTCTACTACCTGAGGAGACTGCGGAGCGCACACATTCCCAGATCTCTGATGTTGAACTTCTACAACTGTGCCATCAGCAGCGTTCTGACGTATGGATTTCTAGTGTGGTTCCCCAGCTGCACCAAGGCCGATCAGCAAGCACTCCAGCGGGTGGTGAAAGAAGCTGGCAGAATTATTGGAACAAGTCTGCCAGAGATCAGTAATATCTTCCCCACTCGCTGTCTGAGGAGGGTGCACAGTATCCTGCGGGACCAACATCACCCTGCGCGCCACCTTTTCCATCTGCTGCCCTCAGGGAGAAGGTACAGGTCTATACAGGCCAGAACATCCAGACTGGCCAACAGCCTGTATCCACAGGCTGTGAGGCTCCTGAACTCTCTGCCCCCCTCTCACGGACAATAACCATATCCAACTTCTTAATAGCAATGAACTGGTCTGCATTGGTGCATCATATCTTTATTCTCTTCCCCCTCCTGCCCCCCCCCCCCCCCCCCCTCTTTCTTAAATAGATAACTATCATATCTGATATCATATCTCACAGTACAATAATATTGAATGGGTTGCATTGTTGTATTTTGTCATGTTTCTCAGGTCTTTGTCTGAATTTCTACGAACATTATTGCTAAGGATTGTCTTATTGCATTGGAGTCACACTGGGTTAAATATGTACACTTGGGTTTTAAGGGGTATTTATTATTTTCTTCTTTTTTTGGGGGTTGTATGGAAGCCCCAAACGCAATTTCATTGTTCTTGACAATGACAATAAATAAATAAATACTAAAATACTAAATGGCACTACAGCCTGTAAAAAAAATAAATAAAAATAATATAAGCTCTGGTGGACTTGGTTCTATAGTAGGTCTTAAAGGGTTAAATAAATATCGTCAAATAATCGTGATCTCAATTTCAGTGAAAATAATCGTGATTATCATTTTTGCCATAATCGAGCAGCCCTACAATCTACTGTTAGCTAACATTTCAAGGTCTCTCTATAAACGTGAAGCTTCTGTCAGAGTTGTTTTCAGTTTTATTTATTTGTCATATGCAAGTTAGCACAGGGTCAACATTGCAATGAAATGTGTTTGAGTTGTGTGCAGTATGTATTCACCTGTTAACTCTAAATCAAGTATACCACACTTTACTGTTATTTTCTGAGATGTGAGGCTTTACTTTTATAAATTAAGATTCATTTTGAAATCAATACGTCGAGATATAAAAACATGCAATTTCAACAGTGCATGTTGCTCAGCAGCAATCTACACGACACATAATTGGCAAGACATCATCTTGAGTAAATCATGTAGCACTAATAGCAATTTAAAGCACAATTATAAATACACGCTCAGGACAAGCTGCCTCTGGTACTTGGAGTAGTTTCACCAATTCACTCTGATATTCAAGTATTTGTTCTTGCTGTTAAAACCAACACAAATAATCTGCACAGCACAATATCCTAGACAGACTTCAGAGTTGACTGAGTGCTGATCTATTAAACATTTGCAAGACTAAAGCTCTTTTCTCTCATAAATATTTGATCAGTAATTCTGGTGATGAAGGGTGAGAACAAATTCAAATGCAATTTGTGTTGGGCTTTTTTTTCCCCATGTAAAACAAATAAAGTATTAAACAAAGCCGGAGCCGCAGCCTGACTTTGTTAACACATTTGCTAAAGTAATATATTTTTTCAATTTTAATCTGAGCACCTGATCTGATCTCTCTGATCTCTGATCAGCTCTTTGGAAATTATTCATTTTGTCAAAAAGAAGTCGTTCAAAGATAAAAATCACAGCTTTTTCAAGTGTAGTTTGAAGCGTTCATTTTTAAGAAATGTCTGTAAAAAAGAAGCCTTCTTTGAGTAAAAGGACTCTCCGCTATTTCTCCACTCTCATAAAGTAATAAATAAGAAATCGCATTCACTGAATGGAGGCTTAAGACAGTTTTCTGCTTGTTTTTTTTCTCATGTTCTTCCATCTCTCTTCCTTAATCCCCCCCATCCATACACCCCCGGCCCATTCCCCAGCCTCCATTTCCAATGAGCCACCAGCAGGAGGATAATTGATCAATCATGCTAATTGAAGAGTCTGGACAGCTAGACCACCATAGCAGATGTGCCAATTTGCATTCATTAGGATAGAAATGAGCCTTAATCACTGCTCAGCCTTTGATTGACGAACATAAATATCTCCTGTCTGAAACTCCCGGTGCCCATTCAGCCCAAAGCTTTTCAAGGGATTCATTCTATAACTGGTAATAATATTTATTTTGCTTTGAGCTGTAAATCACAGAAAAAAAACCCACTTGCGAGGCACAGCTCATCACTTAATGCAATGATCGTCTCCATCATTTAAAGTGTAACACGCAGAATGAGGAGAAATTAAACCTTGAATTGTGATAAATGCATGCGTAGCTTTTGTCGTCGCGAAATCTACAGCACACAATGTGTGACATTCAGTAATGGTCAACATTTACATACCTTATTAATACAGCTCAGTTTATGACAAAAGTTCATAGTGATCATGAAATAAAGCCTAATGGAAATTACCTGATAATTCTGTGCTCATTTCCTCTCACTGTACTGGTCTTGTGAGACGGGGGGACTGCTCGTTCATAAATACAGAAGGAATTGTCCCTTTCTCCCCGAGTCACAATAACAATGACCATCTCTCTTTATTATGAGTATGATAAGCAGAATTTCCCTATGAATGATCTCACGCTGTTTATTCTCAGAAACCATCAGGGTAAAAGACATGAAAAGGAGCGCTAAAAAGTCACTTCTTTGCATATAGCACTCTCCGGGTATTTAAAAGGTATCGGTATTTCACTCCGAGCGCATTCCTGAAATTTGATTATAGTCTATTCACAACCTTGATTTCATCAGATTAGAATTAAGTGTCAATTAATGTTTATTCCATGTGTCTGCAAACCTGATTAATGCTAACCTATACCATATACCTTAATTGCATCGAATTGCTTAAATAGGGGACAGATTGATGCCAAATTATGCCTGTGAAGTTAATATCTTATTTCAAGGTTTCTCCTGGAGAGACACAGGGATCTTTCTGTGTGCAGAAACACAGCGTGAGGTTATAGCAGAGCACAAATCTCATTAGCTCCACAAGCGGAGACGAGAGTAAGACTAAATATTATTAGATTAATCTAATGACTAACAGCAGCATTTTCATTTGTGGAATAAACAGAATTCAATAAGTAACACAATAGAAACAACACCATGGAAACTTCATTCAGGAATACCCGACTTAGTCCACTGTTACATTGAATAACCCTAATGCATGAGAATACGCTGAGACAACATGAGCTATAAATGCTAAATAAGTCGTCTTTATTTACAGTAAGAGACACTGCTGGTAGTCACTCAGGCCATGTGATTCTGGCAAAATTATTTATTTAACAAATTAAAACAGTAGCTTGTATAAAAACACCCACCTGTCTTTAATAGTAAAAGCGGTGAAAGGTTTGTTTGATGCACACAGGTGAATTCATAAAAAGACAGATTTTACACCACTGCTCACCCTCGCCTGGAGTGACGGTAAGGTTAGCACATGCAGACAAGAACTACCAACACACACACACACACACAACCAGGGTAGAAAAATCTGAGCCTACTGCTCTGCTTTGGACTGCGAGCCAAGTTTGAGACAAAGTCCATAGCCCTCCACTGGGTTATCAAACTGTGGCCAAGGCATGCATCCATCTGTGGAAAACATGGAGACTGTTCTCTCACACTGCACAGCCCAGCCTTTATCTACAGATGGTACTACTGAGCAAGAATGTGACCTTTGATTTGGTTTCTCACATGGAAAGGTCTTACCAATGAAAAGTGGGTGAGCATTTTTCTTTCCTCCAAAACAGGACAAATGAGCACATGGCTGTTTTTATAGCAAAGACTTGTTTAACACAATTTAAAAATTTAGATAAGTGTCCCGTGTAAGTGCCCTCATGTGAGGCCTATTTCAGTAGATAAATGAGGAAGGGGTGGATTCTTCCCATTATTATAAATGCATCAGCTCCTCTGTGTAGTGTACAAGGATTTGTACAGCTGTGGTGAAGCACAAAATCTGGGAAAGTGCTCACCAGCAAAGACGGTCAAAAAAAACAGCCGAAATTAGGCTTTCTCTTAAAATATGATCAGATCTGAGGGGGAACTTGTTGGACTGGAAAATAAAGCCAGCACAGAAATGCAAACAAAGCTGCAGTTCCTGAAGTGGCCACTTTTACAGTGGAAATAAACACAGTTTTGGCCTCAAAAGCTCATTTTCCCCTTCATTATGACTGAAACCTCTACATCACTCTATCACAGTTGAGATAGATCCCACCCCCTCACTACCCAGAAATGAACAAGCAGTTAAGAAAATGGATGGATGACAAACTGTTAAATGTATGTATTATGAGCTGTTGACAGGTGAGAGCCACCCAGGCAGCTAGTTAGCGAAACACGCCTCTCCACTGCATAACAAATAACATGGCTCAGTTGTGGCTAATTGTGTTAAATGCAGGGGCGGATCTACTGTGTTGGCATGTGGCTTAAATTGTAACACATGCATATGTGTAAAGAAATGGCTTTGATTTTGCCACCCCATCTGATTTCCATGCCACTCTAAGAAAGTTTCTCTAGATCCGCCCCTGGTTGAAAGCTAAGTGAAGTTCTAGTAAGTTCTAGTACGTTTGCTAGAATTAGCAAATAACTTAGCAATCCATCAAATATGGTCATTTCTGGCTAATGATGATGATTAAAACAATGACAGTCATAATGCTAAAACTGGCACATCAAAACGGGAGTTCATGGGTGACGTCACAGTGGCTAGAACTATCTTCTACATGTATATATACAGTCTATGATTGGGTCATAGCCTCCACACACTATCAGGCTCCTCAGACACAGCTCTCTGAAGAATGAATAGTGAGACAGTGTGTTGATGCTGTTAAGTGGACTGGGTTGGTTACTTCAGCTCTGTTTCACATCTGAACCCTGACCACACAGCTTGCAGGCAGAGGGGCATTTGTTATAAACTGCAAAGACGCTGGCCGAGTGAGCCGGGACAACGGTGGCTTGTTCTCGCCTTTTATACAGAGGGGCAGCTTGATGGCGTCAGCCAGCAGTACTAGGTGGGAAAATCAGCAGGAGAACCAAAAAATGTACATTCCAATTACACCAAGCTGTTCACATAAACATACATGTGCAGACCACAGATAGAGAGCGTGGTGTGGATTGACCCGGCTGATACGTGGTGAAAAAAAATCCCATGACTCTCATTGCAAGGTGTTTGCGGGAAGTCTTCGTTGTAATAAGACAGCCTCCAGAGTCACAGCAAAAGCAAAACTGTGGTCACTGTTATGTAAGGAAAGTATTTATGTATTTTTTATGCAGGTGAGCCCTTGCTCTGCTCTGAGGGCCCCTGATGGAGGAGTGACTGCATGAGTGTACGGATGCCAGAACACTCTTGTGCAGCTCTGCCAAGCAGGTAATTCACAAGCAGCAGCAGTATAAATAAAAGATAATGGGCCACAGCTGACTCCTTTATGCTGCATGTAATTTCACTAATTCCTCCAAGTGAAAGTCTTTTTTAAACTGGCATTCTTGATTTTTTTTCTATCCATTCTGGCCCATTTTAAACTCTTAATGTATCTTAATAGTGCAGGAGTAATAAAAATGCTATATGTTTTAGTGGGCAGGTGGCAGTAAAAACAGAGAATTGGGATGTAGCAGTTTGCATGGTCTATTAAAAAGTGTCTTGCTGCAGAAAATTATCATCTAAGTCTATTTCAAATAATAGCAATAAAGATTAATGGGCAACTTCATACTGAGAGTGTGGATTCCATCAATAGGCATTAACATACATTGTGTGTGCTTTCATCTAGTCAGAATGAAGATACCGGCCTCTTAAAGCAGATCTTGAATAAGCTGAGAAACCACACATGTGCCAATGCAAGATGTTTGGAACAGGATGTATCCCTAATTATTCTCATTTACTTTGGCTTTTACGCTTTTGGCTGACAGTTTTGTATGCTGGCATAACAAGTGGCTTACTCTTCCGCTAGTTGCTGGGCATGCAGGAGCTGCCAGGAAACCCAAGTGCTTGTTGAGTTTTATAAAGCTGTATGGAATGTACTAAACACTGTATTTCTCTGAAAAAAATACTGCAGCATTGGGCAAGCTAACTGTGTGTACTGAGGAGTAGCCAGAGAGCTGTGCCTTGCAGGTACAGTATCTATGGGAAACAAGGTCAGCAATGGTGGTCGGCAGCTACTGTGTGCATGAGTGTGCAGAGACAGGTTTTCCACGTCAGTTGATGGGCCTACGAGAAGCTGAACTTATCAGAGAGTGCAGACCTCCTGTGCCCTATCTGAATGGTGACTAGAAGGAAACTGCTATTTGTTCCTGACAGCACTTACAAACCAAGCCAATGGTTATCAAAGAATACATACGTCTTTTAAAGTGGAAGCCAAGCAATAAAATAATTTAGCCTGCATAAACCCGAGGATATGTTTTGTATAAAAAAAGCATAAGGAAGATAAACTACATGCTCAGTGTGAGGTTAAAATGGCACGGTGTGAAAGAAGTTTTTTATTGCAAATTAAGAAAGCGGTGCTTGCTCACCTCTACAATGTCAGAGTTGGTTCTGCTCTCGTGGGGCTCGTTGTACTCTGTGTATTTCAGCAACACTTTGTCCATGTCTGTGCTGGCGTACTGGAACAATTTGTTAGAGCTGTTGAAAATGATGAGGGCGATCTCACAGTCACATAGTACGCTCAGCTCATAGGCCTTTTTCATCAAGCCAAACTTCCTCTTTGTGAAGGTAACCTGAGGAAACACAGAAAGCAGCCAACGGAGAACATTTTTATTTGTACACACAGTTTGGTTTAATTTGCACTTTAGCATTCTCATTACAACGAAAAGCTGTAGTCAGTAGTTGCTGTGTGATTATTAGTGGTAAAAGGGGCATTTACATATTTTTTTGAAATACATTTAAAATCTTCACGTAAATGCAGAGAAGTACTATCAACAATAATAATAACAGCCACTGTCAGTGTTGTCTGTAAAACTGCTAGATACTTCTGCATTAAGCCCTGTAAGCAGCGTATAATCGATCCAGGTGGATCTTATAAAGGAATGTTTGTATGTAAACTGTCCATGTGCTAAATAGCTGATATTGCAACATAAATACAACACTTGAGTGAACTGCAGCAGAGATGTATAGTAGAAAAAAAACATTAGAAACAAGCATGGTAACACAAGATAAGAAAGACAACAACACTGCTGTAAACAAGGTGACAGATAACAAATTCATTTCTGCTTTAGTAACAACTGAAATAACATAGTGCATATCTGAAATGTCTAGTTATCAGGCCAGAGGTCAGGGTTAGAGCCACGAGTCAGCAAGCTGAGTCAGAGCTTTGGCAACAACAGGGGTCCATACATTACTGTAGCCCCTGTCTCCATATACGGAAAGCTATCTCTGTAGTGCAGCATAAGCCTTGTAACACGAGCTCTCAGATGGGACTTTGGGTCATACATCACTCCAATGGTAACGCAACCCTCTGCAAAGTGACTTTCTGTCCTGTAGCTCTGCAGCTCTGTCTCTGTGGTCACTCACACCAATTCACATGTGTCATTATGTTACACTACCTCTTTACAGTAAGCTACACTCATTTCTCAAACTAAAAACATTATTAGTGAGGAAACTGGACACAAATACAGCCGTTGTCTCGCTTGTGTGCAGAAATCTGTTTTGGAAATGCGTTGCTTTTTTAAAATCTGACTTTTCACAGCATATGTCTTGTCAAATTGTGGCTTGAGAATGTGCTAGTAAAAGCTGCGCTCAGAGCTTTCCGTCTTACAAAGCAGTGCACGGGGTCTATATCCTCCATCAGTTTTACTGACCTACTAAGAGAGGAGTTGAGGAGATGAGCTTGCTTTGTTCAACTTTAATTGGTCACAGCTCGCGGCTATACCCTCATTTTAACTGGTATAATGCAGTATAATCTTATGTGTTGCATAGTGTATGTGTAACCGCTAAGGCAGCGGGGTCACTACAGCTGTGATAAATGAATTTTAAATCTTCCACGCTACAGGTAATTACACTGGATCATTATTCCTGTTATAGACACACCGGAGCCTGTCCTGCTGTCATTTTCTTTTCACTGCACAAATGTTATTCAAGCTCATATGACAAAACAAAATTCTAACATGAAATTTCTTAAAATCACAAGGTTTAAGTACAGGAGAAGCTGAACCAAATAACATGTTTCCTTACAAATCACAGTTACAGAGTGTTTGAGTGAGTTTGTCAAGGTGGACACACAGTGGGGGATCAAGCCGGGACCAGCCTCTTTCTATCTAGTTGGAGTTGTAACCACCTGATACTAGTCTCCTCTGATTAAACACCAGCGATGCCCACTCGCTCATTTACCCGCTTGCGTATTTGTTTGCCTAACCAACTGGAAAGCAGCGACTGTCACGTGGGAAAACGATTAACAAATTGTATGCTTTTTAGCAGATGAATGTGGCTGTTAAGCCATGGAGATGTCACCTTTCAGCAGGAAGCCCAGGATGAGATGCTGAGCGAAGACTTTGTTCCACCTGGATGCATGGCTGTGCTGAGTGCAGAGCTGCTGACCCAGGCATCGCTTCATTTCAACCTCAGCAGCAGTACTGAGACCTGGTCCTTGCCCCAGCCACAGACAGAGTAACTCTACAAGGGCTAGCTACTGCTCACACTTCCATTAAAATGTGACAAGTATATTATTCTTCTGTACATACACACTTAGGTTATTTTGTAACTGATTGCCCTATTTTTATCCTTTTGTTAGAACATGTAAGACGTCCATCTAAATTTGATGGGTCACAACGCAAAGGACAAAAAAAAACAGAAAAAAGGTTTGGGGCATATGGACCAGCATTCACAAATGCACAAACCTCAATCCACCCCCATCATTTCTGGGGTGACTGGTGCGACAGTGGAAAACCACAGACATCCTTGAGGTCAAGTGGGAGGTTCAATGGCAAAGCTTTCCTATGCTTAACCGAGTCAAATACACCCACAAACACACTCGATGCGGTTTTAGCATTTTTTCGAATCGCTCCTGCAGTAAGATGTGGTGCAAATTTAGTCTAACTCCCTGACTAATTCATGTAATTCACAGCGACAGGATTAGCCTCAGTATTGTAAAATTCTACACGACACTGTACCAGTGCATCTTACAGTTTTTCACAAAAATCGTATGCCATGGCGAAAAAAGACAGGCCACATTTAAACTTCCAACACATTTAAGTGATCCCAGCTTTCTAGGCTTGCTAAGGTCATTTTAACAGCTCACACAATACCCAGCAGATCAGTGAGCCTCTGCCACACTGAAAACTCTCTGATGTTTTAAGAAGCTCTCTCAAAGTCTAGATAAAGTAGTAATTCCACTCTCAATTCACACTTTCTGCATTTCTACCTTCTTCCCAAGAGCCCCACCACCACAACCTATGTTTATAGAGCTTTAATTGAGGTAGGTAATTTACTTTTTATTTTTTATATTTTTATAGCAGACCAAACTAAATGCTGCTGCAGTTCTATCTTTCCCTAAGCGATAGCAAGTTCAGGTAATGGGGAAACCTTCTTTGGAATGGACAAAATCATACTTGAGGGGTAAATTTAAAAAACTGCATATGAACGGCAACAAGTAAATTTGGTCTCATCAGCAATACAGTGGCCTGTTTGTTAAAAATAATTATAGACCTGCTTAGCTGGTAAAATGCAATGGAAAGTTTAACTGCACAACGTATAGACCTTTAGTGTAAACATACAAGCATGGGTCTGTTACGTTTTACTGCTGTATTTGGTTTATGTTTTATTGTCTTCAACATTCACAAGACAGGCTCTGCCACGGAAACTTGTGTAGCATATAACAGCATATGCTACAACAAACTCCAATACACACATTCACACAGAACTGACTTGTCAATCAAATGGTCTATCAATGTCTGTCCGCAGGCAGAGGTGCCAAGATGACAAACAAGACATCTGGGACTGAGAGTGCAGCTGTGACTGGAGCATGGCAGGAGATGCCTGAGTCACTAACACCTTCAGAGGGGTGAGGAGCTAGCGGCCTTATTAGAACCTCATGTCACCTCTGACAGCCCCCATGGCAGACATGAGAGCGGGCTACAGAGACAGTGAAGTCTGGCACCAGCTGGCAGAGTGACCCAGGCCCTGTGGCTGCTGCCCTGGCTCCGCAGTGGCAGAGTGTGTGGGCTTAGGAGATGAGCCAGGGCCACTGTGACTGTCTGCCTGGATCAGCTCTCTCTGAGAGAGAGAACAGCCCGAGGAACCCCATGTGGACATTCGAAGGCACAATGGGCTAATCCAGTGGGTGGGATTGACCTTGAAACCTACAGTAGCTGTGACGGATCCTGTTTAGCGGAGACGATGACATGCAAGGTAACAAAATGTAAGTAGGTTTCCTGGAAATATCTCTAATCAATAACAAGAATGATGCATTTAACGGATAATTAATTTGTTCTGTTTATTGAAAACTGTAACTGAGAAAGTGTGTTGTGTTCAATATACTCTAAGTAAACCTGCTGCCCTGTCTAAAACCAAGACGAGATCAGCTAATTAATGGACACAAGCACTATTTCCACTTTCCTTTTGGACTTTCACACACCAAACAATAAAGAGATGATGCAACAAATAACAGATTCATCTCAAAGTACAACCTGTCTGTAACGCTTTGTGCTACTTCATGCTTCTGCCTCACAGTTTTAATAAATCCACGTATCATCTTAAACAAAGAAAACAGTGCAGATGCACTGGCTCTTAAGTTTAACACTTTTCTTCTGTTCTTTCCATTGTCTATCAACAAACTCTTTAAGTGTCAAAAATATATATCAATTAAAAAAATATATAACAATGACTGCTCAGAACTTCAGGACTGAGTGAAAGCTGAAAAAGAGGCGCTATGTGCTGTGTTGCTCCCTGGAGAGTAAGTGAGAGAGAGTCTCTGCTTGCCTACAGGCATTTGACGTGCTGGAGCAAAATCCAAAATGAGCCACAGCAAGGGCAGGCAACCCTCCACCCAGCAGCAAAATCATCAAACTTTTAATGACTTGGACAATTACCCCCAGTGAGCCTGCTTAATGGCATCCAGAGGACGTCACTAGACACTGCTCACTAGGCCTCACCAACATGTACACTAACTTACGAGACTGATGCATACCTTGGCTTCTTCACTACTGTTCTCCCTATAGTTTCACAAAAATCACAGCTGCTTTGGGAAGAAGGTAAAACTCACTGAATTTGCTCAGTGCTCTTGGCCCTACTATTGTTATTTTGTAAAGAACATAAGTTCCAAACCTCTGAAGTCTGAAAGAATGACGACTTTCTATTGTTGAAGGCTAAATTTTCTTACTGGTCCGTCCAGTCTTCTAGAAACTCAAAGTAAAAGAGGAAAATATAAGAACCTTTCAATCTGCACATGATGCCTGTACCTGTCTGTGTCTCAAAAGGTAATAATTGCTGTGAATACATCAAATCAGAAGAATCGTGCAGGTTGTTATCTTGCATTCATTTGCAATCAGTAAAGTCGGTCTAGCTGATGACTACTGCTGCCATCATTTAGCCAAGCCATGGAACAGAAACTGGCTCTTTGCAGTTGTACAGTAAGCATTATACGACCTCAGTTTGCTCCATGTCTCGTTCTCCAGTGCATCTCTGCCAGGTCAAACAGCAGAAAGCGGCACAAAAATACTCTACCCTACACATGATGTATTAAACAGTTACACATCAATTTGTCATACATGCACAACACACTTCATTAGAATATAAACCTACCTGCGAAGTTCACAGCTTGCACTACGCTGTAACTACTTACCGTCTCAGCCTGTGTCACACACAGTGTTATAAATCCTGAAGGGTTAACAACCCTCCTAAAACACTTGCAGAGACAATGCAAGGGAGCCCCTGTTGTCCTTACACAACATCCTCTATAGAAATACTGTCTAATTAGTCCACTTAAGGACCTCTTTCATTTCACTGTTACACTATGGAAAACTAACAGCAAAGATTTAAACTGTCTCCTGACAATGGGGAACATATGCTAATGGCTATTCCCCCTTGGTTAGGAGCACGCCCAAGGGAGATGGCACTGTGCGCTTCATGGCCCACGGAAAAAAAACGAGAGAGAAAAAAAAAAGCCACACGCATACATCACCTTATACCAAAGCTTTATTTTAGCACAGCCTATTGTCACAGCAGATTCTCTGCTGAGCCAGCTAAAACCAAACTAAATGCTAAATGTAAGCTGAAATGCCTGCATGCTGCTGATAAACTTTCTCACAAATTATCCAGTCAGACATTTAAAATCTGATGCAAACACTAGACTTTGGAAGGCGTGTTAATAATAAGCTCTTCAGCTTTACTTTCCCATAAAACAACACTGCAAAATGTGTCCCCTCACCGCCTCATATATGCAGTGCAAAGAATGGATCTTCTGAAGAGTTAACCTGCTCGCTTAGCAATCAGAAACCAACCTATTTTCATATAACTTTATGTTCTTTTTTTCCTTCATGTCACAGGTCACTGAATAGAGCTTGGATACCACCAACGAGCTTAGACCGATTCCCCTAATACCCCCCTATTTGGAACCCACCCAGAACCAGGTGTAGTGCTGATAATTGGCCCACACTGTGGAATTTTGTTTTACACTTGACTACTACTGCTACCCGCACAGATAGAAACATAGTCAGAGTACCAACTGCATATTACCACATAATTAATCATGTTTAGCCGATGTTAACCAGATGCGTTCTATCTAGATACAGGAAACCTATGTATCTGCATTAATTGGTATAATTTGTCAGAAACAGTGCACATGCTTCCTTAACTTAGCTCTTAAATCATAGGGAGCGTAGCTAAATAAGACATACCATTTCTGCTATAGATATCTGCACCTGTTATTCATGTTTCAAACAGACCCAGGCTGTTTTTTACTGTTTTGCTGTTTAGGAGTTTATATTTAACATGAGCAGACAGAGTGAATTCCAGCTCTTTCCCGCTTTGTGGCTAGTCGGGACCAGCGAGGCCAAGGCAAAGAAGGGTGCTGTGTGTCCTTCTGACCCACCCTACAAATGAGAGGGTGCTGTGGTGCAGTGGCTGCTCCTAATTACTACCAAACAGCTGCAAACACACAGGGCTACAGCAAAGGGCCCCAGCCATACTGCCGGGCCAGGGGACAAGCCCTACAGTGTGGGAAGGCCACAGGCAGCCCGCTGCACTTCTTGCAACACTCAGTTCACTCCCACGCCATGAGGCCCCCGCTGAGGCCCAGAGTTGCTGCTGCCTCATCAACTTCTCTGGTTGAAATTGCAGGGTGGCAAGGGAATCATGTCTGTAAATGCGACCACACTGACAAAGAAATGTCATGGTCCCTGTTCAGCTGGCTGGGACTTTGGGGAGGGAGGTATGTCTGTTCAGATCTTTGCACACCATGACAGCTGCTGAACTTTTCCAAGAAGGAAAACAGAGAAAAACTGTAACCGTCAGATAGATACAGAGAAGCATGTAAAGATACAGAAGCATCTTTTAAAACAGTCTTAGATTAGACACAGACAAACATAGATATATAGATGAACTGTTATCTCTGTCCCACTCACCTGCCTGTTCCTTTCGTCCATGATCCTCGTGATCTGTATCTTCTTTCGCCCCATGGCTGTCTCCTTTCCTGGTTCTCTGACACCTCAACAATATCAGAATAACAACACTCGTTCTTCCTCCTCTCTCCTAGCACATTGTGGAAAAGTCTCTCTTCTTATATTGGCTCTCACACTTCTCAAGACACTCTTTGTTCTTCAGCAGACCACACCAGGATCTGAAAGAGGACCAAAAGAGAAAGAGAAAAACTGAAAGTTAATATGACACCCAACAACATCTCCCAAAGTACCAGAGGGTTCTGCATTTTGTACTCAAGCACATACAGAAACTATGAGACCTGAATAGCGTGCTGTTATCTCTTTGACTGCTTCAATTGTTCCACAGCTGAAATCACTGAAAGGCAAGTCTCCTTGACATTTATTGTGTTTTTTTCCTATTAGAAGCTCATATTTTGAAAGAACAGTTTGACATTTTGTTAGATTTTATATTTTTCTGACAAAGTTAAAATTAATACCAAAGCAGGTGGTGTTTTAAATTAGAAAAGCGAATGGAAACTTTTGTCCAAAGGTGACAAACTACACCCCCCCAGAACCTCTGAAGTACACCAATTAGCAAGTAATCTGTGCTAAGTCTATAAAAAGTTAAGAGTCAAGGGGAAAAAAAACAATTCAATATCTTATTAAGGGTTATTTGCTTGGTTATTTCTTGGCTGAGAGCACTACCTTCCTGGAGTCTCTGGTCGTTGCCTGGCAACTGGTTTCAACTGGTGTGACTAAGTGAGCTCTGAACTTGTAGGCAAATTTAGTTCCCTTCACAGAGATTCAGGTTAACCATTTCTCTATTTCCAGGCTTTGTAATAAGTTAAGCTAAGGTAAGATAACCAGAAACTAGTTGTTCATTTGACTTTGAGGAGAGGTATAAATTCTTCCACAAAGAAAGTGAAGAAGTGCATTTCTATAAATGCCAAACTTTTAGTATACTCACCTACTTTAAGTTAGCATTTGTCTTATGCTTACATTTAACACTATTTCACACATTTAACACAGAATGCAAGGTTTTTATTAAACAAAAACTTTTAGTCTTCCACCACCTGTACACATAGCCAGTTTTCAAAAGAAGATCATGCTGTCCCGAGAAGGCAAATTATGGACACTGTGTCCTCTTAGGAGAGGGACCATCTGGATTGTTACTCACACACAGTTAAAAGCAGGCATACACGATGCTAAAGGGAGCAGGTTGGGTTTGGCGGCTTTAACAGAGTAGTTGAACTCTATGCATGACACTCCCTTTCTCTAATTCTGGGTTTACAGAATGAAATGTACAGTAGTTCAATCTTTTTTTTTATCCCATAACGTTTATATTGGCTACATAAAAGTTATCAAGGGACACCAGTGACAGACTGGGATTAAATGATGCGCAATACATAGCATAACTAACGTTTTTGGTAACTGGCTTTGATAGCAGAGTTTTTCCTGAAACAAATTGATTTATTTGAAAAAACCTGTACCTTCCTCAGCCAGTAATATTTTTTTTACGGTCTGAGCTTGGTTACACTGATGCCAGCTTTGCTGTTAAGATGATGAAGAGGGAGAGCATAGTTTTGGTCTAGTTTGAGCAATAGGTTTGGTCTAGTTTGAGCAATAGGGTGGTTGAAATCTCCAGGGTTATAGGATAAGCCAGAGGGATAAAAAGAATTTGGAATATATTCCCATATGAGCTTGTAACCTGGCCAGTGGTTCAGACCACAGTGTTCCCCAAGGAACATCTAACTCTGTCCTGTCTCTACTTCTCTGGAAGAAGAGATATAGCCCCCTCCCTGGAGGCACATCCATCACTTACACCCAGCAAATAGAAAATGTCCAAACAACTATATTTCCCCCATGAGTACAAATGTAGAAAGGTTAACAACTCGGGCCTTTAGATGCAGTCAGCAGTTGCGAGGTGAGGAAGCCAGGGGCCGATTTGGCAGTGAAAACGAAAATGACCAGTTGCAGTGGCACACAGTCATTATGGGTTACAGATGGACTGGCATTATGGTGTCTGGCTGTCTGAATCGGGGCTCCACTGTAGGCAAACTTGACTGAGATCACCTTGCTAACTTCCCACGCGTGGCTGTCTGAGCCAGGAAAGAAACTGTCTGAACCCCCACAAAGAATTTCCCCAAACCACATCACAACAGGCCAGGGAGAATGACAGTGCTCTTGTTCATTCAGCATTTTACACACAAACTAATGTTTGAATTAAAGGGAGCCCTGGGCAAAGGGTGTCTATTCCACTAAAGAAATACACTGGCCACCCTGAAGTTTAATATATTAGTATGGGAGACAACTGTAGCAATACAGTAGCTACACTGCCAAATTCAGTGACTTTACTTCTTTTAAAGTAAAATAAATGCGATTTTCAAGTTCAACACCAAACAAACAAGTTCAAAACTTGAAAGAAAAACTCACCACCCTGGTGCATTTTATCTGCAAAGATTATGAGAACATCATTTTGCTCCTCCTCTGTGTTTGTTAAGTTTTATCTGTGCAAGTGAATATGGTGTCAGTTTTGAGATGTTTTATCTAATCACTTGCCAAGGCTAGTCTGAACTGACCACTGGCCTGTTATTTCAGTGTGTGCATATGTGAATAGGTTCAGTGTAATGCGAGTATAAGCAGCGCGTACACATTCTTTCCTCCCGTTTTGCAGAGGAGCTGTCACCGGAGGACAGTTCAAGTCTAGAGGCATAATAGGCTGTGTCGTGACATTTTATCTTCCACAGATATGAAATGACAAGCTGAGAGAGCCTTCAGACTGCAGGTGTGCCACGCTCCAAACTTAGTGTCCATATTCATCACAAGTTAGCTAGCCACTTTAGATTTTGACTAACAAAACATTATTTTCAAGACTTGAACAACAGCAATCACTGATGTGTTACTGTGGTTATCACAGTATACTTTGGCGTAGAATAAATAACGCAATTTCAACGTCCTGAAGTGAGTGGGATAATTCAGCTGGTCTTACCAACCGGATAAACATGTCAGAAGATGTTCAGATTACAAAGTAGAACAATGTCTGCACTGTAGCAAAGTGCGTGTTTCTGCGTGACACTCTTAACTTCTCGTGAGTGTTGGAATGGGACAGAGTATCTGTTTATGGCCTAAATCATGTGCTCTTTGTACAAGTGAGTGTGCATGTGCGTAGGAAACAGAGACATAGACAATAAACATAAAAGGAGAAAAGCACTGAACCAGAACCAGGATACCATATGAGGCTATGAGCCCACCTTAGAAAAAATGTACAGTATAGTCACGCAGCTGTCTCCTGTAAACTCACTGTCAACAGTAAAACCTCTTTCTTTCCAGCAGAGTGATTTAGTGGAAGTCTACTGGCAGCGATTTGAGTGTTTTAATTTGTGTAAAATTACCTTAAAATGATAACTGGGTTTTTGTTTTCTTACCTTCACTGCAAGTGGCCACTAAATAATACACATTGGTCCTTTACCAGCTGCAAAAGGTTCCACTCAGTAAATTATAAAACATTCTGTGGATAGTAGCAAAGTAGACGAAGAAGATGAAGTCACCTTGTTTGCACAAAGATGCATGGAAATGGATGAACGGTGTTGATAGTGACCAAGGTAAATGGATTAGCATCAAAGTTCCATATTAAATACACTTTTTTATTCCGCTTTGTTGATTTACAGCTAGAAGATCGCATGTTTAATACTACCACTTATTCTTCTCTGCCTTCTGCATGTGCTGCACAATAATCTGATTGGAAGATAGTGCAAGGTTTCCAGTTCTGTAAAACTAGAAATGACTCATGCGGCTCACTAATGTTAGCTTTAGTGTTAGTTTTTCCAGCATTACATTTTTTGCTCTTCTTGACTGTCTGTCATTAAGAGGTTGATGCATTGTAATGTTGAAGTTTCATAAAGACACTGCAGGAAACATTTCTACAAACCCACATATCTGAATGGCTGCCTCCACGTACAGAAACCATATCTACTGTGAATCCAACATTACCTTGAGCTTTTTCATGAAAAGCCACACATATACTAAATGATTTTGCATTTAGGAGAAGCTTTAGTTGGTGCACACAAAACAGCACATTGTATAACAACACTACATTACAAAGACCTTGATGTGACACACCTGGTCCACTTTGATATAAACCAATCCAGCACTTCTGAAAGATGCTTACCAAACATTTGTAACACATAAATCAATGTGCAGAGAACATGTCACTGTAGCAACGGCCACAGTTTGACATAAAGTCAATATGGCATCCCCTACTATACCTGCTGTTAAACAAACATGCAGTTTTAGAATATGCCATGCCTATACAAGTGACTAAGCATTGCAGTTGTTTATTAACAGAGCCGCAGCGATCCTCTGTGATGAGGTGCGACACTGGTCAACTGACAAGAATGCTAGTCCTCCTCCTCCTCCCTTAAGACGGACCACTGAGACACTGGGAGGCTTGGTGACAGGTCTAGCCCTTTCACAATCAATAAAACATGCTCAATTCCCAGTGTAATTACTGGATCCAGCCTCCTCCCTCCCTCCTTGTAAGCCTGCGCTCATTCCACACAAAGTTGAACCATTACTCTCTCATCTGCTGCCCTATATAAAAGGTAACATAAAATTACATTTCTGTTGTGAGATGTACCTAATGAACAAAAAACGAGGCCAGCGCTATGCAGTTAGTCTGTAACGAAGCTTATAAACTACAAACTTTTTTTTCACTCAACATCTCAAACGTCATAATATAATAAGAATTTGTCAAAGAAGATTTTGAAGATTCATCCTATGTGGCTTGTGTTAAAGACGTACCCACCATATGTAGCTATACGCAGCAAGCGCGCTTCAACTTCTTTGAAGGTGATGGACAGCAGCCAAAGTCTTAAGCATAGCCGTGACAGTTGCACTTCCTGTGCAAGGCAGAGTTAGCCTCAGTATCCTACCACAGGCCGTGGGCAGACAAAACTTAACTTCCTGCCCCTCGACTTCCTGTTATTCAGGACCTTTCAAAGTGCCCCTCTGCGGGGGAGACAGAGGGAGCGGGGCAAGTTAGTGGGGAGGAAGAAAGGGAGGGACCACCTTGGGGATACCCTCCCTTCTGATCCTTCCCCTTATTATCATCCTGAATGTAAGTCGAAGACTAAACAACAGAGGCTCATCTCTCGTGGCTTTGCCCTGTCTGTTTACTGTGTTTACTGTAAGGATCATTACATAGGCCGGACGACGTGCACAGGATGCTTTTGGCCACTCACTTTACAATTAGCAGGCAGAGGCCTTTTCTAGTTATTCAAACACTCCAATGGTTACATAAGAATGAATCACGGTGCTCACAACTCAAGTTAATATATAAACAACATGATTAAGACAGAAGTACATTCCCGAGCATGCAACAGCCTCACGCGGTAATCTGATGTGCATTGACACACAGATTCTGTGAAATAATCCATGACGACGTTCTTAAGTGTATCAAACTCAAAGTGTCAACATTGTGGCTCGGTTATGATTAGCTTCTGGCAGACTGAAGACATAAAGCGAAGCGGCCTAAATCCACAGTTTTACCAATTTGTTTCAATGGCGCCTTGACACCAGCGCAGTAGGAAATGAACATCCACCTCTTTGTTCTCGCTTTAATCAGGAGGTGCTGTACCTGTAAATGGGGCTGTTGGCCTGAGGGGAGTGGAGGCAAGCCAGCCCTCTCACACTCTCTCCCTCTTCCCTTTTGTGAGAGTGCGCTTATCTCCCTCTCCAGCAGTGAAAGGCAGTATTGTGGCCCCAGCAGCATCACTAGTGTTAATGTCTCCTGATGCTAATCTGACACACGGCTGATCCTTTAACAACCACTTTCTCTATCCCCCCCCCCCCCCTTTTTTTGCCCTCCCCCTTCTTTCTTTTTTTTATTCTTTCATGCCATTTCTCATGATTTATTTTTCATCGTCTCTTTTTAATTCTCCCTTTCTTTAAACTCATGTTATACATTCCCTCACCTCAGTTTCCAAGGCAACTAATGAGACATAATTAACATGAGCTATCGCAAGGGCATGTGAGCAAAAAAGTGAAAAAGGAGGCTTTGAGAAATGTAGAGAGGTGGGGCAGTCTGCAAAACATGGACTTTCTGCAGCACTTCCCCTTCCTCTGTAAAGCATAGCTTGGGGGTGACATTTCTCACACAGGAGAGATTTGAATATCATTTCAAGGAAAGGCTAAAATGCTTATGATATGAACACCTTGAACGTGTTAAAAACAAAATTCATACAGTTTGCACTAAAGAAGATCCTGCAGGCCAAAACACTGAGACTGAAATCAGGAATGGCAAGTCTTTCATAGGTTGCTTACAGATTTAAGCACTGTTAGAATGTTTCTTGCCTTATTGCATTAGGTAATACGTTTCCCTACATATTAAATCAGTCTGAAGCTAATTCGATGAAGAAAGTATAAAAATGCATTGTTCAAAAGCAAACAGTGACCTGCATGTAGGGACAGTCACAAAGCCAGCAGTGAGTGCCTGCACTGAAATGGCAGCCAAGCAGACAGCGAGTGGTTAATCTGCCCTGATGACTGGAAGCTCAGTCCAACTCTCCAATGACCCAGCTGTAATCCCACAATGGATCAATGCAAGTTCAAACAATCCTCCATGCTGCTAGCACCTTGCTTGGGCTGGGGGGTGGTGGTGTAAGACAGGGACCAGGAGACAGAAAGCTACTTATCACCTGCAAAATGACATCAAAAGGAAAGAGAGCCCCACAGGATGAACTTGTTCTCACTGAGAATACGCTTCACTGTGGGCTACAGCATACTGTATAGACGACTGAGTGGAAATGATGTCGCTCTTCAGATAAACACCAGACACGTATTCAATCTGCAAAATATGAATGACGATGAGTGGATATAACAACTTGTAACTGAAGGACATCATATGCTGACAACCTTAGCAGACAGACATCCTCCATCTCACTCTCGCAGTACTGTCAGGGGATGAGAGGACTATGCAAGGTGACTTTGACTAACTGCCTTGGGGTTTCGTGAGAAAACGCCATTGACATTACATTAATTTCATGTCTCTTTTTTAACTGACTTAGTGCCACGGAGGCCTGGAGAATAGAAAAAAACCCCGAAACAGACATTTTGCTTTAGCTTCAAGGCATAGGCAGTAGGGATCTAGAGGCCAGGAAGACAACAGTGACAAATAGGTGACATGATGTGATACCAACTTTTTCCTCATTATACGAGTAATTTAACAGAAGGATGAGACATTCAGTCAGCAGATCAGGATAAATGTTAGTCAGAAACTTTCCACTGCAGCTCACGTGTGTTTAGGTTTGACGGCAGTTTTTGCCAATGAAAGACAGACAGAAAGAAAACAACAGAGAGAGAGAGTGAGAAGGGAAGTGTGAGAGAGAAGACAGTATGACTGTGTTAACTATGTGGAAAGATGTAAGGGAAACAAGACTAAAAGAAGCACCCCGCACCCATCCCAACCCACCTCTGTGGTAGTGTGGTAGTGTGCGGCAGCTGCGTTGTAACATAATTACTGCTGGGACACTTCTATTCCCAATGATCCATTTGCGTCAGTCAGGTTTTCAAGCCCAGCCAATGAATGGATTCTCAGTTTCTCAAGGATAAAGAGATGACCCTCACCTAACAGTTATATCCATTTCATGTAGAAAAGCTACTCTCCTCCTCAAGGTAAATCCCTTGATGCATATTTGAGTCAAACTTTCATGAACATAGAAAATCATGATAACTTCTTCGATGCACAGACAGGATGATGAATTATATCTCATTAAAAATGGATGTGCTTGATGACATAGATATACAGTTAAGTTGCTATATTGTCCTGTTAGCATAAGGATTTGCCTCTAAAATATTACCATCACTATTAAGTTACAGAGCTCAACATTTTAGTTCCCGGCTTTCCAGATGGTTATTTAATAAAACTTACCGACGTCCTGAAGCTCTCAGCAACTTGAAAAATGTGTTTAAACACTGAGATTAAAGGCTGCGTTAGCCCACGACCCAATGTTAGGTTTATGCCACAGCTACCTTATATTAATTGGCAATTACCAAAATCATTTTTTAATGTTTTAACGGTTAACCTGTATACGCAAGCTCTTTAATCAAAATTATATTTTTATGCTAAAATATATTTATTGTTGCTATTGTTACAATTTTACAAAAAAGCTGGAAAAAAATAGTAAAGTATATCATTATCTTTTGGTTAATTTGCAAATTACAATTATTTGCTTGTATTTCTAAACAGAAATATTAGTTTAATAGTTTTAGTGGTTGCATGTTATGCTTGATTTATTTTTTGACTTCTCAGAAAAGTCCAGTGTGATGGTTTAAATTAGAGCTGGGCGATAGAACGATAACGATATGTATCGCGATATAACTTTTACTCAATAGAGAAATTAAGCTATCGCGATAGACCTCGCCGCTCTTGTCCTCAAAAAAAAAAAAAAAAAAAAAAAAAAGAAGGTCAGCCAATCCAAATTAAGTAGCGCAGAGCCGAACCAATCACAGCCGCAGCATCACGTCGCGTGACTTGTTACGTACAGCACAAGTGCCAAGCCGCACGTGTGTTTGTTTGGGAAGCAGCCAGCGGGTAATGGAGCCAACGCGTAATGGAGGAAATGAGTGTGCCGACTAGAAAAATCAACCGAGCGTGACCGAAGAGAAAACAGATGATGGTTCCAATGCCGGAGAGATTGTCAAACGGAAGAGCCATAGAAGTTCCGTAGTGTGAAGGTATTTCGGCTATTTCAAGTCTGACAAAAAATAGAGTAGCGTGCACTGTAAATTGTGCCGAAAGCAAGTCTGGAAATACAATAAACTGGTGCATGCGTCACACTGTGCGCCACGTTATTGTTTCGGTGAAATGAATTTCTACAATACTGTTACTGTTAATTCTACTCTCTGCAGTGTTTAAATGCTTACATATACACACAGTTACTGTCCCTCCACACATACGACTCGGTTCTGCTTCTATGCCCCAGCTTTGTTTACTTTTTCCCACCGAAGCTTCTAGACTTCTGATTGGCCAGCATTTCGGCACGGTTAGGAATCTAGCGCCACCTGCTGCTTTGGCATGTTCATAGCAGCGTTTTCCTTCATTTCTGCCTTTATGTGTGGACGGGATTATTTTTAAAACGAAAACGGAAAATCTCAGTTTTCAAAAATACCCGTGTACGTGTGGACGTAGCCTCAGTCTCTGACTGGAAGCGCTAATTTGTCATTCGGCTTTTGTCAGACTAAAGTAACTGTTAAAACTGTTTGAAAAGCTAAGCTATACAACAAGGAGAGATTGAGAATTTTCTTTTAGTTCTCAGTTTATTTGATATTGACAAAAGTTAGTCAGTTTTGTCTGTTCTTCTGTAAAACAAACTAAGATTTATTTTTAGAATTAATATTTTGTTTCTAAGTGGAATTGACAATTTAGTCTGTTTCGTTTGTTCTATTTTGAAACTTAAACGCTTTAGCGGCTGCCTTTTGTGTAGTTTGCAATATTTGCCTTTATTTATCTGAAAAAGTCTTATGTTCCTTAAGTACATCTACCCTGTTGAACTTATTATGGGAAATAAATATTTAAATAAAAACAAGCTGCTGATTATTTCACATTTTACTTGTGAGCAACGGCACATTTAAATCTTACAAATATAGTTATTTGGCTTATATCGTGATAGATATCGTTATCGCCTGAAATGGAAAAAACATATCGTGATATGAAAAAATCTCATATCGCCCAGCTCTAGTTTAAATGTTGGTTTAAAAATGTGAATTCAGTTAATCTAATGCAGTATTTTTGAATTTTAAACAAATTTTTGACACAGTTCCATGATATTTGTGTGTTCTAGATTTAAAGGTGGTCGAATAAACTTGTCTTGTTCTGCTTTTTGTTTTTTAATCTCCAACTTGAGAAATCATTAAGAAAAATTACTGTGCAAAGGCACTTTTTTCAATCAAGCAACCTGGAAATACCTGGGCCCTGTGCTTCGTACGTCGCTTACTACATCCAAGATCAAATGAAACATCCAAGATCAAATCATCGCGCTAACCGTGAGCTCGCTAATCCGGTTCCCCGAACTCACCTGCTGTTGACGATTAGTACAGCTGGATGAAGTAATGTGAGATCACTGGGTGCCGTAAAAGGGGATACGCATCGATAGCAGAAACAGTGATCGGCAACCCGCTGATTGGTTGGCGAAAATGGCGAAGGAGCGCGCTCGGTATTTTTCGGCAGCAGAGCAAGAACTCTTGAGTGAGGGATTTCAGGAGTTTCAGAGTTTAATTAAAACGCAAGGGAACACTGCAAAGGCTGCAAAAGCAAGGAGAGAGGGCTGGCAGAAAGTTGCTGACAAATCAAACTCGTAAGTAATTTAATAATAACAATAATAATGGAGTGGATTTATATAGCGCTTTTCAAGGCACCCAAAGCGCTTTACAATGCCACTATTCATTCACTCTCACATTCACACACTGGTGGAGGCAAGCTACGGTTGTAGCCACAGCTGCCCTGGGGCAGACTGACAGAAGCCAGGCTGCCATATTGCGCCATCGGCCCCTCTGGCCAACACCAGTAGGCGGTAGGGTAGATTTATCATATCACACCATATTATCCAATATTATATTACATTATATTATATTATAATATGTTATATTATATCCCCTTTCACATTAGAGCCACAACAGGACCCACTAGAACATGGGAACAAGTAAAAGTGAAATATAAGAATATTCTACAGAATGGTAATATTTATCACTTATATTGCTTGTCGTCTCTTGGAAAGAGACCCTGGAATACTCTGTTTGTTTGTTCATAACAGCAACCAAGAAAAGGGCAGAGCAAAAAAAAAGACAGGTGGTGGTCCTGCACCCCCTCGTCAACAAGTTGGTTAAGTGAATAATACCCTCACGGGAAAATCGATATCTCTCTATGAGCACACTGTCGCGCTGAGCTAAAGGATCCTGTCTGTCCCGCAATATACGCTGAATTCTGAGGACTCTCCTTATCAATCTTGCACCTTCCGCAATGGGTTGCTCGCGTAAACGGACAGGATATGACTGCGACAGACTTCCCAAATCCACCTTCGCTTTTATAGCCGTGGTCTCTCATCTTGATTACACGAAGTAATTTACAATTACTACTCTGAAATATGAATTACATCTGTAATAATCACATACATGTAATAGAATGTTAATAGTACATTTCCCTTTTTTAGGGAATGACCTGTATGTATGTGTGAAATCAATAAAAGGATCAAGTGCTGCATTATCTTTAGTTACATTGATGTTATTTATTTATGGTGAAACAGTGGTGGAATATCGCTGTTGCTTTCGTATGAATGACGCGGACATACCTGCGTGGCCACGATCTAATCCTGTTTACATAAAGTAAACCTGCTCCCCAGCAGGTTTACGCTTACGGCTCTGTTGCTATGACAGCAAGTCCCGGATGGGCTTCGGGGAACCGAACGATCCAGGATCACGCGAAATCGTCAACAATCTAATCCAGCTAACTCACTTAGCGCGGTACGAAGCACAGGCCCCAGGACTCACTGTCTATGCTTACATTTTAAGTTTCCATGCTAACCTGCTACTTTGGTGCAGGACTGACGGACTGACTTGCGCATTTAAAATTTATAAGTTTTGTTTGGAGGGAATATTTTACTTTCTTTTCTTGTTTGTTTCAGTATTAATATAGCTACTTTTTGGATTATTCATTTATTTATTTATTTGAGACGCCACAAATCACACAAAAGACTTAACTTTATGTCAAAACATTTTTTATGCTCTCTGGAAGAGACATTTTGATTTTTAACTTACTATTTGGTTAATTTTGTATTTGTTGTTTGGTCGAGTGTGTAGGACAGATAAACACTGGAACAGTCTGTAAATACAGTTATAGTTAAAAAACGAAGCCAGTTTCTCTTTGTTTCTCCCTCCCCACCATTGTCATTTTTTTAAATTTAAATAATTTTTTTTCTGAACATAGGCTACTGCCTTTCTTTCTTTCTTCCTTTCTATTATAAGTCTGAGTAAAGAAATCGCTGCATTTGGGTGCACCTGAAGAGGCTGCATTTGCTCGCAGCTGCAAGATGGTGCCATTAAAGCAGCGCTATTATTTTTTCTGTTGACTATTTCTTCTACATTCAACCAACATTATTAGCAAACTTACTCATGGGTAAATAAATAAATCGCTCTTCTAAAAACGATTGGTGAAAGGCTCAGCCTGTCGTCAGTCAATAAATTTGTCCAATCGCCCAACCTTATCACAGTCCTTACAACTGTTTCTTTATAACCTTAAACCCTGAAAATGTGATATATATTTCTTACTGATAAAAATTGCATTATGTGGGAAATGTCCATACCAACTGGCAGCTGTAGCTTTCTGGTAAGCAACATCTCATTGGTCCTTTTCTATGTGGTATACTTGCCTACCACTCTGTTATGAAATTCTAGTGTTTTATTTGTCTGTTACTGAGAACTAATTAGCAGGTATTTATCTGTGATCATAAAGGCTATGGATGTAGCTTGCAAAACAAGTTTGCTAGCATTGGCTGATAACTTAGCTCTTCCCCCTTCTTTCATCTACATATAATCACTTCAGATGGCAACAGGCAGAAAAATTGGAGTCCAGAAACGAATGGGTTACACCCACTTTTTTACATGCAGTCTGTTCTCCAACCACCAAGACTGCTCTGTTGAAGTGGCACATTATGCGCCAAGTAGTGCTTCTGAAGAAAACCGTACTACTGTACTACTGTTTAAAAGTATGTTAAACAGTAGTACAGATATTGACTCTGAGTCACAGTATGAGTTTTTATAACATATTTTCTTATTTGTATTTGCAGAGGCCAAGTGTTCAACTAGATTTTGGAATTTCTTTAGGCAACAGCATTTCCCATAGTATCACACCATGATTCAGCTTAAGAAACTTTTCAACTCCTGATGTGCATAAATTATTTATAATCAGCCAGTCGTGCTATGTTAAAGTCATGAAAAATTATGTCATCCTAAACACACTTGACATATTAACCTCTAACTGCTCAGCTCATATTAACTCTGTTAATACAGATTGTGTATCTGAGGAAAATCCCTCCATCACCATACTCCCTGTGACTTTGTATGAGCTTCAAAAGATATCGTCTTAACATGACACATTAGCAATGAGGACATTATATAAACAAACACTTCCTGTGTTACCCCTTTGCTCTAACTGATGAAGTATTTTCAGTATTTCCCTATTTTCAGTATTTCATTATTTTTGTTGCTTATTGCTCTGTTCACTGTGTTACACACAAACACACATGGAATAATAAAAATTAATGCATGCATGCTCCTAGAGGTTTATAAATTTGCATAGAATTACAGTGTGGCTCTGTGGTCTGATTTGGTATGATGGCATGTGTCCATTTGCACGGTTGTCTATCATAAGATGGACTTCTCACCAGGGAACAATAATAATGCCAAACCCATAGGGAGCAATAGTCCCCCCCCCCCAACCTACCAGTAAGCCTGTGAGCTGTGTTAAGTGTCATGGCAGCCTTTTGATGTTGCACAGACCGCAACTCAGAAATGGTAAACAGCAAAGATGAACCAAGATCTTCCTCCAGGGGGAATCCACAGTGTAAGGATATTAGGGACGTTATGCATAATGCGTCTCAGCAGCAGCGCATTTACCCAATCCCAACATGTCTTTTTTAAACACTGGGAACCGAGATTAGACACAGAACTTCTAGATATCCAATTCTCCACCAGCATTTGGAAATCCACATGAAGATTTTACTAAATAAAAAGCATGTTTTGGAACACATACATGGGGTCCATATTGTTTAGGGCAGGGGTGCTCAATACGTCGATCGCGATCGACCAGTCGATCGCAAAGGTAGTATTGGTAGATCGCATGGCATTAAAAAAATAGATGCCAGCCTATCATCCATCCCGTCACTTGATTGATACAGGGAAGCCAGTCAGATGACAGCAGATTTTTTCTGACGCTTAGGTCGCTGCGCATGCGCAAACAGCGGCGCGAAGTGTAGTAAAACTGACAAGCTAGTCAGCGAGTTAACTCCAATTTTTAGCTCTCGGTTTTTTCTCTTAAACCTGGCCGTCAGCAGCTACTGTCCGGACTATGCATCCCTGGCTGATTCAATTCAGTGCAAGTCATCAGAGTAAACTCAGGTAATGACAAAAAATTTACATAGTTAATTGTGTTGTGAAATATTGGATATTGCGGTTATGCATGTATATACATTGTAGATATAAAGAATCCTCAATATATTTATAAATAAGTATATGTTTTGGATTTTTGTAGTGGGTAGATCATTTTGACTTGGTCATTTTATAAGTAGCTCACATGCGGAAAAAGTGTGAGCACCCCTGGTTTAGGGGTATGGTGACTGGGTGTCTTCGGAGAATGTCTGCTTTTAATGGGAAAAAAAATTAAAAAGCTCAGAATAAATATTTGATTTTCTCTTCCCATTTTTATCTTCCACTCGATGCCTCTTTCCCACAGTGTTCCATTACATAAAAGGTTTATGCAATCTGAGCAGTGAGGATGGCCATGAGTCATAACAACAGTGAAAAGGCTAGCTAAAGTAGCACTGATTTTTTTTTTCTTAGAATTTTATGTTATAGAATTGGTCTTTTAATGATCGCATGCAGACCTGTGATTCATGCATTTCATTTCATTTATATTACATTTAAAATAATGAAACTGCTCACTCATCTCTCCGTACCACATGGCTGAGAGATGATGGAAGTGTGAGAGAAAAAAGTAGGTTTTGCTAAATCATTTTGTCATAGTGCTTCATGTTGTTAAGGCTCCTTCAGGTCACAGTGGGTGACAGTTTTCATTTTTAATAATCACTCACGTTATCACTTTGCTTTTGTGAATGACAGTAAACATCAGTTTTAATGAGGCTTTTCCTGAAAATGTGCAAGGCAGATCTGCCCATTCTAGTCTGATATGTATTGACATGAATGATTATCATTCACTGAGCAAATAATGAAATGGGTATTTCACGAGCTATAGCCTACAGTTTCTCCCAGATCAGATGATATGTGTTAGCTGTCACATGAACACTGTGTGCAAACATGCACAGAGAGAGACAGAGAAGGGGAAGACAGAAAGACCCCAAAGGCCTTCGCACAACTTGTCTCTCCAGGAAACAGAAAGATTCCTGGAGAGGCTCTGGCCCTGTGTCCCAGCTTCAAATAGCTAATTGCCTCAGGCCCTCTATCCCAGGGCCAGCGGCTCATGATGAATCCCGACCTCCCTAATCGCAATACCCGCTGTGAACACCTCTGTAAGCTGGACCAGTGACAGAGGTTCAGAGGAGGATTGAAACAAAGTAAAGAACAACCCAGTCTGACATGAATCCAGGATGGCAACAGCCAGTGGAAACACTACACTATTTTCACCTAGATCGGCAGCCCACAGCACACAGATGGAAAGTGGACTGGGAGAAAGGAAGAGGACAGACGGGCAGACGCACAAACAGCGGGCAGACTCAACACCTCACTTGCAATCACAGTCACACTATGAAGAGCTGGGATTTGGAGACTGGAGATGCAAAGACAATCATTTCTGAATGCCCTGGATTTAAAGGGACAAGTTTTGACTGAATTAAAATGCAAAAAAAGAAAGAAAAGAAGAAAACATGGCCTGACTATGTACAAGAAAGAAAAAGTAATATTTAATTTTCTGGATGATTTCAGAAGTAAAATGATATGTAACTATTGAACTCGGCCAGACTTGCACTTTAACTTAAGTGGGCAACATAAAAAAGACAATCTCATCATCCTGAATCTACAGAAAAACATACTCAGTGCACAATGGTTTGGAAACTCAAATGCATAACTCACTGCAATGTTCATGGTGCTATAGCTGTGCTCAAACAGTAGAGAGGAAGACAACTTTAAACTGTAAGTCAGAGCCCTGCGGTGAACCGGAGCAGCTTCCACAGAGCAGAGGGGGCTGGGGTCACTTCCTTTCCCTGTTCATATGGCTGATGTGTGCTGGAGAATAATAGGAGGAATCACATCCCCCCAGCTGTTCTAGTTCACAAAGCTTCTCAGACAGACAGAAAAACAAGGATATTACAGACAAGGCCTTCTTCCTGCAGATGAATTGGCCACAGGGCCGGTCCAGCTGCAGGAGATCCAACTGTTCCTTCCCAGGAGCTACTGAACTTTTAGTCAATGGGCTTTGTGTATGAGCTGTGACACCTAAGTCTCACAGCTGTAATGAATACACCAGCCATTGATAAACACTTTTTAATGCATTCGACTTTTATTTTTGGTAACCTAATGGACGGCTAGATTAAGTGGCTGTAACTGATGAATCAAAGAGCCTATATTAGCCCTCTCTAACAGCACAGTAAACACCTCCATCACTTAGACAACAGCAGACTTTGAAGAGAGTTTTACTTTGCACACAGTTCAATTGTTTGTCTGTTGATGAGGCTTCTACTTCATCGCCTCTATACAAAGACAGAGAAGTTAAATCTCCAGCGAGAGAGGCTTTTTAAGATCTACAGTAGAGCATGAGTAATTCAATACAGTGGGGTATATTAGCAATCATGGGAGATCTTTTGATCTAGTAAATTATATTATAATATATTCCTTTGATTTATGTGTTTTTCAAAAAGTCTCATTAAGATGCGGCTAAAATGCAACTCAGCAAAGACATGTCTTTCTTAACTTCAGCTTAGTTTTGTACGTGATATTGTTTAGCTACATCATTGACTAATATTAGGTCTCCATGCAGGACAACAAGATGAAAACAAGGTGAAAAATACTGACTGAAAGCACGGGACGCGCATGTTTTCGCTCTACGTCTTTTGAGTTTGGCTCACTCACTTCAGAAATGAAGCACAGTGTGATTCTGTGGTTTTTCGTGCAGTCCAGAAAGTCAAAGAGGCGAGGAGGCATCTTAAAGGTGTTAAATGATTTGACTTGTTAAAGTCATCACCTTTGCTCTAGCACATGCTTCCACAGTCTACCCTCCCAAACCACACCAACTGTGGAAGGCCAGTTTATGCTTAACACAGTAGCCACAACCCAAGAAACCAAGAAATTCTGAGTTTAAAAAAAAGCAATAGCATAATTTAAAAAAAAAAACATTAAGACTTGATTCTTCACCATTATAGTCTGCTTGCATTATGGATACAAATAAACTGACAGGGTGCAGTGGCAAAAGCAGGCTGACAGCATTACAGTGTGGCTCTGTGTGAGGATCTTCCTGCTGAGTCTCCTGTGTGGTCCAGGTTGCAGAGGTGAAGAGACCTCCAGCCAGGCCTTGTTTGATAGAGCAGGAGAGACAGGAAAAGACGGTGCGGCCTTAAGCTGCTCTGCCCTGCTCAGCAGCACATGTGCTGAGTGAGCCAAAAGGGTGGCTTACCACCAGAGGTCTCAGTCAAGGGCAGGACAGTTGAAAGGTCACTGCTAGCTGTCTTGCTATACAAACAGTACCTCAGTGAGTAATGCCTTCACCCTCTGAGCTGTTATAGAGCTTTAAAAAATACTAGAGATGATGAGCATAGTTTATAACTGTCAATTAAATGTAAGCATTCAATCAAAGAGCTATGATTTTTTTAAAATAATTTTTCTAAATAATTTTATATTGTTTATCAGCGCCTTAGCACAAGTTTTGCCAGTGGGCTTTGTGATGTCTTAATTAAATTTCGGTTTATTTTGTGTATTTTAATCAGTCAGATACTTCACGCAAGTTGCTGTTGTCAGTCACCCAGTGCTAGTTCATGCCCATATCAGTGGTTCACGGTCACAACACATGAATGTTCTGTCTTTAAAGTAAGGCACCGGCACTAACCAAAGACCCATAGTGACTCCCACAGTCCAGAATTTATCAGACATCTGATCTGATTAGCATTAACAAAATTAAAAGAAAACATGTAACTAAACATGAGTAATTATATGTATATATTTATAATAACAATTAATAGTCCATTGGGAGCAGTCTACAGTTAGCTGTAGCCTAAAACATTATCTCCCAGGCTCAAGATTCTGCATCCAACCTCCAGGTCTCACAGAGGAACGCTGGAATCTCCATGCTGATGATACAGCTCCAGTAAGGAGTTCCAACAAACAATGAATCACGCTAAGATGTTTTAGTTAGGAAGACTGATTATTGTTATGCATCTGACTCTTTTAAACATAGATATTAATTCAAGTTCTTGCAAAGAAAAAAAAGCATACCACAAATTTAAAAGAACGATAGCCGTGCAAAGAAGAAAAACAGAGAAAAGACAACTGTGCGTTAAAAAAAAGTGTCGCCTCAAGCTAATTGCCGTCAGTGAACAGACTCAGTATCTTGTAGCAAGTTTAACGGACCAAACCAACTCACACAGCTGGAGCGGTGTTGGGGGTGCTAGAGAACACAGTATAATGAGTTTAAAGTTAATAACTAGCCTGGTATAGACACAACTTCAAGGATTCACAAAATAAAACTAGGGATTCAAAACACAGACAGGTAAATAACCATGCAAGAAATTTCAAATAAATATAGCAATCAAACTACACTGTATAATACTATAATAGCCATAAGGGCCTTAATTTTCTTAAGAAATCTGCAGCATAAAAGAACAGCTTGGCTTACCAAACAACCAGAGAAACACTATCCTCTTTAACGGGCCAAGAATGTTCAGCTTCTATCTCTTATTTTTTATTCAATGCATCCTTGGCTTTCAGCTCTCTGCTGTTTTGTCCTCCTTGAAAAAAAAATGTCCTGGGAGGAGGAGAGTGAAGGAGAAAAGACTTTCACTCAGTGATTCAGAGGCATCGTGTAAACGCCAGCATTCTCCTTCTGACAACCGGCGTTAATTGCAGATCCGACTCGCCCACACACTCCACATTTCTCCTGGAAGGAGAAGCTGAGACACTGAGATTGAAGTGGGATGAGGAGTGCAGTAAAAGATGCTGCAGCTGCCCATTCCTCGCACCGTCACCACCTCTCATTTCTCCCTTTCCACTGAGAACTTGTGCTGAGATGCAAACAAGCGCTTACGCACATTTACACAGGCATGCAGGGGCACACAAACATCCCATATAACAAGGCTAAAACAGTTACTAAACACTGGTAGTCATTGTGCAATACCAGCCATAACGATTAAATAAATACAGGACAAAACTCTCATATTATCAAAGCTTTCTGTGTGCTTGTCTAATGGACGCTATAGAACATTTGAGGTCTCTGAGGTTAGTGCAACAGTTCACAGCGCACGTGAGAAAGACATTTACGGCAGCCCTATCTGTGCCTTCATACTCATTCCTTTGACTAATACATGACATAAATTGTTAAAATGATATTCATTTCAGCACGATGAAAAAATCCCTCATCCACACATTAGACACAGGAGGTCACGTGATGTAGATCATGAGCAACAAGGCCCATTACTGGCGAGGCCTGGGGCAGCACAGAAGCTAATGACTGCAGATTGGAGGGTGCTTTAATGCTTTGCTTTAGAAATCACTGGCAACCAGCTGGTACGGTAACGTGCATGCTTTCAGAGTAGCGGTAGCACAAAAAGGACAGTGAGAAAATGCAAGTACCCTTTAATGCTGCTGTAACAACTCGTGCCCCTAGAAAAACAATGAAATTTGTCATTAGTTCAACCTGATAAGGGGGTAATATACTGTAAGCAGTAAAATAGTTACAACTGTGGTAAAGACAAAGTCACGTTTTATATATGCATGCAACATACAGAGGGGGGTTTTTTTCAACACGGCAAAACATAAGTTTGATTTTGCTGGGTTTTATCCACACAAAAGGCAGTTTATACGTTCAAATGTGAAGCACAACCAAATATTTTCCACACAGTAGATCCACTCATGAATGAGCTTATAAAATCAGGACAATTTCAAGTCTTATTTTCAGTTTCAACTGAATAAAAACTACTCCTTCTGTGCAATATTAATGAGCTATGCAGGGTGTAGCATACACTAGAAACATTTGAGAAGGTCAGGTTACCATTGGCCATTTCCCACTCTGGCCAGGGGTTAAGGTCACCAGAGTGCCAGAGATTCAAAGAAACACCAGGCAGCAAAGGTTCTCTCGCACAATCTCCGCTGGCCAAAGATCCTTATGCAGCTTAACTTAAAGGTGCGATGCCCCTGTCACTATGCCTGTCACTTAAATGCATAAAATGTGTCACCTTCAAGTGAACTTATTAACCAGGGAGAAATCTTTAAGGTCAAAGATCATCTAAAATATCTCACATCAATTCACTTGATTGGGCACGCTTTGGCTGAGCATATTTCAGTTTTAACCAGTCGCATATCCCTTCATCTATTTCAACTAACTATGAAAATATATAGTACATATATGTATACATATACAATATAGGCAACTACCTCAGCTTTGACTTTTATCATGCCAATTGCTCTAATGAAAGAAAAAGTTTGTTTATTCACGTTATATTGCTGTACATCTACAAATTAAAAAATACCTGCATACATAAAATGTATTTTATTTTACTTTTTTTTTTTATTAAAGGAGGTTAGGTGTTTAAGGAAAACATACAATCTGCAGTAAACTCACGCCAGACAACTTTTTTATTACCACTGTCACCGTGTGAGCTCGCCTGATGTTGTCAGTGTGATGGCTCAACAGTGTTATTATATACACACTGATTACTATTTTCCCCCAGGAGACTCGCCCGTTTTACAAAGTATGGCTAATCATTTCACACTCTGGACAACAAGTCAGAATCTGTGTGAGTTTTAAGACTCACAATTGACAAACCGACCATGTAGTCGAGCTTCTAGTACAACTTATTACCGGCTTAGAGATGAGTCCTATAAAAGTTTTTAACAATTGACAGATATCAACAGCGCGCGCGTCTAGCTACACCCTCCCAAAATACGACACTTGGGTATTTTACGACACGGAAAGCGACTAATTACCAAGTGTGACTTATATTAAATGACGCCACTTTTTACGCTGTCTTCTCGCAAAAGCTACATGTTATTAGGATACGATAGATAGATGTCTCCTAATGTCTCCCAAATCCACACTCTACGTCTCCCTCTTGCGCTTTTCTACACTCACTCTCACTGTAGCTACAGTATCGCTGCCACACTCCGCAACATTGTTTCTATTTCCGTTACTCACCTTTACTCCCAAGTCAGTCGCTGTATATAGACACTCTATATCGGTGACTCCAGTGGATAAACGTAATTTCAGTTCACATTTACACGCTGACTGCTATTTTAGGGGGAGCTGACAAACTCAGAAAAGCCAGTCTCCCTCTTGTCAGTGAGACTCCTCCCCTCATCTGACGAACTGCCTCTGCCCCCCACTCCCTCCTTTCTCTCTCCCTCTCTCTCTCTCTCCACTATCTCTCTCACACACAGCGTCAAAACATGTAGAGAACAAGCTGTCTAAACAGTGTTTTGTTTTTAAACTTCAACATTCATGTGAGGTGAACATTAATCCATTTTGTGCTCATTTTCAGACATGGAACTACCCCCTCAAAAAATTGTACAAAATCAAAGAAAACAATTATAGAAGCATGTCCTCAATTCCTCTTCCTTTAAGGCGCATTTTTATTTAAAAAGCTACTTTTCCGAACTCACTGGCCTCGGCCTCATTACAAACTACATTTGACGTCATATCTCTAAGACAACAGCGATGGAATTCGGTTTGAAGGGCAGTTCCGTCGGCCGATGAAAACTCGCAGCGCCCCGTGAGCAGCTAATCGGAGCGGGAAGGCGGGACCTTCGTGACTCCCATACGGGCATGTCACGTGTATTTGCGGGGGTCATCGTCACAGGAGGTGTGGCTAGCAGGGGCTGTAGTGGCGAGTGGCCCGCCCCGCTGTTTATACTGGCGTTTGGAGGCAGGTGTCATTTTCTCTTGCAATTATGCGTTTATTATAGATTTGATAGACTTGATTCTGGAGCAAATTTACAAATGAGTGGCTATTACGATTAAATGTGGCAGTTTAAAGCTGTTTGAAGCTAACAGGGCTTTCTGGTTTGAAATGGAGCCTGAATAGAAGGACCCTTTTCTTCTATTTTAAATACGAACTTGGACTGTATTTACCAAGAAACTATTCTAGCTACAATTTACTTTATAGATTTATCGCATAAGATTTATTTCTTGATGTCTTACTACCCAACAGCAGGTTAACATAAACTCTGTCTTAACAAGGTACGCCAGGTTACGCCTCACACAAGTTAATTATTCATTTTAAAATAATTACATTTGTTAGCATAATAACCCTTTCCCCCTCCAAGATTAAAAACATAAATGAAAGAATGTCCTTGATATCCTTTTGTGGTTTTGCTGCTTTATTAAAGGATCCACTTCCTGAATCCTCAGTCTTTCTAAGAGTGAAACCCAGAAGTCTCACAAAAGTTTTACACATTAAACTACATTATCTATTTGTGAAGGAATAGAATCACTCTTTCATATACAATAGCTTTTTGGGTAGCACATTTTTATTAATATACAGCTGATAAAATCAATTTTAGATCACAAGGAGTAACCAAACTTTCAGTGTCTGAATGTTTTCACTTCCTCTAAATACTTTAGAAATGGTAGTCAGAGCAGCAATTTTGTATCTCTGCAAACACACTGTATGGTTTGATGGTGCTATGATGAAACATTTTATACTTATTCAGGAATGACGGAGAGGGTTTTGTACAAAGTTGATTAGTGTTTGTTTCGTCTGTGGTGCATTGTGTTATCTAAGTCACCAGTTAGTTTGAGCTGTAAAAAGAAAGGCTGTGTTTAGTGTTCCTGGGACCTCCTGACTCCTCATAAGTCTAAAGCAAGAAGTCAACATACCTTTAAAAAAAACTATTAAAACACAAAATGTCACAGCCTTGGAATAATTAGGCCAAGAAACAGCAAACTAACAGATTAAATGGCAAATCAGTTAGTTTCATTCTATCATGGACTTGTGACCTGTCCACACTGTATCCTGGAATATGCTCCAACATCCCCCACCCTCCACCACCTTATTAAACTGAATTGGATCAGCACTAAAGAAACCCTGTCTTTCTCAAGACTTTTCTCAAGACTTCTCCCTCCGTGCCAAAAAACCAAAAAAAAAAAAAAAGCCAAAGTGATGAAATTAAATTTTAGAATAAGTCCTTAAACAAAAAGGGAGTAATAATGTTTCCATTCTATCTACAGCTGTTGATTTACACTGCCCTACCATTTGATTCTGAAAATCATGCTAGCATTTTAAATCATAACATCATATTGCCAGGTAACGTACATTTCTGGTTGTCCTTTCGTGGGAGGCCATTTAATTATTATTTTTTGTGTGTTTCCCAAATTTACTATGTATTTATAAGCACCACATGACAGGGTTAGCAAGTTTTGTTTTGTTCTGTTTTGATTGTTAAATATTGAAGTACTTTTAGTCTAATGAGCAATTCATGCAGTTGTTACACTTTGATGAAGTCATTGAAGCCTTTCCTGTAATTTCTGGATGGCTGAAAATTGTAGTCAATAGCAAAAAATGAATATTTTGCACCCAGCAGTGCTTATATTATAACAATGCTGGTGCGAGATCTATCTTTGAAAAGATTTTTCTTTTCTTTATCCAGACAGAGAAGAACATATACTTTGTGTACTTTAATAAGTATTATTATGTTGTCTGTGTGGTAAAGTTCAACCCTCTTTGATATATTGTAGCATATAAAAGTGGTATAATATATTACATAATATATGATGTATGTTTTCAAAGTGACTGAATCTGTTAGCGACTCATGTGTGGTATTCTGTTATTAGAAGATTAGTACTACTACATTGTTAGTACAACAATATTACATCTCATAACCAAAACAAAAATCAGCATTGTTTCAGCTTTGTCGTGATCCTTTATGAGTTCCAGCTGGTTCTTATTAGGGGTGCAACGATACACAAAATTCATGGTTCGGTTTGATACTTTGGTGTCACGGTTCGATATTTTTTCGATACAAACAAAATGTTCATGCCTTTTTAATTTATCATTTATTAAAATTATAAATATATATTTTAACTCAAAAGTACAGTTTTTAAATTTAATGTTGCTGAAACAACAAAATAAAAAAAATTAATCGATCTGATCGAGAAATCACTCATCTTGGGAAAAGAGAGTTTATTACAGAGAAATGACTCTTTCCAAAATAAAAGCTATACTATACGCTTCTTCTGGGGTATATTCTCAGCAGCATATTAAACATATCAGGTCCCCATAAGGAGACTCATGTGCTAACTGCTGTCTAAATGACTCGGGTAAAGTTTGTAGCATGTGTGCTTGTTGTTTTTGTCTACTTCCACTTTGCACTAGGATGATGTCGGTGTAAATGTGCTGTCATATTCGTTGTGTTCCCACTAGCGCTGTCAGCGTTAATCTCGTTAAAATGACATTAACGCCATAATGCGGCAAATCTCCGTTAACAAGTTGCCACGGATCACCCCGTGCTTGGGGCTGGACAGCGTCAACAGGTTAACAAGCTAACTGCGCTAACGCACTAGTTCCCACAGCTTGAGCATTGCGTGACACATCCGATATACTGTTTTACTTTTGTCCATGATGCACCAGGGTCATGCTTCACATGAAAACCAAGATAGTTCCAAACGCCAGATCTGAATGAGGGTGGGGGAGGTTCAGTTTCGGGTAGCGTTGAGGCAGTTGCCATGTTGCGACGAGCTTAGCTTCTGTCTTGCTAGCTTGTGCTGCGCTCAGTGGACAGCATCGTCAGAAGAAAAGTTGATAAAACAAATAAAAAATGTTGTATTGTTCGATACATATGCGTACCGAACCAAAAGCACTGTATCGAACGGTTCAATATTGATACAAGTATCATTGCACCCCTAGTTCTTATATATCTAAGTTCTAAGATATCACCTTAGCAGCACTTTTGCGTTAACGTGTGTTACCATCATCTCAAACTGAGGCTAGCAAAAAAGAACAAACAACAACAAAATCTTCTGCTATTAAGAATACAGAAGAACATCATTGTAGTGATCTGCATTACCTGTGTCAGTTTAATCCAATAAAAAGCAGTAGACTAATATATGAAAAGCTATGTGCAACCCATATTATCCTGGATGGGAGATAAAACTTAAAATGACATTAGCATCACATTTCGCTTCACATCCTGAGTGAGGACTTCAAGCCCTTTGTGACACCTGTGTCTTACCTGTTGTTCTACATGCGCCTTCACAGAACCTGCTGTTCCAATCTCCACCTTTCCTTCTGCAAGCATTGACTTTCCTTTTTTCTTCTTTCCGTTCTGCCCACAAGTCTTCTTTCTGCTGCTTTGTGTCACTCTACCCACTGATTTACCTCAAAGCCAGACCAGCTGGCTTTGGATGCTTCCCTCAGAGCCCTACGAGGCCCGTCTTCACACCCTGTTCTTTCTCTTGTCCCTTGGTCTCTCTGCCGGCACAGAGCAAGGGGCAGTGGTTTGAAGGGTAGGACCCCAGATGGACATAGACATGTCGGGCATGCATTATGTGATGGGGCTTGGCTCACGGCTCTCTAGACCAGCCACAGCTGTCAGTCATAGCTTCACAGATGAAGGTGTTGAGGACTTTTTTTTAAACCCCCTACTCTGTGAAAAGGATCATAAGAATAAAAAACTATTTTTTTCTAACACAAACAGTTTTTTAAAGAGTGAATGCTAATGTAGTTCATGAGAGAGTTTGTTTTTTTTGAGTGAAACAAGTCACAAGTCACAATATTTTTCTCATATATCAAACGTTTGTTTGCCTTTATCAATTAAGCAGCTTTTTTTTTTTACACATATGACACAGCAAGTGATGCATTTCAACCAGCTGAACGGACATGCCAAATAATGGTTTGTTCCAGCAGGGTTTTGATGCCGACAGCTGGCATTTCCAACTTACATTGCGCCAGACCACAAATAGACCCAGACACTCTCCAATTAAAAAATGCATGCAGCTAGCTTTATTAAGCCGTACAAGTCAAGTCTGATCTATCTTATGATCGCGAGGAAAGAAATAGATGCTTGTGTTGTAAATGAGAAAAACACAAACAGAACTCAAAGTCACACAATTTCCTAAGACAGCAGTCAGACTACAAGGATCTAAAATAACATTTCATTATCTGAGGCTCATTAAAACAACAGTTCTAAAACCCCTCAACACTCCTCACCAATCACCGGTTCTCTCCTCGCTGCGCATTACACCTTAGTCATGGGACATGCACTGCTAAAAACTGTCATGCTGAATATCACTGATATAACTGAATAACTACACTTATAATGACTCTGATATATAAGTCAACCATTAGAAAAACAGTAGTATACCTTCTTAAATAACCACCAAATAAGTTTATTTATTAAATGTGAAAGTAACAGAGTTGCATAAGATGAAAATACTTTCAGTCTCGGAAGAGATTTAACAGCATCATAGAAAAGTGTCGATTGATTGAAATTATATTTTTTTCAAAGTGCTACAGCTTTTCCTCCAGACTGATTTTAATCATATTAATGGTACAGAAAGTCTTCCAACAAAGTCATATCTGAGTCGACCGCAGCAATGTGTTAGATAATCAAGATCGAGATCTAAAAATACTCCGTGTCTCACAGTTTGAAAGTCTTCTCTCATTACCCACTGTAATTAAAAGTAACCAAGGCATTCAAGCTCCAAATAGCAGACAACTGTTAATGTGAAGAGGTGACACTTGAAACTAAATTCCTTAGGATACAAGTTTGCTGAGGAGAGCGGAGTAGCTAACACGATATACGTGCACTCCAGTGAATGTGGGTCTGGAGAAAGGTGCCCGCTTAGGCTTAATGGTCAGCTAGCAATCAAATGTTTTCTGCGCAAAGCAAGACGCTGCGGTTTCGGTTTATTTGCTCTATAGAAATAATGACAGGTATAACTTTGCAAGAGTTCTGTGATGTTTCTCGCTTGTTATGTCTCACTTCTGTACAACTTTGACACTCTGCAGTAGTTTTGTTGAGCAGTTCCTGAGGCAGAGAACGACAGCATACAAAGGTCCTTATGATGAGCTGATGATCCCTCTTGAGATTATCAGTCTCTTGGGTTTCTTAATGTATTCGTCTCTGTTTATCGCACTACTGAATGCTTATCAGCTGCAAGAGGGAGTAGCTCAAACATCCATTCTGTCTTGTTTGCTTGATAGGCCCCCTTTTTCCAGCAGATGTGCAGAGATTTGGATAATAATGCAAGTTCTTTAATTATCTGCAATATTCACACAAGTCTATAGTTCCATTTCTGAAATTTAGTCTCAATTGTACTGAGCTCATTAAAAATTGAACAAGGTCAGGAATTAATCTGCTCTTGCCATTATTCATTTTGTCTCCAATATCAATTTAATTAATCACCTGGAATGACTCAAATGATTAACAGTGCCACGTACTACTGAGTGATTTCACAAACATATTGTGGGGTTTTTTCTTAACATCCACCTAAGGATCTCACTTATTAGTAGAAGAAAACATTCGAAGTACTTTCAGGGTTTGTTTTTTTTAATAAATCTTTAATTTTCTATGAGTGCAAATGATGATTTTGTACTCGGGCAGTTCACTGTTGGCTAATTTCACAGATTTTCTGACTCGATGATTGCATCATAAGCAAAAACGTGTGCGAGCGTGTCTGTGTACGTGTGAGTTTCTGACATTGCCAAAGCCAGTGAGCAGGTGCCATCACTTCTCATTCCCACCATTTCCAGTGAAAAGACATGTTGAGAACGAGACGGATCAGGGGAGTCTGCGGAAGGGAATGTGTGGGCGAAACCACTTTAATTCCTGCCTTTCAGCCAGTTCTCCTTGGCATTTTAGTTACGATTGCACATCAAGCTAATGCTACTGTAATTGAATTTGTCAGACTGTATAGCAGGAAAGCCAAAAGATATCTAAATCTACTCTCAGTGTACAGTACCTGTAGGCAGGATTTAAAGAAGACAGTGTCCTCCATTCTGATCCAAATGCTGTTTAACAGCAGACTCTAATTTAGCATATAATTTGAAATGCCATTACTAACTTGTGTTTACTGGTTTGTTTACATATGTTGCTGCTAAACTGCTTTCTTTAAGCACAATTACATTTTCCTTCACAATGCTCTATTACTGCAGAGTTCCTAAAAAGCTAAAAAGCTACCCTAACATGCATTTGAAGGTAGTAGGTGCCCAGTTCTCACTAAGCATTATGACTCACACCAGGCATACAGCAGCTATCCAACTCTAATCCACAAGAGATAATTTGGTATTCATGTTTTACAAATGTGCTTGAGAAAAATCCCTAAATCTTTTTGGCATGTGCAGTCGAGAAAGTCGTGCAAGCATGTCATCCACCATGAAAAGGCAGCTCGATGGTTGAGCAAAGCGAGGCTTTGTCTCCCGAATTCAGCCCGAAAGACATTGCCATCATCATCTTCCTTTGTTGCGGACTTTGTCTTTCCAGTATTTTACTGGTTTCTCAAAGGTAAATAGAGGCTTGACTCACTGGGACATGTGCAGTTTTCCTACAACAGGTAATAAATTTGCGTGTCAGGCCTGCGCGTCACAGATTAAACATGCTTTGTTTAGGATGATTTATGAGTGCAATGTCGCACTGGGTGCACTTGGCTGCAAGAAGCTGAGGGTTTGATGGTACGAGGGGGTAGCAGGTGGGGCGGTGGGTTGGTAAGTGTCAGATTTGTCTTACAGGAAGACTGATCTGTAGCTGCTCTGAGGGTGCCCACTGCAACACACACCTCTGTCATTAATCACACACAGCCTCAGAGAACAGAGTGCTTTGTCTTCTCCTCCTCACACACCAGTGCTGCAAGCTGTCACCGTCCCGAGAAAAGCTTACTTCAGAACAACTATCAAGAAGTAAAAGAAACTGCCTGTGCCCCCTGAAACTGCAGATTGTATACTCACAGAAAATGGTACAAAGTTGCAGCACTAAAACACGACTTTCTTTGCTGTTCATGCAGTATGGCAGCCTTACTGCAAGACCATAAACTGTGCTACTCTTGCATTCGTCCTCGTGCAGAGAAGGTTACCTAGACATACAGGATTAAGATCATTCACTGTCCTCACGCAGAAACGGCTGATTCAGCAGGTAGCACAAACCATGTTGACTTATAATCCAAATACAGCTGACTGCTGATGCCCCACTTTCCACCGATCACGCACACTGACTCCTTCCATTCTGAGGCTGAATTTGAGGTAATTAATCACAGTGGTAGCAGAGTAGCAGGCTATTACGCCCAGAATCTTCTCACAGTACGATCAGTTGATTTTGACTTGAAGCTTAACATCAAGAGAAAAACACTCCCGACAGTAACAATGTATTGCGCAATAGTGCTTCAGTTTAAAACATCACGCAGGAAGGGCCATTCTGAGTCGGTGAGGCGAGAGTTAGTCCTCAAAGCTATATTTGCATTAGTTGTGAGTGCCATGTGATATTTTGTGCAGTTTCCTGTTTGATCTCTTGCAGCAAAAGTCTATCGAACCCTGACACAAAAAATCTCTCATCTGGATTTTACTGCAGCATCATGTTCATAATAGGAATAATAGCAGAGGAGGAAGGGCGTTTATATAAAGGGAGAGGCGAAAGTAAGCCGATATGATAAAACTTGTTGAGTAACATATAGGCCTTAACTTGCCATTGCCCAGTTTGTTCAGTTAAGGTGAGCAAAAGGAAAAAGCGCAAACAACAAATAGTTTTAGTTTAAAAAGGCAGAAGAAAAGACCACGCATGGCTCTGAAGCTCAGGTCTAAATCCAATATTTAGAAAAGAGATCAAAGCATCTGACTTGTTTCAGATGGTTTTACGTCTGCACTTTGATTAGTTTTTCTGCTAGTTTTTTTTGGTTGTTAGAAAGTCCTGTGTGTGTCTGTTTTTTTAATCTTTACCCTGAGTCTCTCTTTTGTGATTTCTGCTTGCACCTTGACGAGTGCATTTGCTAGTATCTTGCAGGATCTTTATGCATTGTGTGTTTTTGGAACCTTGGAGTGTTTTTGCTACCTGACTGCTTTAGTTACAGTGCAGACCGCCTTCGTGTGCATGCCCTCTGCTGAGTTCATTCAAATTTGGGACTTTAATCTGTGCCCTCACTAGTCTGTGTTTAAATCTGCGTTTGGTTCTAGATCGTTGGATTGGTTATGCAGTACGTTCGGTCACGTGAAGAAGAAAGATTTTGTATGACTCTATGCAGTCCTGTTAAAAACAAACTACACATAAGCACGCAGGACATTTGATAGCTTGTGGAAAAGACCTTTAGGAGCAATAACTTGTAGTAATCATTTTCTGTATGACTTTATCAGTGTCTCACGTCGCTGCAAAGGAATTTTGGCTAAAGTTTCTGTTCAGTTTTGCTACAGTTAATCGACATCCATTAATGCACTGCTCTCTTAAGGTCCTGCCACAGTGTTTCAGTCGGGCTGGGGTCTTTGACTAGGTCATTGTAGCACAGTGATTCTTTTCTTCTTCAACCTTTTGGCTTGTAGAGTTGCTGCGGTGGTTGAGATCATTGTCCATGACCTAGTTTCAGCCATTAGCTGTCAGACAGATGGCCTCACATTTGACTTTAGAAGACTTTGGTATACAGAGTTCATGATTGACTCGGTAACTTCAAGGTACTCAGGTCCTGTGGCTACAAAAAAAACCCTTAAAAGCCCAAATCGTCACCCCTCGACCACCACGCTTTTCAATTGGTATGAGGTACTGATATGCTGTGTTGTGGTGCACTTTGATCTTGTGTGTCCAAAGGACGTTGTTTCAGAAGTCTTGTGGTTTGCTCAGATGCAACTTTGAAAACCTAAACTGTGCTGCCATGTTCTTTTTAGAGAGAGGAGCCTTTCTCCTGGCAACCCTTTCACACAAGCCATACTTGTCCAATCTTTTTCAAATTGTACTTTCATGATCTTTAATATTTAACATGATAAGGGAGGCCTGTAGAGTCTAAGAGCTCTTGGGGTTTTCCTGCAGTTACTCTGAGCGTTGTATGGTCTGACCTTTGGGTAAATTGCTGTGACGTCCACTCCAGAGAAGATTGTGACACTGTGTTAACGCACATTTGTGGGCTCCAGACCAGCAAACTGCCAGAATGTCTGCTTTTATCGAGGTACTCACACTGGCTGATAATTAATTAATCAAGTGCAGTTGATTAGCAGCACCTGGCCGCTACTTACCCCCTAATTCCTATGCACAGTTTTTTTTTTTTTTTGTTGTTGTTGCTTTTTTTGTTTGTTTTTTAACAGTACTGCAAAAAACTGGACTCTTGCAAAAAACTTCCTTTTTTCATGACTGTACTCTGTCTAAGGTATCTTAGACAGAGTACAGTCTGCACTTAAATACAGGCTGCACTTAAATACAGGCTAAAATTTGTAATCTACCCTGAGCATCTCATAAACGGTTAATTTCTGAATGTGACCCTTGGTGGTCAGGAAGGGGAATAACGATCTGTCAAAATAGAGCTCAGGTCCACAAAGCCTGCTTTCAGTGTGGAGAGCCAGATATGTGAAGTATATAATTGCATGCACTGTTTAACATTTATTACATTCAGTACACCATTGCGGTTTGTTTATCGTAACATACCAGGCAAACAGAGTAAATGTGCCTAGGCAAATATTTGCAGCACTATATCAAATTCAGCTACCAAATTAAGGATATCAGAGAGGCCAAATAGGGTCGCGTGTGAAATAACAGAGTTGTTAGGCCATTCACTGTTCCATACACACATGCCCTATCACACGAGTGGTTGAAGTGTTTGCACACAGAGCTTTGCCGCCTGCGGGCTTATATATCACACTGTGTCTTATTAAGAGCTTTTACAAAATCTGGCTTTCACTAGCCCCCCTTAGTCACCACTGTGAGGGTAGCGGACTTCGGGACCTTGGTTTGTACACAGCCCTGACTAAATGCTTTTTCCTCCCTGAAAAGATTGGGGGCAGTGCATGTGGATGATAGATAAAAGCAGAGAGTGGAGATATCATAGATGTTCTGTATATATTCACGGGGAAACTGGTTTAAACTGATATCCTTTAAGGAGATCACATATATTCAGCTTTCCTGGATGTCATGGCTTGAGGTGATTAGATTTAGTGTCTATTTAGATGTGCCTCACGACAACCTTTACAGCATTCCAAAACATACAAAAAGTGACCAATACTGAAAAAAACATTCGACTCTTTGAAAATGTCATTTATAACCAGATTGTCTAGTAACTTGTTGTGATAACCATGGCGACAGTGCAGTATTAGCCTCGTGTTGCAAGTTCAGCTGTCACAAAGACAAGCCAGACAATTTTGCACAAAAGTTATGAGCAGTGACCACTGACCCATAAATTGTCTCCAGCTGCAACGCTGAGCCACAGAAATGACTTCACTGTAATCGTTGAAAGTTGTTACAAATTCTGGGTGTAGCCTATGTCCTATTCCTATAGTCACCAAAATAGAGGACTCCATTTTATTATAGAATGCTGGGAATTCCCCACCATTTCCTCTTGCTCTTGACCTCCCACCCTCCATTGTATGTGCAAGGAGAAGGTCTGAGGCCGGAGAAGAGAGCGCAGCTCTGCCAGGCTGACAGATCGGCTTGCCGTGCCCTCTGCTGCTCCGTCTGCACTGCGGCTCCATTGTTCTGCCCTTTCAGGTCGAGCCCCCGGGCAACTCCTCAACATTGTGTCGGACAGACCTGCAACCTGATACCACAGCAGCAGGCGCCTGCCTACATCCCCATGGAACACTGATGCTTCATCATGCACTGTATATGAGCATGTGGGTGTGTTTGAGTATGTACATTAAGTTTCAGGAGAGAAAAAAATTATTTCTATATAAAACTATGGTGGAGTAACTGTTCACCACTTTAGTCTTATCTGTCGAAGATGTGAGCGATCAGCGTGCAAGCAAATCACTTATACGTTCATCACATGGAAAAAATGTTTACATATTCAAGGAACCATAAGAACAGGGGCAAACCTTAGACTACACTGCAGTGGTATGTATGTCTACACAGGCTTGATGCTCTTATTTAGCAGCAAACTATACAGCCGCAGTCACATCTTTACAGCAACAAGAGGAAGACTGACATCTTATCTCACCTCCACAGAGAAATGGAAAAACTGAGTCTGAAGAAGCCTATAGCAGACACAACACAACAGCCTATACACATCAAAGCAAACCCCAACCAAGCTGAGCATGCCGTTGTGTGTCACTGAGGAATAGTCCTCTTTTTATGTAACACACAGATGATTAAAGAGTTCAACACAGCAAGCAGACTAATGACTCCACTGGGTTGCAGGGGAACTCAGGAGAGAAGAAGGCAGGGCCTCTGGAGAATATGTGCTGAAACAGGGATAGGTTCTAAAATATACAAATTTATTCATCAGAAAGCAGTCTTTTTTATGCCATCGTTGTGTGCGTATGCGAGTGTGTGCAGGTGGCAGAGAGTGAATGTGAGCAAGGAAGGCGGAGGGGGAGAGAGGGAGAGAGATGAGAGAGAAAAGGATATAGCAAGTCTGATAGTATCAGCCTTCTGTGAGCTGTACAACATCAAGCAACCAGCAACAAACACTGCAACAAAAAAACTGCAACTCTGCCATAATGTCAGTTCCACTTTCTGAATCTCTCTTTTTTTCTCTCTAATACTATAATGTGTATTTTTAAAAATCATTAATAAGTCATCTGGCACCATTTAACAGAGTTTTTCATTTGCTTTTGTCCTCCGTTTGTGAGACATAGCAAAGGAGGCAGAAATATATGAATACACATACATACACATACATAATCCATTTTATTCCAATTGTTAAACTGTCCATCATTATTACAGGAAGGATTCATGACCACAACCTAAATTTGATTTTTTTTTTAAAGTACTTACTATACTATACAAGAAATTTCCTCGCACAGCACATAATAGATACTTTTCCTACTCTTGAAATGATTTATCATCAGTCATATTCATGTACTGTTTGTGCACGGTTATTGCTGTACTGGTGTTAATTCCAAACACACCCACAAACTAGTCCTTAAAGAAACATTTTGTATTTGTACAGCAAATTCCACACAATTTTTCCCTGCCCAAAACAAAGTTGATTTTCCACCATTTTTTCTAATGCCTGTCATGGGATACTAAAGCCTGTCTCAACACATACTGGAGTAAATGAACAGAGCATAGCATACCAGGCAGATTCAAGTTATATCATTAACTTTGTACTGTTTTCATCTCTTTCATTTGTCACGTTGTTGTATCAGTGGATAGCTCAGTGCAGTCAGTACATGTTTGTGTGTGTTTTTTTCCCCTTTTAAATCCAGTAGCCATGTGAACGGAGATGTCTAAAAATTACAACAAAGCAGCGTGTCTTAAATTTTGGGGAGATTCCATTCCCTCTCTTGTTCACTTAACTCTGAGTTTTTTGTAACCCATTGTGCTCTGAGAGGAAACATATTTCATCCTTAGATTGAGGTGCTATTTTTACACAAACAGGTAGCAGAGTGGCAAAATGAGTCAGTGGTATAAAATTACATCATATTGTAAATATATAAACTAGCCAGCTGCTTTCGTAGGCACATCTTGTTAAAAGGTTTGACTCCAGAACTGCCTTAATTCTTCATGGCATAGATTCACAAGGTGCTTATTTTTATTTTTTTGTTATTGACACATATTTCTGCTGTAAATCCATGCCCATCTACTTGTGCATTTAGAGATATTCTGCTGCATATGTTGGTTGTAGCAAGTTGTTATTTGAGTGACTGTTGCCTTTCTATAAACTTAGAAAGGCAAGAGTTCTCAGATCTCTGGTCTTAACAGAGATGTCGGCCATGGCTGATTACATATTTACATCAACATGCAGTTAAGCACCTGTACCGAATGAAATGGCTGGTGAATGTATACTTTTTACACAGCTTCTATATGACTGAATGCAAACATTTTAAAATATGTTAATGACAATATGTTTCAAATGGAAACAGGTTGTTTGTGTAGGTATTTCCATCCATCCATCCATCCATTTTCTGCTGCTTATCCAATTCATGAACTCCGGGGGGCCAAAACATATTCTAGCTGCCAAGAGGCAAAAGTGGTAGATTTTGAGACCTTTAAACATGACCACAAAACATGTATCACTTTATTTTCTATCATTATTATCTTACATTGTGCACACACTGTATTGAGCAAACACACATTTCTCTAATTAGCATACCGCACTTTGGAAAATTAAAACAGTTTCCTCTTTTTACTTAGTGGTGTTTAGATCTGATTTGATTCTGCATAATCTGAATCTTTTTCTAAGGAATCCAGGAATTGTTTAATTTCAGCATTATATCCTTAGAAGCTTTGCTACTCCTTCTATTTGGTTTAAGGCTTCCTTTAGAAAAATAAAAACCCACAATGGTACAAACACACATGTTTTCCTTATCCCTGGGCATGGCATTGAAATAGTAAATGTAAATCCACTAAATTGGTTACTTCTCACGAGTACAATCGAGAAGGGATGACAACATAAACAATGGTGCAGAAAGTTGTTCAAACCAGCTGCACAGTGCTATTGTTAGGATTAGAGGGGTAATCTCATGGCTGGAAAATCTCATACTACAGACACCTGATCAGCCAGGGTGCTTGTTCCTCTTTCATTTTGCAGTTATTGCAAACAGCATTCCTCAACATTAGTCATATTATCACAATATACATTTTTACCTCCCTTCATGAAATGTCTATTATTTTGTGCCATGCCTTACATATTTGTACAACCTGTACTACAAGACTGGCAAGAGTTTGTAGTTTTTACCTTGGCAAAGTAAATCTTATTTGATCAAATATTTCTTATGATAAAATGAACATTCACTATGATATAGATAAAGTGAAAAGTAGTGCCTAAAATATGCCTGTAGCATATGAGTATTACACATGAAACAAAGCAGAGGAGGGCTGAGACTAGGCCAAGAGATGAAGGAATGAAAATAGAAAGGAAGAGAAAACAAAGAGAAATGAGAGCTTGTGTTTGTCTGTATGGGCAGAAGGCCTGCAGAGCTTGGCAGGAGTCCTGCTTCTGACAGCAGCTGCGGCCTCAGTTTTATATCTTAAGGTGGTGCCTTGACTCCACACCAGTCTTTCAATCTCCAGCTCTCATGTTTTCAATCAGAGGGGACCATAAATTATTGTCAGCAGTAATCACAGCTGTCCATGATGGGCCTGCTGAGGGGTCCCAGCCTGTCCTGGTGCATTAAGTCACACTGAAAAGTGGCACCTCCGATATTGGCAGTGGGTTGGACCTGCAAGCGGCCTAAGACACATCACAAAAGTTAAGAAGAGGTGTTAAGAAGAACCTGAAGCAAATGGAAAAGAAATGCTTTGTTGAGACTATCTCGCTTTGACTTAAAAGATTTGATTACTTGCACATGACAACCAGTCAAAACACATGAAGACCAGTTTCTAAAGAGCTGTAGTTATGCTGCTAAGCTTCAGCTTTTTGTGGCAAATGAGTATTTGATATCTCTTCAATTTATATTTTTTGTTCTAACCTCAGGGGAATTTCAGGGATGAGGTCTTGAAGTTATTAATGAATATTTAAATTTGAGTGAGCCCTTTATTCCGTAACAGTGGAACGCAGTGCAAATGAGACTGTACATCTGTGATCAAACATGATCATTAGCTGTTGCAGTCTTTTAAAAAAAAAGAAGACACGACGTTATCTGTTTGTAGCCCTGGAAGAAATGACAGAAATGCCTGTTAGATTTCCACTAAATGCTGGCACAGCTCTCCTCCCTGAAGTCGTAAAGCAGAAAAAGTGGGCTTCCCCTCTTTCTTATGTCCGCAAAATTCATCTGGCTCCCCTGGCAAGTTGCCCGGGTAGTTGTGGCATGGTCTATGTTTTTTCACGACAGCACTGTTATTTTGCTGTGAAAACTCAGCATGGGGTGGCACACCCACCTCTGGCAAGACACTGCTGTCAGAGCTGATCAGCAGAGAGCAGCCTTCCCTTTCAATTAGCCTTGTCTGTCTAAGAACAGGGCCAGGAGCACCAGCATACAGCCACACAGGCACCCAGTGAAGGAACAGCAAGGAGAGCAGGTGGGAGAAGAGGGGAGAGCTGGAAAAGTAAGCCCCAAAACTCCAGACGGGGACTGAAATACCCTCCACTGCTGTGCACTAAGTCCCTCTGTACCAGAAAGGGCCCTGCCATGGCACGTCACAGTAAACACAGGCAGGCTCCATGGAAACATGGCCATTTGGCACAATGAGGCAGATAATTCCCTGAATAACTATATCTTCCCCCTCATGTGCTATCACAGTGAATAAGAGTGTAGTGCATGTGCGTGTGAAAGGCAAGGAAAAAGAGAGCATGCAGGAAACAGCCGTCTCACATATTACCCATAGTCTTACTTGGGATAAGAACAGTTTATAAGCCAGTGATCAAGATACAAATTAGAGGCTGTTCAGGAGCCTATAAACAGCATTGAAGGATCTTCAGGAAGAGCACTGGGAGTGAAGAGAAAGGATAGCAGCCATGCCCCTAGGTTGTTTATTACAAATGCCACATCCAGGTGGGATTTGCAGAGTTGCACCCTAGCCAGCATCTTTCTCTCAGTGGAAAGAGCCTGAGGTGGAGGATGGTAAACATGGGCAGCTGTAGCACAAGCACAAATCCACCCATATGCTTGATGGAGAGTTTAGAAAAAACTGCTAAGAGGAATGAATGTATCAATAACTTTATTAATTCCGTGGTTATACTTAGCATTCAGCATACTGCTCGCAGATTTTATCAGCAACACTACCTGTTTAAAGTCCATTAAACTTTTAAATAGCTTAAGGTTAAACAAAACACCTTGTTCATTTTTTTATTATTATTATAAACTTTGGTTTATAATAATAAATCCAAGCAATACAAAGTGACAGAGAAGGAAAGGACATTGTGATATGCCCTTCCAGATTTCCGTGCTCCTTTCTCCCTAGATGCCCTACTGTAATGAGTATCATGTGTTTAACTCTGCTGTAGAAAGTCATTGTACCTATAAAACCAACGGCTCTGTCTTGAAACCTTGAAAAGTCATCACTGGCTAAACCTCAAAGGTAAGTACAGGTAAATGTGATAAACAGACAAAATCAGCACAGTTAATTCAAAACCTGTCGCTTCTGTCATGCAACCTCCCATCTAATTAAAGCAAACATTGCAGTTGTTGAGAATATAATGTCCCTACAAGGACAAAAAATACTTGTTCTGGGAATTTAAGTAAGATCACATGGTCATCATTGGCAGATTGAATTTGCCCAGTCGTCCTGCACTAGCAGATACTTGAATTTCCCCTTTTTTCTAAGCATTTTCTACATTGATGGGAATAAGATGAAGGTAATCATCTGTACGTAACTGGCAAAACCCCAGTCTGCTGATTGAGATACCCATGTGATGTGACTGAAAGGTCCAGAGCACCGTTAGTCATCTACTGTTTCCCTGGTAAATGTTTTACACTCCAAAAGACACCTCAGTTGAATGACAGACAGCTGTTGCACTACCGGGAGCTCTAAAATGTTTGCATCCCATTAAGTCCAGTATAAAGTCATCAGTTTGGGACATATTGCTCAGTTTGTTTGTACAGCTTTGTCTTTCGTGTCATAACAACTGGAAGGAATATGACAGGCCATTGCTGGGTTTTGTACAGATGAGGACACCAAACAGCGTATCTAGTAATAAATTTGTTGTCAGTGGTATAACACAGTTTGTTATGTGGCAGGGGTGATTCTGTGTGCTCTTTTTCCCCCATTATATGGTTAACTCAGTATCTCAGCACACTTTCAAGTTATTCCAAACTCCAAAATCCTGTCGGTCTTTCATTTCTCTAGTCCCATATGTATCCTGTTCAATCCATATGTAAGTGAGGATATGATTCTGCTTCTTTGTTCTTTTGCCATTCACAACTATCAAGACGGCATTTGTGGATAATTTATTTCATCCTTTTCTGACCAAAGTTATCATGTGTATTTTCTTTTTGTATTGCCAAATCACACCGCACGCTCAAATACAACTTGAACTTCAAATATTAGTGTGCGTGGTCATAAAACAGCAATAAAAGAACACATGAAAATTTTGAGAATTTAGCAAAAGTACAGAGGGAAGGACAGCACCCTCTCTTGCCTTTCCAGCTGATGTGTGGGATGAGGGCCCCTTTGGTGAGCGTTGTTGTCAGCCGAGACAAACTGCAGCTCCTGGGAGTGCCCCAGATCTGACAGAAACCTCCCCCTCCATCAGTCACGTCATCTGAGTCAGGGAAGGAGTCTGTGCCCTGCTCGCGGTCACACTAACCAGGAGACACAAGCTGTTCCTCTCCAGGTGCTCATTAATGCACTTGTCCTTGATACCTCCACCGTACAACAACACAAAGACAAACACATGCCTGCCGTGTTCTAATTACACTTGCGCGCACACACTCATGAGGATGTGCATCATACATTTTACTAAGAGACTTGTAAATGTCAAACAATGGCAGACGCCCCTTTACTCCCCCTCCTGTTTTTCATCTTTTCTTGTTTGCGCTGGGTGCAGTTGGGGAGAACTGTTGTTCCAATGCAGGAAAAGATGGAGTGAATGTAATGCTATGTAAAGATGGTTCAAGTCTTTGAAGTGGGGGACGTTGGGGACAGCTGACAGCAGAGCCAACATTGGAGTGGAGAGCTAGGCTGGAAGAATTCATCAAGCTTTTCCAGCAATTAGCATATGGGTCTAATTATCATATGAAACCGATCCTCCATAACTAGCTTCTGCCTCCAATATGACTTTCTATCTTTCTAAATTATCGCCCATCCCACTGAAAAATGGTGAGCATGAATGACCCCTGTATTGTCTTATAGCTCTCCTCTCCAAGGCCTGCTTGAATAACTACCATACCTCCAATGTTCGTTTTTCCATTATGCAGTTAAGCCAGACAGTTAATTATCCAGGAGCAGGGGAGGCCAGGTCTCTTTGCTGGCTGCGATAACGATATGCTTTGCTGGGCAGAGAATGAAGAGGGCCAGCCCATAGGGAACCGTGCTGATGTCAGGCAATCTTTCAAAAAAGGCCCAGGCAATTAGATGCACCAGTGCTACCAGGGATGACTAGTGTTATTGAGGATACTGGCTAGCCTCTCTAATGGGGATATTTAGGGCAATTATGATAAAGATGTCAAGGCGACCTCCCTGCGATTGCTGCTTTTACAAGGGGTGCCTCTAAGTGCAAGATCACAGAGCAGAAATAAGGAGTGACTAAAGATGTGGCCAGTCCCGTGTGGAAGTCTGGCCACCAGCAGAACTGCACTTAAGACTCGTCTCATGTGGAAAACACTGTCAAGAGGTGCTAAATGGGATAATCTGCCCTCGGAGTTGAGTTTTATGGGAATTTTGGAGTCTATTATGACAGTCTCAAGAAAGTAAACACTCAGTGCTCAATTAAAGAGTAAAGCCCGGCTGATTTGTTTCCATTTCGCATCATACCCGTTCAGCACATCTGGCCCAGGGAGACACAGAGCACTGTTATTATTTAATGGATGAGGGAAGCTGACCATCTGTAAGGTAGAAGAGCCCCACAAAGGGGCCTTTCATGTGGCTACTGTTGAACACTGCTTGCAACTGAACTGAATTGTTTCCATACACATGTTCACCTTAGCCATCACCTTTCCACCACTGCCGTTCTCCAACTCACATCAAAGTTACAGTTCAAGGACATAACTGAGAGCTACTGGTCACCACACACACTTATACCTAGCCCGCCCATTTACAGAGTTAGCATATGCCATCCACATGGCTGGCATGACACTAAACACACACTGACTAATGTCTGAAGTAGGTTCAAAGAGGTAACAGCAGAGGAAAAGTGCAATGTGGATGCAGCATGTATCCTCGTTCCTCCTTTAAAACAGTCAAACAGCTGGTCGTGTTCTTACAAAGCGCTCAGTACATTTCCATGATTGTTTTTATACCGTGTCTGTGGATAATGCACCATGATATCCCTCTCTCTGTAATAACCTCTCAGGGCAGACATTAGACAATCAGGAAACAGCAATCCCACTATCTAGATGAAGTAAAGCTCTTCAGTGAAGCACATTCCAGAAGTAAGTGTTTCTTTTGGTTGTAGTTGATGGAACAGAGCCATACGCTACTTCAGAGGGACCATGGAGATTAAATATAAGGTTTAATGCAATAAAATCCTCAAAGCACACTGAGCCTCTCATTTTAATGTTTTAATAAAGAAGTGCTGCTCAAGAAAATTAAAAAGGCAAGAGACATTAAGCTTAAAAATCAAAAGTTTTGGTCTTGAACCGTAGTGCCACAGCTTTCTATATCACTTTTGAGCTGTCTGTGTGTTTGGATGGTCTATTCAGACGTGGGGCATATGTTATATTTTCCAACTGGCAATATCATGGGAATAACATTTGTTGTTAAAGGATCATAGTGCACAACCTTTAACATTTGGTGGTGATGGAAATGGGATGGGCTTGCTAGCTTAGAAATTTGTTGGGCAAAGAAGTCTTGAGTTCCATATGATGGTTTGCTTACCAGATTCCATGTACACGTCAATGCACAACTCTGAAACACTGAGTCATTAGAAATCATGGACAATGTTGTAATCTCAACATTAGCATTTCAGCCACCACCATAGTGGTGCTTTGGAGCCAATATTTGTACAAGAGGGCAGAATGCTTAGCTGGTGGTTAGCAAGTTGCTATGTTGCTAGTTAGTGCTAAGTAAAAAACAAACAAGCATAACAAAGTTATTCACCAAAAACTGAAGCAAGGCTGTAACTTACTGCAGGATATTTTCTTTAGCAGATAACTACCTCAAAAATGCTCTAAAAACACTACATTACCACATTGCCACACCGCCTTGTTTTATACTGTTTATCATATCATGTACAGTACAAAAAAATGGACACCACTACTTGTTTTCTTAATTCCAAGTCTTGAGCTAACAAATTGCCAATCTTTAGCCAATGAGCATACCCTGGATAACTGTCCTTTTTGAAACACAGAAAGATCAAATGAACAAAATGGTTCTTTTATTCAGTATGACCTCAAATGAGTGCCCATTTCTTCAAACTTCTAGTGCAACCACAGCTATCATGCCTTGCTGGTCATTGTAAAGAAAGCAGATTTTAGACACTTCATGTTGGCTTGAGGCCCAGAAAAGTCCTTTACACCGTCTGTGGGATTGGCTAACCCTTGGCACCATCCTCAAGTGGCCATTAGAGAAGGTGCAGTTTGCAGACAAGAGATGTCAAAGTTATTTTACACCGAAGGCCACATACAGCTCACTTCGATCTTAACTGGGGCGGGTTAGTAAAACTGAAAAACTAGCATGAAAAGCTGCAAAAAATTACAGTTAAAAGTCCAAAACTGTATGCCCTTCTTCATATTTTCCAAAACTGTTCAGCAGGCCAGATTGGAGTCTTTGTCAGGCCAATTCTGGCCCCCGAGCCTTATGTTTGACACGCCTGTTATAGATTATGTTGTGAGGTTTGATGTAAGTGATATTGACACAGATGCATTCAGATTTGTCATTTTTAAACACCATTTCTAGTGTTATAAACTAGAATGTCATTCATATAATTTATTTGCCACATATGAGTTAAGTCCAAATGCTCCAGAAAAAAATACTAAATTTTCTCATCTGCATTTTTTTTAAACTGATAAATAAAATACTGCCATATGAGCATTTTAGTCATTCTACAAAATGCTACAAAGTATTCCAACTTTATAAGCAAATGGGAATACAAGCAATCAATCAGGTCAGGTTTGCCCTTCTGGAGAAACAAGGCGCCATTCTACCCCACCATCAGTCATGCACCACCTCTGCTTGTCCTCTTGCCTATTTTCACACCATCTCTTTCACTCCACACCTAACACAGTGACTTATTATGTTATCCAACTTGATTCCTCTTGATGTTGCTCTCTTCTGCTCTCTTTCTGCCCATGAGTTACAATCCCATCTTCAAATGTTTGGCAGATTCAAGAAAGCAGGGGGGGACAGAAGGAAAAAATATCCTTTTAATATCTACAGTCAAGTGTCTTCAGTTGGTGTGTGTAAAGCTTCTATGTTTTGCACAAGGTCAGTTAAAAAGTATGGGATGTAAAAAGGCTTTCCATGACAAATTGCTCCTTGTAAAAATAAAATTTATAACACCAGGATCATGTGGATGTGTGTTGTCTTCTTGGGGGGTTAAGTCTTCACTCCAGTTTAACAAAAAAAAATGAAAAAAAAAGTCAAAGCATTTCCCAAAAGGGTGCAACATATGCCTGTACTATATAAGGTCACCTTTAAGACTGCTGTGCTACACAGCTAAGAGGTACAGTTAAAACACCTGGTAAGCAACAACCCACAACTTTAGATTACAAGTGCAAATCGTCATGAAAATCACTGAAAAAAAAGGCAGGTTAAGCAAAGTCATCAACTACAGCCATTTGTTAATCAATCGCAGCAGAAAGATGTATTTCTCTTAAGGCAGATAGATAATCAAAGGCTCTGCATCAGGTCTGAACAAAGGACCAGCATGACCTGCTGTGTGTACATAAATCCCAGCTGTAATGATGGATGGCTACTTGGCAGAGTGTTGTTCTACGGTGCAGTTGAAGAAGAATCCCACTGTGACTTCCATCCACCATCACACACACAAACATATTTAAACACCACATGTACCTTTATTTACAGATGCTGAGATGGTGATGTGTGACCACTGATTTAAGGTGTGTAATGAAAGTGTATAAAATTGGTGTTTATGCATATGTATGTTTTCGTGTAACACACAAACATAACCGTTCACTTGGTCTGGTTACATCAGAGGGGTAGAAAAAACAGTTCTACCTCTGCTGTTTTTGACTCGTTCTTTCATCAACAGGAAGATAACAAAAGAAGAAAGAAGGGAAAAAAGCAGACAAAGAGAGTGAGAACAAGACCCACCATCCTTTCAGGAAGGACCCTGCAGGGTTTGGGGCCCTGAAAAATAAGGCTAATTTGAAGGTCATTTAAAGAGCGCCAGGCGTTGCAGCTCAGGAGGGGGGCCTCAGAACAAGTGCAAGGGGAGCGGCTAGGTTTGCACCGCTGTGAGGTAGTCGCTCCGACAATCCCTGGTGCTCTTCATCAATCTCTCCCATCCACCAAGAGCCTCCTCTGACCCACATACCAGCCAGGGGGAGGGGGGTTGCCTTTCTTCCATTATTGATATCACTGCATCACACAACCTGAACTTATATGAACCAAGTCAGCAGAGGAGGCACAAAAGGTCAGAGAACCACAGGCAGACATTTAGCCTCTCATTCACATTCACAGTCAAAGGTAGGTGACTGAACCCCCTTTTTTGATATGCCTACTGTAAACTAAACACTCGGTTTGGAAGTGTATTCTTGAAGATGGGGGTGTTAACTGAGTGGTCTTAAGCAAGAAGAGAAGGTATGCCAAAAGAGCACTAACTACAGTACAGTACTGTGCAGAAGTCTTGAGTCACTCCACATATCTTTATATTTTGCTTCCAAGGAAGCAGACATTCTTCTTGAGCAATAGTTCTCCAGGCTTTCTGGAAATATTTCAAATGTCTTCTTTGGAAATTGTTTACTTTTTCATTCATTTTCAGTCCAGTCTTTGTACCTTTTTTTCTTTTTTCTTGTGTAAACTCAAGACCACTTTGCAAAGAAGCTATTTTAAATTCTAACTTTCGGCTCTTTGGTGCCAGCAGACTGTTGCATGAACATATAATTCGTTCCAAATTTTTTTATCTAAATCTACAAAAAAATGCCAAAAAACACAGAATCCGACAGGCTGAAAATAGTATTTCTACACTAACAAGGTGCTTCACAAAGTGCTATTAGCTGAAAACATGCCGTGTCGTGACAAGGTGTGCTTAAAGTATTTGAAGAAACTGAACAAGTTTCTTGTTCGGGAAAAAAAAAAGAAGGAGAGACAAGTCTAAATAAAACTGTCTATAGCTGATCATAGTATATGTATGACATGACATATCTGAAAGTCACGTCCTCAAGAAATACAGGGGACCTGGGGACTGCATCTGGGCCTTTAGCTGAGTCATCTACTGTTCACAACAGTTGTGTAGTGGATCTATATATATATTCACTCCTTACACACATTCCAGAGAGCCCAAACGTGCCACTGGACTAAAAGTTGTTTAGCTAAATGTATTTGAAAACAAAAACATACATGCTATTTATCCGTGTTTGTGTACAGCACTTTGTATCTGCTGTGGCTGTTTTTAAAGCACTTTATGATAGTATTGTATGGTACGGTATGTAACGTACACAGATATACACGTACTGTACACATCGCCATTAGTTTTGATATCAGCTACTACACAGACACGCACACAAAGTTTTAAAGATGGTGATAATGCTGGTACCCTCAGCAGTCTAAGACTGCTATATGTGCAATTCTTTTTCTGACAAAGTTGTACTTTTGTATTTTCTTACTCAGTTGTATATAGCATTTGTATTCTATTTCATTCCATTGTACATAGTATTTTATTTTATTTTATTTTATTGCATTGCATTCCAGTGTTTTCTAATTTCTGCTACATAACTTTGCACTTTTGCTGTAACAAAACAAATTTCCCACCTGTGGGACTAATAAAGGTCATCTTATCATCTTATCTTATCTTTTCCAGCTTTATTAATGCATCAAGAGGAGTTAGATGGTTACCTATTAAATTATTAAGGTTTTACCAAAAGTCAACTGCAAACATTACTAGCTGTAACTGTTTGGATATTAAAAGTAAGATCTTTTGATAGAGTACAAACACAATTAAATTACTATAAATTTCAGATTTCTTTCCTGGTTGGTATCAAGGTGAAAATGTGTACAAGGCTCGAGCACTATTCACCAAGGAGCTGCACCTTCCTCTCATCTCTCTGAGGGACATCCTTGGCAGTTGTTTGTGTGTATGTGTGTGCCTCTTTTGGTGTTAGCTTGGAGGGATATAGAAAAAGTCCTTTACATCATTTTGGAAATGTCTTGAGAGCAGTTGCTGATCTGTGTTTTAGCACCTAAAGCTCGATTGCCGGTTGTGGAACGAGCCAAAACCCTCCAATACACATATCTTGCTGTCACAGTGCTGCTAAAACTGTGTTTACGAAGGAATATACATGCTGTCAGCACACAAAATGGCTAGTCTATTGGTTTAGACCGCTATTGTCTAAATAAAGAATAGCAATATCAACTCCAAAGCGCCATAATCTTTGATTTTGACACTGAACAGAAAGAGAAGAATAAGCTTTAGGGGAGAAACAATAGTAGATTTGTTTTCTGCGTATGTTTCAAATTAGGCCATGGTTTAGGTAAGGATAAACACTAGTTTAAGCCATTCCAAGTGTTTACCACAGCAGAGAATTGTATGCATATGAATAAAAAACACTATTGTTTAACAAAGCACTGGAATGGAAGGATGCTGCTGGATGCAGAGAGAGCTTATCGCAGTGTAACTATCACGTCTTTGCTATAGATGGCTTAAGTCGGTTCAAAGGAAAGGGTTCCTGGCTTAAGTGTCCGCCTTTGTTTCTACTTCTTAACAATGGCATTACTTTCACAAATACTGTGCCACTGGATATGTTCCTCCAAAAACCTCGCTTTATCTAAAGTGTAGCAGCTGTCAAGGCATTTGCATATTTGCTGTGAGTCAGAATATGATACATTTGTTGAAGGGGGAAACCAGTTGTGTGGTTTAACAGTTAAAATTATGATTTGTCGAATCGTGTCCCTAAATTCAGACTGATTTAAATTCAAATGTAATAAACAATAGAGTCGTCAAAGATGAAACAGGAATATCAGAGCTCCTATAGAATTATTAATGATTTAAGGCATTCCTGAAAGCTATGTCACATTAAATGTTGTCTGCTTTATTTGGCCCCACGCTACAAACCATCTCTGACAACAGGGACTCGAGTTTATCGCTGAGGGGTGGGTGTCTGTGGGTAAACTAACACAGGAAGTGGGGACAGCTGTCTAAAAGACAGGTTCTACTTTGTGGCTTCGACAAATAACTGTGACATATTTGACAAGCATGAGCACAATATGATTGATGAGTCTTGCTGATTGAATACGACTGCAATAAGAGCTGAGTTTATAGGTTTCATTTATCTGTGAATTGGACCCATAAATTGATTTCTTGTTATGCAGGACTGGCACATTCCTGTGTGGAAAGTTAAAGCTGGGTATGCGAATAATAAAACGTACATTGTAAATTATTACAAAAATATATACATTTTGCATTAAACTGCTTGTAAAAAAGACAAAAGGATCTTTTGAAAAAAATGCATGATGTTGTTTTATTGAGTAGAATGACTCGTGTCAAACTAAAACCGCAAGACCTTAAAATTACTAACAATTCATGACAACGCCATTAACTTTGCATTCATTTCCCCTTTTGATTCAGCTCATTGTGGAGTATATTATATTTCTGCATGTTCATAACGCCATCCCTTCACAAGCCGGGGACGGTGTGGTTTGTTACTTTGCCTGTTTGTGACCGCAAAGTTGTGTGGCAAAGGTTTACCATACAAGCGCAGAGAATTCACCCATGCTTCCTGTGCAACTGCATGCAAGACGCAGGTTTTCTGACTAATTATGTGACTTTTTAAGATCCCAAGTTTGGTTTCTGTAAAAACAGTGGAACATCTATGTTAGCAGCACATTGAGGAGCAGTTGCCCTGCTGCCTGCATGTTTTATTTTTTCTGCTGAAGAAAAACCCAACAGACAAGGAAGTTTTCAGTTTTCATATAAAGCTTTGGCTTTGCTAGTGATGTTGACAAGGTTGCCATGAGCCCCTTGAACTGTGAACAGAAGGGCAAGTGCTATAGTGCCTGAAGGCAGGTTTCTATGGTGACTTGACAGATGAAAATTGAGTAATTGCAAGCTAAACCCAGGTAGGGGTTTGTCCGAAGTAAATTCAATACTAAATAAAAGCATTGCTTTTGTATTGATTATTATTTAAAGAGCTAACATGTATGATTTCAAAGCAGCACTTGAGAAAGAAAACATTCATCATCAAATAGTTATAATCTTTAAATCCTTGCAGGAAGCTTGGCTTGCCTTCTCCTTTGTCTGTCAGAGAAACGACCTAAAATAAAGTTATTCACCGCTAATGTTTTTGGAACGATTCCATGGAAAATTAAGAACATGGAAAGTCAGAGGTGTATAGGGTAAACATACATTAAAAACTGTTTTTCTTCCGCAGTTTATATGGGCTGTAGCTGGCAAAGATCTGGCCTGGAAGCTCTGAAGGGTTATCTTATATCTTCTGTTCCTACTAAGCAGTGCAGACATAGGAGTCTGTGTGCAATGCAACATCTCAAAACTACATGAAGAAAACACTAAATGTTCAATGAGGTGTGATAGTTTTTAAATCTCACGGTTTATATTTGAATTAAGATTAAGGGAAGATCAGTTTTGCTGAGTACAAAATACTGCTTAAGCTTTAAAATGCTCTGTAGATAGAAATGCTCTTTTGTTAACGCGTTATCTCGCTACATGACACTCTTTGGAGCTAATATTAGCGTAAGAACATTTTGTTAGAAAACTTGACCAAGAGTTGCGGATGCGAAAGTCCACTTAAAACCCAATACTACAGTAAAACAAAGCTAAAGAAGAAGAGACTACTCTTTTGGAAATCCTTCCCGTTTGTACTGTGTGTATACCATACGTTTGTGCACGGTGCAGTAAGAATAAAATAGAAGAATGTGCGTTTGAATGGCGTTTGGCAGTGGTGAGCAATTTTAAGTACTCACTCTCCACCTCTCATCACCCCCACACACTCTCTTGAATATCTACACATACACACAAACACACACACAGATGTCAGAGAAGCCTGAGTGACTCTAGCCCTGTCACTGGGTGCCTACTGTGAAAACACTCCCCCCTCTCTCCCTCTCCCTCCCCCAGCCCAAAGCCCCCTCCCTCTTTTCTGGACGCCAGCCTGACATACCAGACCTTGTTCGTTAGCGCATATTTTTACCCACCGTTACTAAATTAGGAAGCCAGAGGGAGCAAATGGTGTGTAGCTGCCAAGGCAGAAGAAGAAGGGTCTGATCAGGCCTGGGTTTGTTGAGGGCCCATGCCAACCCTACCAGCTTCATTAAGAGCCACTTGGGTTTCAGAAATAGAAGCCCAACAGGGACTGGGGCCAAACAGAGCCCTGAATGGCCAGCCAAAAACTCACGGGACAAACAAACAAATAAACGAGTTGTCTCATGGCCTGCCAGAATCAACCGGCAGCAGCCATCCCAAGGAGCCATTAGAAGTTATCTTAGGCAGTCTTGGACACAAAATGTGCCCTGCCCCGAGTTTAAAAGTGGTGACAGTATACACACACTCCCAGCAGCACGATACAGAATAAATTAACCTAGAAAGCTGTCTCTGGAGACCAATTTCTCAAAGCAGCCACAGAGACGTTATTTCTTGTTTATTTGGCATGAATATTGGGTACTGATGTAAGAAAGTATATTTTCACAAGGAAATGTACATTTCCTCCTCCTGCTATGGGTATATAGCTTTTATATTAAAGCACAAAATGATGGGAAACACAGGTTATCGGCACTTTTACAGCAACATTTTAATTTGAAGGCCTTTTAGTTCTTCGAATACACCTGTACTAACAATTTATAGCCATACAACTGTACTATCATACCCTTTATAAAAAGGAAGAATGTTGCACAGCATCGAAACAGACTGCATACCCAGTGACAAATAATAAATTAACTTAATCAAGGGGAAAGCATGTTGCTGTGTAGAACACTGAATCACACTTATTTGCACGAGATTTGGACAAACGACAGAGCTTGTGTGCAAACAGCATACTTTAATCTCTGGATGTGTAACTTCAGCAAAGTACAAACAATTAGAGAACACAAGAAAAAAACTCCTTTAAGCAGTAAAATTAGAAGCCATGGAAGAATGTCTTTCAGGTTCATTGTTTACCATCTCATCAAAGTGGCACCTCTCAACCTGCGCACCACTGCGACTTCAGCCCATTTAACACCCACCCATTAAAACTAATGAGCTTACAGATGACATTGAACAACTTAAAGGTCAATGTTGCCTCCCACCCATAGGTACATTAACCAATAAGCATACAGAGATTTTTGTTTTTTTTTAATTCTGTGGTCTACGCAGGTTGTTGTCATCATAAAATACTTGTGAAGGCGTTGTGAAGTCATAAGTTTTTGCCATTTGTGTGACTGCTGAAATGTGCAGATGACTAAATGGTGATTTTTATAAATCATAAGTATCTTCCTAAGAGCTTTAAGAAAACTTAATCCAGAGGATGAAGCCTGGATGACACAGAAAAAAAAAGAAAGAAAAACAAAGGCCCTGAGGTATACATATTTGCACTTTAGTTTGAAGTGCGCATGCCCTCAGGGATGGCCAAAACCTCAGCCATCACTTCTTAAAACAGCAAAACAATATTATAATACTCCCTTGAGCTCAACAGTAAAACCCACGGTTTGTCTGAGTCCACAGCTCTTGTGTTGCTACACTGACATCTTGTGGCCTTATTAAGACGATAAAAAAACAAACCCTGATTTTAATGAGACAGTTCCTTTGTCATTGACTGTCTTGACCCCTCTCTTACCTCGGGTCATAGGGAATTAGAGACAGGGTGCACAATGGACAATTCACCAGTGCATCAAAGGGGCTATCACAAGAATACAGACAATGACACACCTATGCACCTTTGCACCTATAAACTTAACAAGCATGTCTTTGGTATGTTATCGGGAGATTAAAGCACCTGGGGATAACCCAAGCAGGCACAGGGAGAACATGTCGACTTCTCACAGAAAGCAGATTTTGCAAATTTTGTATGTCAAAAACCTTGTCTGTTTTCTTCAAGCCAGGGGCTAAACGGCCACTGGGAGGTTTTATGGTGGCTTGAAGTTTGTTTTTGCCTGCTAGGAACAGTCAGGTTTTTCATTGATTTTCAGGCCCTTAAAATCCATCTTTCAATGCGCACTTTTAAAAAAAAAACTCCGTAGCTAGGACTGTCAGGTGTAAGGAAGCTGATGTATTCCATCCTGTAAATTGCTGCCTCAGTCTCAGCTGTCCCCTGTTCACAGCCAAAAATATATTTCAGGTTTTTGAAAATGGTCTGTACTAATGTGTTGGGCTTTGAATACTAGAGCAAATTAAAATGTGGGACACCATCTCAGTATGTAGAACAGCGGGACAAGGACTAAAAATGACATGCGACATTACACAAAGCTGCACAGCAGTTCACTTAAGCGGTTTGTTCGTTCATTAAAGCAGCATTGGAGAAGACCAGAGATAGGGGGTAGATACAAACCCTGCCTAGAGGTGGACAGATGATCCAAATATTAATATTATCATTACCAACCCTGGTATTGGTATTGAATCGATACTAGTGGAATAGGATTAATACTTCACCAGGATAATCTGGCATACTAAGGGTTTGCCCAGTGGGCCGATGCGGGTCAACTGAAGGAGCGCTGTGCACCAACCCCACAAGCACTCACAACAGTCCATTTGTTCATTTTCATTGCAGACAATGTATTGCCCAATCAAATCTCTTAACACAATCAGACCCTCCCCCACCTTTGATGTGCACTCATGAGGCTTGTAAAACAGAGTTTAGTGTGGAAGGAGTGGCAAAAAACTAAAAATAAATGCAGAAAAATGTGTCAGATTAACCGACATGTTAGCTGTCTCTATTGCTGCTGCACCGTCAACACCAGCAACAAGTAACAAGCCGTAGAGACGTGCAGCAGGAGGAACTACAGTCACAACAAGAGAGTGAGGAAGAGACAGAGGAAGGGAAATTAATGTGGTATGAAAACAGATGAAGGAACATAATTAGGAAGTAAAGTGAATGGCTACATTGACCATTAGCTAAAGTGTGGCTTTTAATTATCACATAGTGCACTGCAGCTAAGAACTAACCCAACAACATAAAACATGTTGCTGTTTATTTTTTGTTGTTTGTTTGTTTGTTTGTTTGTTTTTTTTGAGTGATCATGATGGGCTGCGTGGACCAAAAATGCCAGGGCCGATTTCTTTTGTCCCAGTCCAGCCCTGATGAAGCCTATTTTCAAACAACAGCAGAAGACCCAAAGTGCTTTAGAGACACACACATTTACATTCCAGGTCTCAAAAAAAATTGTTTCAAAATACATGAGAAGCTGAAAAGTGAGTTTAGTTGTCGAAAGTAAAATCAGAGTGATTTAATGGTCATTATAATGTGTTTGGAATAATTTGCTAATAATAATTCATCTCATAAATCATGACACACTGCTCTCTCCCCTACATAGGCTGCCTTTGTAGGTTATAAGTACTGGTATCGATATTGGTATCAGCAATACTGACCCTGTATTTACTTGGTATCGGATCCAAAATGTGTAGAATTGCATTAAGTCAACCGCCTTAATGATAAATGAATCACAAGAAAAAGAAAACGTGGATGTGGCTATTCTTTGATTTAGTGACTTTCTACCCAGGCTAGTTCAAAAAGCACACTGAAAGAGCGTTAACAAGAAGACTGAAACATGCAGGCGCAGTTTAACCATTAACGATTATATCCGGTTTGATGTATTTCATTAAACTAAGTCGTTTTGATGATGTTTGTGGTCACATAAAAAATCGTACTACACTTAAAAACGACGTGTTCGTCCACGAACAGTGTAGTTCTTGAATGCTGCCCGCTCCATGATATGCCAGTTTGCGCCTTCAGGAAGCGCTTCAGCGGTGAATATTTTTCAGCAGCGGACCCTAACGGCATCGCTGAACAGAGCCTGGCTTTGGTTTAGCTTGTAAGAAGATGTTTTTTTTTAGCTATTAATTGCTAGACCGCTAAATGTTTCCGGTGAATAACGTGGACGAGGATCCATTGTTGGTCACATTAACTTGCTACTATCGCACGCGCCGTGTGTAACCAAGGAAACCATTCTGCTGATGGCAAATAAACAAATGAATTAATAAAATTAAGCAATTTAGTGATGACAACCAAGTGAGTCATCAAGTGAGTATCCTTTATGTTTACCTTTATTTGTTTAATTCGTTTAATTAGCTCCGCTAGGTAAATGTTGATCATTTTATTTACAGTTAAAAAAAATTAAGCGTTTCTGTAAGGTGTTGGTAGTTTAAGTGGTAGGTTAAATAAACGCAAGGATTTACATATGTTTCCTTCCAGGAAAAAAAAAAGTGTTAACATGACTTATTCGATTAAACCTATGGATGTTCCCATGAAAACATGGCAAGCAGAAACAGGGGTACATATTTCTTTCTTTTTCATGGCTCAGATGTAGGGAAACCTTCACAAATAAACAGTGCTAAGAAGAAATTTATATAATGATTCCTCCTGAAGAAAAGCTCCAACACTTTTAGAGGCACGCTCGAGCCCATGAGGATCATTGAGAGGTGAGTATACGGTATAGGCTGTAGTGACACAAACTACCCCTTTTTTTCTTTAGAAGTCATATTGCAGCGTTTATGTACAGATTTAAACATTACAAACAAAAACAAAAAGCTCCAGCCGAGTCCCTGTCCAGCACATAGACCAATCCCAGTCGATCAGGTTAGTGCCATCTTTGAAGCAAAAGTGGGGGGGGAAAAAGAGATCTGACTGTGGTGCAGCTCAACTGCTAAGTGATCATTTTGGGGAAAATTTCAGTTGTTTAATGTTTGGTTTAAACACCCTTGAGCTTAAGATTTGAAAATCCTTAAAGCTGCACCAAAAACAGCTCGAGTTTTCCTCCCACATGTTGACATTTTAAACTCCTAACATCAGACAGCGCTGGATATGTGCTGCAGTGTACACCAAAAAAAAAAAAAAAAGCAGTGATAAACAGGCAGTTATAACATAAAACACGAAATCTGTTACAAGTATAATGTCCAGAATATAGTCACAGCCCAGTTAGATGGAGCTAGCCTGGGGCAGAGTATAATCCAGGGCGTAGTCAGGGCCCATGATCCAGAGTCCAGAAGAAACAAAGGCAAAGCAAAAAGGAAGTGTATGTCACTTCCTGTCAGATTTCACGAAACAGAAATAAATGCAACGATACAGTCAAAGTCAGTGAACATTATAGAGCAGGAAATAGACCCACCCTGCAGAAAAGCAAAAAAAACCCTAAAAACTGTCTTTCTTGTGTGCCATTTGGTGACTCCGGTAAAGATGGAAGTATTCACAAACTGATAATAGTGCAAGAAATGTTACGAGTTCTTTCCAGGATATAGACACAGACCACACCAAGGCAGTCATTTAGCTTTTGTCGAACCATTGTGGATCTCACGCTAATTAAAGCTGTGCAGATTTTTCATTGTCCAGCTATTACTGATTGCTTTTTGTCATCAATGATGTTTTTAAACCAGGTTTTATCCAAAATAACCTGACTAAAACAAAGGGAAACATGATCACCAAATCTGGTGTTTTAATATTTTAGCGTTTCAGTTTTTATTTCTCTGAGATGTTATTTTGAATAAAAGCCATCCCTGATGAATTTGACTGTTCTGGTGTCAGGCGCTGAAACACACGGGAGACCATTTTGCATCCCAAAGCCTATAAAAAGCAATAAATAAAGGCTGGGATGCAAAATAGCTGCACAGAGTACCTGTGACATTTCACACTCTGAACTCCTGGACGTAGCCACAGCCCAACACAGACAGATAAAGCAACTCTTAATTAATCTGAGGACACAATCAGTTAACGTGTGACACCAGCTGACAGATTAACAGGAAGTTTTGTTTTGTTTTTTGTGTTGTTTTTTTGGCCTTGAGTTTTTCATTCTCGAGCATTTTGACAGAACAAAATATTAAACAAGAGACCTAATCTCCCCAAACAAGGCAACCTGCTTCAAGAGCATTCCCTTTTTTTTTTTTTAAACAAAAACAAAACAAAACAAAAAAAACCCAAAGAGAACCACCCTCCCTTCCCTCCCCACCCAAGGCTCATGTAAAGAGAAACAGAACAAATCAAAACAAAAAAAAAATGTATAATACACATCAGGAAAATACGTTTTTATATAGTCAATAAATGGTTGTTTTTTTGTGATGAGAGAACTCTATATCTAAGTTTTTCCAGTGGTAAAAAAAGCACCTCCTTTAACCATTGTATGTATGAAGGAGCCTTATTAGACTTCCAGTAGAATAGAATAAGTCTACGGGCAAGCAATGTAGCAAATGCAATGGCATTTTCCTGAGGAAGTATGTATACGATTCAAACAAGATCTCCACTCATCATCAGATAAAACCACCTCAATGTCTTTTTCCCAATTATTTTTAGTTTTTTCCAAGTAATAGGCCTTAAGCTCTGTATCAGTTTGTATATGACGGAGATTCGCCTTTTGCCAAAAGAATCCATTTCCAAAATAGTATCCACTTGATTTTTAGGAGGTAGGTAAGGAAAAGAAGGAAACAATGTTTTTGCAAAACTTCGTATTTGCAAATATCTAAACATATGTGAGGTTGGTATATTGTAATCTCTCACCTAAGCGTCAAAGGTGTTAAAAGTTTCTCCTGAAAATAAATTGTAAAAAAAAACTTCAAACCAATATTATGCCAAATTTGGAATGCTTTATCTGAAATGGATGGCAAAAAAAGGGTTAAAAGCAACAGGGAAAAAATTACTAACCTGTTGCAAACAGAAATGCCTTCTGAATTGAAGCCATATTTTAATAGATGTTCTTACAACTGGATTTGTTATTTTCTGTTTTTGAATTAGAGCTAGGGATGAGGTTAAGAGGGGAAGTGGATTAGACATCAGTTCCATTTTTACCCAAGCTTCACCCTCGCTATTTTCATAAACATATTTCCAATGCAATAATTTGGTGAAAAAGATAAAGATAGATTTTGGCAACCCTAGCCCACCAGCCTCTTTTGGTACTTCCAAATATGTTTTTTCCATTCTGAGATTTGAATTTTTCCAAATAAATGTTGCTATTAATCTATCTAAATCTTTGAAACTTGATTTGGTTATGAAAACAGGAACCATTTGGAAAACATAGAGAAACTTTGGTAAGACCGCCATTTTAACTATATTTATTCTGCCTGCTAATGAGATTGGAAGTATTGCCCATTTTTTAAAATCTTATGATGTTTGTTCTAACAAAGTGTCAAAATTATGAATCCGCAACTCTTTCATTGTGCGGGTTATATTTATTCCCAAATATTTAAACGTTTCTTTTTCTAATTTAAAGGGGAAGGCAGAGAAATCTTGCTCTATGTTATTAATAGGAAACAGTAGGCTTTTCCAATAGTTCACAAACTACACTTTACAGTAGCCTATGTGCAGCACACCCAGATGCTCGATAAAGTGCTCACTGTTGTCAAGGCGCAGGCTCAAATGGAAGGATACAATATGGAGACCACACATTATTTGCGTGAAACTTAATTTTATCTAGAAACAAAAAGGGGAAAAAAATTGAACCCTAAATAATTGCATTGCACTCATCAATAATGTCTTGTGCGGAGATGTGCTGTATTTAGTAAATCAAAAACCAAAGCAAGCAAATCTAAAAGGTCTGGAGGAAAGAGAGAGAGAAAGAGAGTGGTTTATGTACAGTATATCTGCAGAAGATTAAAAAACCAAGTTTCCAACATTAGCTTTTGTGCTTTGTTAGTCAGACAGAACACAAAGTTTGGATTATATATAATAATATAAATCCTAAATAAATCCATTAAGTTGGGCAAGGTGAATGACAGTGCTAGTATATGGGGAGCGACACCTGAAACTAGCAGAGGCCCATGCTAGATTTGCTAAAGCATATTTCAAGTTAAAAGGTAATTTTACATAGATGCTGTGAGTACATTGCGAATCTCAGTCTCAATATGTAATTCTGGTCTGGTCGATCTTTACACAGACGTAGTTATGACAGTAATTAGCCATTTTTTTACATGTTGCTGTTTGGGTTTCTTTTTGTAAATGGTGTAAGGAGAATGTTCAGATCCGCTTTGTATCAGTTTTAAACTCTGCCCTATGATCTCTCTCTGTGTGTGTGTGTGTGTGTGTGTGTGTGTGTGTGTGTGTGTGTGTGTGTGTGTGTGTGTGTGTGTGTGTGTGTGTTTTCCTCTAGGCTGGGGACTGCAGGCCCAGACGCACTCGGCTCTTGCAAGAGAGGTGCTAAATTTTCTCTGTCCACCTCTCCAATCACAGGTGAAAAGGTTACGATTTTCACATGTCTTCTAAATGTAAACCTCACACAAGGTGGTGCGTTCCCTCTCACGGTCAAACATCGTTACCACAGTTGCTGATATAGTATTATATATAGCAATCAGTTCAACTCTGCTTCTCTCAATGACTATCGCCCCGTAGCCCTCACCTCAGTAGTGATGAAGTGCTTTGAACGCCTGGTCAGAGACTTCATCATTTCTTCACTACCAGACACACTGGACCCACTACAGTTCGCTTACCGTCCAAATCGTTCCACAGGCGATGCCATCTCTCATCTCCTCCACACATCACTCACTCACTTGGACACTAGAAGGGGGAATTATGTTAAAATGCTCTTCATAGACTACAGCTCTGCATTTAATACCATAATTCCCTCCACACTCACCACCAAGCTGGAGCATCTGGGACTCAGCTCATCTATGTGTCAGTGGATCTCCAACTTCCTAACTGGCAGACCACAGGCAGTAAGGATGGGCGGACATGTCTCAGCCTCCACCACTCTCCACCACTCTCAGCACTGGAGCCCCCCAGGGGTGTGTTCTGAGCCCCCTGCTGTACTCTTTGTACACATATGACTGTGTGGCCACTACCAGCTCCACCACCATCATCAAGTTTGCTGACGACACCGTCATGGTGGGCCTGATCTCTGATAACAACGAGACGGCCTACGTGAAGGAGATTAGGAATCTGGAGAACTGGTGCCAGAGGAACAACCTCCTTCTAAACGTCAGTAAGACAAAGGAGCTGATAGTGGACTTCAGCACTAAGCAGGAGAGGAACTACCAGACCCCCGTCATCAACGAGTGCCCAGTGGAGAGAGTGGACAGCTTCAAATACCTCGGAGTTCACATCACGCAGGACCTGTCATGGTCCTGTCACATCAACACCGTGGTGAAAAAGGCCCGACAGCGTCTCTACCACCTCAGACGCTTGAGAGACTTCCAACTGCCCTCCAAGGTGCTCAGGAACTTTTACTCGTGCACCATAGAGAGCATCCTGGCGGGAAACATCTTAACCTGGTTCGGGAACAGCACCATGCAGGACAGACGAGCTCTACAGAGGGTTGTGCGGTCAGCTGAGCGCACCATCCGCTCCGAGCTCCCTGACCTGCACTCAATCTACAGCAGGCGGTGCCGGACCAAGGCCAGGAAGATCGTGAAGGACCTCAGCCATCCCAACAATGGACTGTTCTCTCTGTTGAGGTCAGGAAAGCGATTCCGCTCCCTGAAGACCAACACAGAGAGACTGAGGAGGAGCTTCTTCCCGCAGGCGATACGGTCTCTCAATCACACCACCACACAGTACTGACCCACACATATGGTTCTTACACACACACTGGACTTTCTGGACATTGTTTTTGCACAACACTGGTCACTATATTCTTCATTTCCAGTTAATACTTGTACAGCTGCTGTTATTGTGTATATATTTATTTATATTTAGATTTCTTCATACATTCTTATATAGTTCTATATTGTGTATTGTGTATTTTGTTGTACAGTTATTTTATTTTCAACTTTAATTTATATATTTTATCTTATTCTTCCCAGTTAAATTTACCCTTCATTCTAATTTGTGTTGTACAGTTATTTCATTTTTAACCTTAATTTATATTTTATTCCTTCCTAGTTAAATTTACCCTTTTTAATTTTTCATATTTATTTCCTATCTTATTCATAGCCTTTCCTTTTTTTGTTTTCTTTAGGTCACGAGCAGTTGTCCAAGCATTTCACTACATATCGTACTGTGTATGACTGTGTACGTGACAAATAAAATTTGAATTTGAATTTGAATTTGAACTCAGATAAGCTGAAAAAGTCCTTGACTTGTGAACTTTGCCTGGGGAAAAATTATCTTTTCTGAAGGCAGAACATATCCTGAAGCAGCTTCGTAAGTGCAGTGTTATCACCCAGGAAGAAAAGATAAAGACTGAGCTGGAAATATCTTCTGGGTATACAGGTATTTTAGTCAACAGATAAACAGCTGTAAACATAAAATAGAATTCCAAATTTGCAGCCATTAGTGTGTTATATTAGCTGCTACTCAGTTTTCTGATGATCTGATAATTTCCTCTATTTCCTTAAACTGTCATGCTCATTAAAAATAACTGAAACACTTATGCTTAAGTATGGTACATTATGTTTTAAGATTGGCCACAAGATGGCGATAGATTTCTGCAGATTTGCACAAAACTACCTTTTAGGATGTTTTTGGAAAGGGGAATTTTTGCTGACCACTTGTAAACAACAGCCTTTCAAACCAGAATTTCCCCTATGACTGTCCAGTCTGCTCGGCAGTAAGCAGGGGTGTTTTGTAATGGTGTTTATAGACATGGAATGTAGGACTGCTGCATGGCAACCCAGTTAATCATTAATGAAGCAGAGGCACAGATGGGAAAGAAGCACATATTTTTAAGCATTTCTCTAGGCTGTGGACTGCAGGCCCCAGCCTAGAGAAACTAGCTTCATTATTTTTTCTCTTTTTGTTTAGTTTGGCTTCCTCCTTGGCTCATAGAGGTAGTGTAAAGCTTGAAGTTACTCTATTAAATGTCACTTCCTTTGTTTGTTTCCTCTAAACAGGCTAGCATTTTTATATAACTGATATGTTTACATCACTTTAGAAAATACATTACCACCATATGGTCGTATTGACAACAGAAGTCCCAAGGGCACTACTGCATGCTCAGGATAAGATTAAAGAATTAAAGGATCACGGTGACAACACCTTCCACAGATATCAAGTCCTGTATGCACTGTTACAGGAACTTCGTGGCCTGGCAACATAAGAAATAGCAGGCACTTGCATAGTTTAAATCATGGGGTGAAATTAGAAGCACAACTGGGAGAGAAAATATAGTGTTGCCTGGGTTTAGGCCAACATACGAATGCCTTTGTATTTATTTTGATCCTGTTGCTTGCTTTTCAATGCATGCATCTTAAGTCACTTATAACTAAGAGCACTGAGGCAAGGTGATGTAGACTCAGAGGAATTTGTAAATGATCCAATTTTGTTCTGTTTCAGAGAGCCAGAGTTTGTTGACATGATGTGTGTAATTGAAAAAATGTGCAGACTCTGGCTGGTGTGTAAGCTTACTAAATCTCTTTTGTTAGGTGATGAGTAAGATTTTGGCATGCCTCTAAAGCTCTATCGGTCACCACTGTTGTGATGGAGGGGAATGTTCCCACCAAAGCCTGGAACAATAAGCTCAGCTCTAGCTATGGATCCTGGTCCAAATATTTAGGTCCATTTTTGATTAACACACAAGGTGTGCACTAACAATATAATCAGTAGATGGGATATTTTTGTGCCAAACCTTTATTGCTGAAGTTTCAAATTTGCTGTGTTGTTCTTATATTGGCAGGGCATAGCCAAATAAGATGACATGTTTTTTTTTCTTGTTCTTTATCTTTAGTTTCGTAAATCTAGAGATTTTGAAAGACTTTATTACATTAAACATTTGGAAATAGTATTTCCAAACTTATCTCTAGTTAGATAATGAATTCATATTTTATGAGTCATAGATATTCCCTCCAACCTTAATTGACAACTCGTGTTTATGGTCCGTATTCACTGACATTTAGTCTCTGTTTACCAGCTTTGTGCAAAAAGTTTCCAAAGTCTGAACTGTAACACTTTGCAGCTGTAGTTATTAAATTGTCTTAGGCTATTGATTGCATAGTTTTTGCAGTGTAAGTATTATAGGTCAGATGTCAGTAGTATTCTCTTGCTTGGAATGAAGTTTTTTTTTTTTCTTTTCAAAAAGAACCCCTTTCTCTCAGTTTACTTTTGTTCAATTAGCTTGCTGAAATAAACCAACCTTTACTGGTTTATCTGATTTGTTGTAGGCCATGGTTGCCAATCAATACCCAAGACAAAACGGGAATTTGTTTCTCTGTGATGCTGAGTCTAAATGCTATTAGTTTGAAGCACCATACCAGTATGCTGGATCAGATAGCTGTTTTTTAGTCTCTCTGTTTTTACTTTGGTTTGCCCTTACTATATCATTTTCCAAATGAAAGCCCAACAACCTTGCGTCAGTCATGTACTGGAAACGTTTACAATAGTGAACTGTGTGGCTTGCTTGGCAACACAACTACAGATCCCTAATTATATTAATTTTCCTGCCCTGTGGGCTTTTGGTATATTTCAGTGGGATGTGACATATTATCCTTCTGCCAGGATGTGCGTAAGGAGGTAGGGTGAATTAAAAGGATAGAGAGGCATTGTATCTGTCTGTCTGTCCATGCAGGCAAAGCGGTGGGGCTTGAGCCATGCTGGAATGTAGTGATGGGTTCAGCCGTAACTGCTGCCCTAAAGGGTCTAATGTGCCTGGATATATGGGTGGGGCACTTCTTCTATCCATCAAAGTCTGTTACCATAATCTTAGATTCATGGGAAAATTCAAAGAAATGAGCACTCACGCTGTTTTTGTAACCTGTGCTGCTGGTACATAGCCAGTAAGCCATAAATACCTAAATCCAAGCAGTGCAACGATGGGAACATAACACTGTTAGGCTTAGACTTTTGGTTCCCATATACTCTGCTCCTAGTAAAACAAGAAAAAATACAATTTTGATATTATGATAAACTGTGTGGCTTTAAATCAAATGAAATTCTTTTAAAGGCTGATATTGTGTTCATATCTAGAGAGTGTATAGAAGTGAGTATTTGCCCTCCTATAAAGGCCAGGCCCTTGACTGGAGAGCTGAATTAAATTTAGAGTCCCTTAGTTGTTTAAAGCTGTTGGCACAGTAGCCTGATGGATCCAGTGTCCTCGAAGTGGGTAATGCTGCCATCATATCATGCTGTCTCCTTCCTCTCCAACTCCCTAGTTCTGTATCAGTCAGAGAAACTCAGTATGACAGGAAATGACACACAGTTGTGGTCAGAAGTTTACATACACTCGTCATGAATGACATGGTTTTTTGGGTCTTTTAATTATTTTTGAACAGTTCTTTTTACAGGGTGGAATGACACGACTTTAAAAACAAGAAATGGGTACACAAGTTTGAATTTATTCATCCGCACATTGTCAAAAGTATACATTCAGGATTAAATCTATACATACACCCCCCACTATGGGGCGATCGTAGCTCAAGAGTTGGCAGTTTGTCTTGTAATCAGAAGGTTGCCGGTTCGAGCCCCAGCTCGGACAGTCTTGGTTATTGTGTCCTTGGGCAAGACACTTCACCTGTTGCCTACTGGTGGTGGTCAGAGGGCCCGGTGATGCCAGTGTCCAGCAGCCGCGCCCCAGGGCGGCTGTGGCTACAATTTCACCTTGATTGGACACTTTTGGTACCCAACAGGTTGACGTCAGGTTTTTGGGAAATATGAAACCCTATGAGCAAGCACTTTGGCAACAGTGGGAAGGAAACACTCCCTTTTAACAGGAAGAAACCTCTGGCAGAATGAGGCTTAGGGAGGGGGCAGCCATCTGCCGCTACTGGTTGGGGCGAGAGAAGGAAGAGCCTGTATTTGAGCCTTTATGTATGCTTTTGACTCTGTGTGAATTAGAAAAAATCAAAAATTATTTCAGACTTGTGCATCCAATTCTTGTTTTTTGTAAGTAATTGAAAGATGTATGCTGTGCAATTATTCCATCCTGAAAACTCAAAGAAATAATTGAAAATCCAAAATTACGATGAAATCCATGCCAGTGGTGAGTGTATATAACTTCTGACCACATGTCAATAAAAAACAAACAAACAAACATGCAAAATAAAAAAGCACACAATAACAAATGGGTTACAAATTGGTATATACCATTGCAATGGTATATACGCACATTAAACCTGTGAGAACCTTCACAGACATATTAAACCTCCAAGCTACCCTGTTCTGTCAGTTCTGAAAGTGTAGTTTCCACTGAGGCTATAAGAATCTCCACTTATTTAGACATCCTTAAAATGAGAGTTTAATTAGCATTGCTACCAACAGTGTTGCATTTAACTTGTGAATAGATGCAACAAAAAGAGTCGGAAAGGCACATTTCCCTATTATTGTCTGCACTGCACCAAGCCTCAACTGGAACCATCAGCCAAAGCTCTTTTTTCTCTCTACAAGGCCTCAACCAGGCTAGACAACCTGTAGGTACTTTAGTCTTATTAAACAGGCTCATAGTATTAAAGTAAAATGTTTGTGGTTATATACTAGACACTAATTTTCTGGCAGTTTAATAATTGCACTATTACTAATAGTCTTTTCTTTGATGATCTTCTAGATGGAAATCAAAGTACAATGCCAGACACAGAATATACAGACACAAAGATGCAATGGCTTCAGTGTACTCCTATCACCTGCACAGTTCTATACCAGGAAGATCATTGTTCCATAATGGAAAGACATACCACAGATTTCTTGTGGATATAATTCAACATCCTAATTATATCCTAACATAGTTGGTTTATGGTATGGGCAATCAAAATGATCAAGGACTGCGTGCATATGAAACTTAGACTCAGGAGAACATTGAGTAACTTCCTGTCAATCTGAGTATTTGCATGTCTTTCTCTGTAGAATCTATAAGAGACAGAACAAACCAAAGAAAGCTTTAAGCCAGTGTCAGAAGTCCCTGCAACTGCTGATGGACTGTAGTAATCCAGAGAGGACCTGCTCTGTCTATAGGGATATGGCCACTATTAAACAGGACCAAGGCCACAGAGCATCTTTCCAAGACAAGCAGATTCAAGTTAACACAACTTGCACATTATATACAATTCTTCTGCACAACATATACAAACACAACGGCTTCCTGAGATACTGATGTCATTTGCCAGTCTTCCTTCAGCTCTTACTTGGTAGTATGCGATTTCTCATTTTTTCATGTGCATGTTTCCGTTAGGCTCATGCCATAGCTGTGAGTCATGGCCTAGAGGAGCTGGAGGGGGCTCAGATCTCCCACAGCCTGGCCCTCATCCTTTCTGTTGCAGCAGAACCCCATCACAATGGTAAGTCTATTCACAGATACAGGCTGGGCCAGAGAAGTTAATTGGGACTTAAATATTCCACTGTCTATATGTCAAATGGTGTAATACAGAATCCAGCTTTATGGTAGCCTTTTTGAAGACCTCAGTATCACTAATGTCAACAATGGGCAATCTATTCTCTACTGTAGTCATATAAAGCATAACGTCTGGAAACTGTAAAGAGAATACAAGGATTTCTTAGTTACAACCCCAAACAACTGATCTCACTATTAAGGTGCTCATATTGAAGGTATTAGCTAGTGCTGCCAAGTTTTCAGAATCAGTTATTGTCAAATGTGTGTGTGTTATGTGTGCCTGTGTGTTTTCCCCTTTGCTGTTTTAGATTCTGCAAGTCACTAATTTGATCAAACTTTAAAAGCATAGAAGAACTCTGTAGGTCCACAGGATCCTGCTTTTATTGTTGCCCAGGATGACTTCTGTCACTTTCTCCTAAAGAATAGACAAAAACAGGTTACGTCCACTCACAAACTACGATCTCTATAAGACAGCCAGATTTCCATAAGATTATTTTGAGGCACAGAACGTCATACAAAAGTTTAAAAGGATGAATCCCCTTAAAGTTTCATTATTTACTTGCTTTATCTGGAGATAAAGTAGGAAATAAGAAGTTATTTACCTGTTGTACCACTGTAGAAATGTGCAGAGATCCAGAGAACCTCTCTTGATTTTAAAAGATTTGTATGACTTGGGTGCTGAGGTAGCCGATACCCTTCAGCTGATTGGATGAGTGGAGATGACCAAGGGCAGAATAAGCCAGGCTTACAGGACACTAACAATAATCATGTGTTACAGAGCACATATTTGTCTTGGTTAACACCTGTGTAGGTGTAATGCTGACAGAGGACTACTTACTGTCATTGAACATGACATCATAGAATTTTAATAAAAGGTCAGTAGTTGTCGTCACCTCTGACAGTAAGAAGGCGAGAGGTCATTTCAGAATATCTAGTCATTTTGAGTTGAGCTATTTCCACCATCCCTCTAGAGCTCAATGTTATCAGAGTTGCATGCTAATCTTGGAAGGCCTCTCTCTGGTGTAAAATATCCTGAAGAGTGACTTTGTGCTTCTTTGGTTTGGATGGAGTCTGACAGATGGGCAACACTTTTGGGAAGGAAATTACAGTTTGCTGTTTTCAATTAATAGGAGGCTGACCCCAATTACTGCGGTATGTCTTTATGTCCTTTGAAACAAAAGTGGCATTTCTGTGTCAATCACCACACAAGCACTGAATAAACAGCAGCTCTTTAGTTCATTTAATTCAATTTCTCTTTTCATAGCTCTTACAGGTTTTCTTTATTCCTTATGTAATGAGGTTTTTTTTAACATGCTGTATATTATTTGCCACATGAGCTCAGTTCTACCAGCAACAGAACACTGGTACTAAAATATACCAGGAAAGGGGGGATTGCTCCACACTAGTAATGACATGCCTCTAAGTGAAGGAGCCTGGTTGCTATGTTGCTGTGTTATTGCTGTTAAAGTGCAGAGTCGGGGTCCAAGTATGACATGGAACACCAGGGCTCACTCTTCTCTGTTCGCCGTTCAAGTGGTAAACTTTCTGACAGAGAGCAGATATGCCCGGAGTGTTTATTTTTCACTGCTTTCCTCATGACATCACTCAAAATGAGTAACTTTTTCTTTTCCGAAGTTAAGCCGGCTTGTGTAGCAGATACAATGCATAAGAAGTTTTAAAAACAAAGAGAACAATAGCCCACATACAGCTACGCTTTTGACATTTTCCCCCTTCCTCTGAAGTGCAGCTGAAAAAAAGGCCTTCCATTACATCAACCTTAGCAACAGTGAAAACATTCAGGAGGCCAAATGGATCTGTTCCATATTAGCAGTGTTTCACTTTCCCCGGTGAGGACGGTAACTTTTCACTCTTCTTTTCCCTGCTTTAATAAAGCTCTCTTCAACTGTTATTTATGGTGATTCTAGAAATGGCTGACAGCCATTCATCATGTCTGCTGTGTCACTTTGTGTGGGCACATTGTGTAATCATATACGTGTTTCCTGATGAAGGTTTTGATTTGTTTTTTTGGGTGGGGGACTTACATAACAGTTTCTTATGAAGTTGCTTATTTCTCTCTCGCTCTCTCTCTCTCTCTCTCACTCTCTCTCTCACAACAACTGCCTCATACCGAGTCTTTATTTTACAGCAGATTGCTGATGGGTCTTCATAATAAATCAAATCCTGCTTGTTGATCTGACACTCTGGGCAGTTGGCACAGGTGTTATCTAAACCTTGGGCAGCTACAGTGGTTATTTTGGTATGTTTAGTGCGTTCACATGTTGCTAGGAAGTGGCGCTTCCCCTCCGAGCTTGAGTTTCAACACTTATCTTCCATTGACCACTCTCTCGGCTATCTTTTTTCCCCGTATGTAGTGCCTGAAATCCAGAGATCCTTGTATGGGCGTCAGCACAAGAAGACCAAAGCAGTAAAAAAAAAAAAAAGCTGTGGACATGCTGGCTAGGTAAATTTGTGAAATAATCACAGTGTTCTTATGTTAAGAAATCTGACAGGCCTCACCAGTCAACACTTACCATTTATTTCTTTTTGATAATATGATTACATTAGGGTAAACCTAACAGACACTTATAAGAATGCAGCTCATGTTTCATGTTTTAGTAAAGCAACTGTGTCCTCTATGTTTCTCAGGGCACCAGAGGTGGCTGAGAAGAAAGGTAAAAGGAAAACGACCTCTAATCTTTCCACTTGTACCATCCAGTGGTAATAATTAAAACTTCATAACTGAACACACTTGTTTTGTTTGTTTTCAGTGTGGTTTAAAGTTTAAGCCAACGGTTGATATTCCGTCATGATGGTTTTTGTAACTAAATGGTTTTTGTCATCTGGCAGTACTTGATTTTTTGTCAATTTGCACTTTAGGTGAAGAAAGTAAAGTCTAAATAAATACTCAAACAAAACATACACATAATATTTTTTAATGATGTTATAATATTGGGGCAATTTTCATCTAAGGACTGGAATTAGTACCAATATAAGCAATGGTCTCAAAAGAATTCAGAATAAATCAATGATTTCAGTCTCTCCATTTGACCTTTATTAAACACTGTATTAGTCACTCATTCACTAATGAGATAATAACCGCATAAAGATTAATAACAAACACTTTAGGTGCACTGATATAGGAGTGTTTGAGTTTAAAGAGTAAATCACAACAAATCATGAAATGAAGGGTTCTTTTTGTAGATTGCTAATTTATTTTATTTGTAAAAGCATGGCATTCATGCCAGATGTTGTATTTTTGGATTGCTTTACCATCATACCAGAAAGTTGACTTGCAAAGACTTTTCAGTAGTTAGAAGTAAATTATACAGCCGCTGTTAGAGAAAATAAGCAAAAAAAATAACCAGACGGTACACATGCTATTTCATTTCTGTCTCTGTAACGCATACACAACACAACAAACTCTAGTCAACACTCAATGCTAAGCTGATGATCCAAAAATAGGTGCGGTTATAAACACACTCATAGGTCAGAGCAAAGTTGAATCCTTCAAGCCAACACTGAAAGCCAACAGCTGTGGACAAGCCATAAGTGCTATACATGACAAAGATCAAACCTATGTGTGATTACTTTTTCATCACTGCAACATCCTTTTAATGCAAAACACCTCTGCTGCTACTTTAATCGTTTTATTTGGATATTGTTTTCAACTTGACAGCCATGTTTGGAATTCTAAATGGTCCCATTTAGAATTCCAAATGCAGTGTTACCCCCAATTATATGCTCAAAACAAAATCTTAACTGTTTGCAATTTACAAATGTTTGGCACATGTTAAAATAGACTTTTTGTTTTATTTTTTAAAAACATGCTTCTCCCTTGGGGGTGCTGGAGCCTATCCCTGCTGTCATAGGGCGAGTGGCAGGATACACATTGGACAGTTACACATTTACACCTATGGGCAATTTAGAATCATCAGTTAACCTAACCAACTCCACATAGACAGTCCCCAGCCAGATGGTGGAGTTGAAATCTGGACCTTCTTGCTGTGAGGCAACAGTGCTAACCACTGCGCCGTCCCTAGAAACCCCAAGAAATCACTTTTAAGCTTCACAAGAGCTTTGTTAAGACAAATTCTAAAGCAAATAGATCTTCTTCTTTTTTTAACTCTCATGATATTATCCTCAGTCACAAGGTCAACAGTCTTGAACACATGTTAGCAATGACTTGTTAATATAAACCACTGTGTTCCAGCATGTGCTGTGTACTAACATCATTCCATTTTCTAGAGGTGCTCAAAACATAAAAAATTAAAGCCCTATTCTGCAAACAGTGCACAGCACCTTGTAACCCAGAGAGCAATAAATGCTGACCAAGGAGACTTAACATCATGGCAAGTACAGCCACGACATGATGGTTGGGTGGATTATATGCTGTAAACTGTAGAATGAGCTGTTTAAGCTGTTAAGTGTAGGTTAGTACAAAATGAAGCACTATAAAGAGAATAATCAAGGATATTCAAACTGCACCTTATGAAAAGCCAAACATACTAGTACAGCACACAGCATTGCCTACCATTAAATATGGCTACAATATGTAGATGTTTCAGTCCTTACACAATCTAGCCCACAGGGATCTCTGCAGTCAATGGCAAAAAGAAAAATTCATATATGAAAATCAGATACTTTTAACTAAATAGCTAGTACTCTGTTTTAGGTAATCTAGTCTTATGGATTATAAGTACGCTTGTTTACTTGAAAAATAGCATGAATACAGTTCCTGCAATCACCATTAGTATATGCTTTGTATGTTTAAGTAAACATACCGTAATGCACTGGCAATTATTCAATTTGAAAAAAGTAATCAGATTTAGTTCTTAGTCATTAGAAGGGCTTTCAAGGTAAACTGTTGCGATTCTTTTCTCCTGTGAAATCTTCACTGGCATCTCCAGGACTGGAGACTGCAGCTCTTGCTCTGAGGCAGCCTCGTCATGGCCACCGTGTACATCCATCTGGAAGGAAAATGACTTGTCTGATGGCCCCAGTTTAAAATGTTTCTCACTGATTTCAGATGCAGATTCTCCTTTGTCGCTGAAGTCGCCATACTCCACGCTATGAGCAACATTATCTTCTCTGGAAACTCTAATGCTGTATCCTCCTCCCGCCCCACTCTGGAAGGCTTTCTCGATCCCTATGTTAGAAGACTTGAGCGCTGCCATGATCTGATCTTCAGATAGGTCATCTCCTTCCAGCAGCCCAGATTCTTCCAGGGTTTGAGAAACATTTAGCTCTGCAACTATAGTCATGGTTCCATTGTCAGTGGACTGTTCCACTCTTTTGACACCGACGGTTACATTCTCTGGACTTTCACTACTCACTCTGGTGAGGAAAGCTAACTCCTCTTTCAGTGGTCCCGACACTGAACTTTGTAGCTTCTCAAGAGCTCCTTTCAGCTGCTCTTTGGGCTCCAAAGAGTCTTCTCTCAGGTACTCAAGCACTGACTCTTGCACTACAGGTGAGACCCGAACCTCTTCTTCTATTATGCACTCTGGAAAACTCTCTTTGGCAAACAACCGGTCACCTGACATAAACTCATATTCATCACTTTCTTTTACAGTCACTTTTTTCTGGGGAAGGCCATCATCTTGATAATACCTCTCATCCGACAGGTCATCTACAATTCCATAATGGCCATATGAGGTTATCCCGCCACCCTCCTCAGATTCAGAAAGATTTTCATCTGGTGTGGAGACAAAATACTCATGAGACTCTTGATCATGGGAGAAATGTGGATATTCACTCTCTCTAGAGACCTCTTGGACTTGTACAGATCCAAACTTTGACTCATCTGTGTTGGATTTCATGACATTATCATCCCCCCTGCTACCTTGAATGCCATGAGGGATATTTTCTGGCTCCTCAACTTCAAAATATGCAGAAGGCTCATGAAAAGTCAACCCGGACTTCTGCTCAGCCTCAAGTTCTTCATCACTGTAAGACTCCACTGGTTCCTCGATGATTTCCACATTGACTGACTTATTTTGTAAGCCCTCTCCTCCTTGCAAGCCACTCAGCAGGTTCTTGACCATGCTTCCTGTTGCTGTGTCCTTGATGTCCTCTAGTGACACTTTCTTCACACCTTGTTTCAACAGTTCTTCCAGGGCATTGTCCTGAGAAACATCCAGCTCTTCCTCCACTTTGGACTCCAGCACGATTTGTGTTTTAGTCGTGCCATCCTCCTGCTCAGTTTTCTCCACGTGATATCTGACTTTTGAATCTCCTGCTGAACAGACCTTGGCTTCCAAACCTGCTGGTTTTATCACTTTCTCAATTATTTCTTCTACAGACACAGAGTCTAATATCTTTTTCTCAGCTGGGCCTATTGTAAACTCTGTTCTTCCTTTGTCTTTGACCTTGCCGTCGACAACGGGGCCTTTTTCTTTTTCATCTGACACATACTTCTTGCTTTCGGTCTCGGTTTCCGTAACTAGGCTCTTCATTGATGGTGACACCACTCTTACTGATTTGGTATCAGGAGTAGAAGACTTGTCAGGACTCATCTGGCCCTCTGTGTGTGGGAGCCAGATGAGTTTCACAGTTTGCTCTTCTGCTGTTCTTTTTGGTACACTCCGACTGACTTGGTTTTCACTATGGCCTGCTTGCTTATCTTTGGTTGTAGTACTGGTGGTGGTAATGGTAGTAGCAGAGGCAGAAGCAGCTGCCCGAGCTTTGTTAAATGAGATCATATCCCTTCTGGATGCCGGACTCTGATGGCGAGCTCTTCCTGTAACTGAAATAGGGATGACCCTAGACGGACTTATGGACCCAGAGGAAGGGATGGGGGCTCTTCTCAAGCTTGAAGTCGATGGCATGTACCTTACATCCATGTGCTGTTTGGTGGTTAAGGTGGAAGCTCTTGGAGTATAGCGTCGGGCAGGCATTTTGATATCTGAGTCAAAAGTAATTAGTAAAGAAGTAATTAGTAATAATTATTTGATGAATTGACATTTTGTTTTCAGTTTTGCTTAATAAATGTGTAAATGATTTATCCAAGTAGAAACCAGTCTTGCAGTGTTTTCCCATCATTATCACATCAATAAAAATAACTGAGAAACATACCTATTATTCTTTCTCTTTGATGTTGATTCACTCGCTTATGAGCATCTTGCAGACTGATTCGCTCACCCTCCAGAAGAGCCCTAAACAGAGACAAGGCAAATTACATATGAAGACAGGGGCAAAAAGGTCCTAACTCAAGTTAATTTCTCAAATATTTTCAAAACATCAAAGACAAGTACCTCATGGGATCGTGTACATCCTTCAGCTCTGCCATTTCAACCCTCTCAAACTAAACACAACTGGCTTACGAGAAGGCATGAATGCTGTACCTGACCATATAGGGTAGTAGTCTTAAAAATTCAAATAAGCCACCGTCATTTAATATCGATGCATTACTAGTATTTGAAACAGCTCACCTTTCCTTGGCCATGCTTCAACAGACATACAATAGCAAATGAAACGAGCAACTTCTCTGGAGAGTGCCTTCCGAAAGACTGGCCTAAAAATAACGCCCACAAAGCATGGCTGTCTATGCTTCCCTGTGAATCCCAGAGCAAAAACGGACACGTGACACATACAAAAACAAATGCCGCTGCCACGTCTCTAATAAGGTATTCTGTCTATTCCAAAAGTTCAAAACAAACCAGTTGTGCCTGTGGAGAGCCTGCCATATAGAGGCAAGCTAAAGCTAAAATGCTAATATCTATCACCATCTTTGATATAAGTCTGTTTAAATGTAGGTCAATATGAGGCAAGAGGTTATAATATGTCAAGGGTACATTGATATAACATTCCAGTACAGTGTTTACCCACTGTTTTATAAAGAGCTTTGAGATCTTAGCATCTCCCTGTGTCATGAACATGAAGCCAACACACTGAGTGCTATAACAAGACAAGTTATTGCTTATAAAATCAGTCCTCCTTCACACAATATGCTCTAACAGCTTTACTTAAGAATCATCTATAGTATGTGTAGTATTTATGTAACCTTGTCAGACACTAATTTTCAGTTAAGCAGCTCGGGGTTTTTTAAACTGTACAGCAGTCTCCACTGTTGGTGCATGGAGCCACTGCAGGTGGGGTGTGAGTGAACAATGAAAAATATGAATCCAAGCTGTATTAGCTTAATGTGACTTTTGTTTGAGATCTTAGATTTGAGCAATTAGTGCCAAAACCAGGGATGAGCAAGCAAAGTATGTCTCCTTATGTAAATTATGAAGTTAATTGAGTTAAGATTAACTTGAAGAGGTATTTGGGCTGGTTTAATCAGTAATCTGATTTCAAAACCATAGAAATATCTCAGAATAAAGAAAGCTTCTGCATTTTAGCCATTGTTTCTACAATGTTTTCTACAATTGTTTCTTAAGAAAAGAAAAAAAATAATGATTCCAAACAAATAACCATTACTGTCTCTGTTTTCACATGCGCTCATTCCCCAAAGGAGTTCTTCATGAACAACACAAAAATCGTTCAAAATTGTTGTAGCTTACACTTTTTAAAGTAGACTGACTGTTAGCAACACCTTTGCAAAAAGCATCTGACAGCTTTTCCTTGTATTAAACGTGTCTCTAAAACATTTAAGACGCCACATGTACTTCTTCTATGGAAGACATTTCCCCTCACAGTAAGGGAAGCAGTGAAACACATACTCCTATGTGGTTCTAGCACCCAGGTATGGTTCATATCACATAATAAAGGCTTACTGAAGAGTTGCATAACGCTGACTGCTGATTGTCTCTCATAGTGTTTTTATTCGTGCCATCTGTGCTTTTCATGCTAACACAAGTAAAAATGGCTTCTGGGAAAAGACTTAAACTTGACGTGACATAAAATATCCATTTCATTTATTTAGACAAAAAATGAACAAACTAAATGGTTTCATCACCTGTAAGTAGCAACCTCCATTCCTAGATCCATCTTCACCTGGAGAAGCTGCTGATGCTCTCTCATTTTTTGTGCTATAACATCAGCCATCACATTCCTCTCATGCTCCAGCTGTTCAATAGTCATCTGATGGTAGGGGGGGGGAAAGCAAAAACAGGAAACCATAATTCATCTCAAGGCAGCTTTTAGTGCTCTTAACAGATTTGAAGTTTTTAGGCGTGTCCTCTCAAGTAGTGCTTTGTGTATTGTGCATAAACCCTCTCCAGTAATGTTAACATTTGCCTTCCTTACATACAGATAAACAGAGGAATGTATTTGGTGTGACTTTACTGAAGACAGCCCTGCAGTGGGTGGAAAGAGAAGTGGTATGTAACTGACTGGCCTGCTTTAGACTGCATCTTCAGGCTAATAAGGATTTGTCAGTCTGACAGCTAATTGGTTTAAGTGGCTGGTGTAATCTAGCAGTTGGACGGTACTAGGGCGGAAGTATAGCGTTTGTCCAGCTAATGGAGCTATGCTGTCCTGGTATACTGACGTCAAATGTTGTGCACAATCCATATTTTTTAGTTATGGGTACATAAACTTGACAGGCCTTGCTCACTGTTGAATAATGACCCCTCCTTATTTATTGTGTAGCGTTTTGGTACAGACGCCAGAATGGTGCAGCGTGTGTATATATATATAAATTTCACATTATTGGAATGTGAATGTAAATGTGAATGTAAATTTCACATTATTAGAAAGATCGAAAACATTTGTAGCAGCCACTGTGAGCTGCAGCTGCATGAGTACCTTTAAGGACAGTGGGTGTGGCAGGGCAGCAAGGGACAAGCCGCTCCCCCGTCTCCAAAATTAGAGCTTATTTTGCGGGGTTTACTGAAAGTGGTTTTTCGTTTGTTTGTTTGTTGATAAAACGAATCAAACAATGCCAAATTAAACATTTCTTCTACTGTAGCACAATTAATTCGTCCTTACCTGATACTGACTGTAGTCCACACGGAATTTTTCCTGCATGTGCATCAGTTGCTCCTCAAGTCGCATTTGAATCTGCCCTTGTTTTTCCGCTTCCGTGCGTAATTTGTCCAACTCGGACGCATACAGCATCTTTTCCCTCTGCATGTCGTTCAGCATTGCCTGGTCCGCTTTAATTGACTGCTCCATGTCTTCTACCGTCTTCTGGTACATTTCGAAGGTCTGAATCCATCCTTCGGACATACCGTGGGCATACTCCTGCACCTCTTCCACGGAGACCACCGGAGGCCCACGATAAGTTTGCCTGATGATGGGTGCCACTCGGGACTCCACCTGACTGCAAAGGCGGCTCACTTCTTCCCTGTGTGCATCCTCTAAGCGTTTATACTCGTTCTCTAGTTGCAGCAGCCGCTGCTGGAGTTCGCTGTTGGTTTTGTGAGCGTGATGAAGCTCCTGCTCGCAGTTCTTTAGTTCGCCGCTGACGTCCCGGCACACATCGGTCTGCTCGCTGCACAGACTCTGGATCATCTGCAACTCCCGCCATAGCTTCTCCCTCTCCATCTCAGCCTGGGACTTTTCAAACGACAGCTGCCCCACCATTCTCCGCAGGTCCTGCATCTCAGCCCTGTACTTAGTTTCCCATCCGGTAGTCCTCACCTGTCTCAGTTTATTTATTTCAGCAATGAGATGCGCGTTTTCTTGCTCCAGCTGCTTGGTTCTGGATAGATACTGGGTAAGTCTGCTGTTGAGCTCCTGCAGCTGGTGCTTCTCGCTCTCAAAAGTTCTCTTGAAAGGGAGCATTGTGGTAACTAATTATCTCTGTTAAGTTAGATGGAGAAAAATGTCCGGTGATTTTATTTATTATTTAGGAGACGGATTCTCCCGGCATCAATTTGCGTCTTCGTCCGTGGGCGCGACTGTGATGTAATTTGTGATCGGTGGCCTTTGACAAGTGCAGGAGGAGGAGGGCGGGTCCTTTGCTGCATCATAGCAGCGTCCCGAGCGTGTCCCTCCGTCCCTGTCCGTTGTTATGTTGCGTTTAAGTGCTCTCTGAAATACTATAATGCTAAACTCACCGCAACTATAAATAAAAGAAAGGACAAGCTAAAAAGAAACGTACACGAGTTAAAAAATGATAATAATTGAGGTTTAAACACAGTATATTGGTTTTGGCTACATTTACCTTTTGGCTTTTTCTCCCACATGTAAAAGCCAGTCTACATTTAACTGCAGCTATAATATAGCTCCATATTAGAATGTATAAATATATATTATTTAGAATGTGTGTTACACTTAAAATATATTCCCACTGATGTCGTAAGCGTCTAGTTTGCAGATTTGGTAAATTTGCTTTTTCATTTTGCTTTTTTAATTTTAATTGAATCTTTTTTACCCTAATACTTTTTAATTCAGAAGATTTACTCTTTCAATGAAGTGCTTGCCTTTGTTGTTTACTTGCCATAATAGACCGATAGATTCTTCACCCTGCATGGGAAGTTATTGTGTTACAGCACCAGGGTAAATATTTAAAAATAGAACATCCTACAATAAATAAACACAAGTTAAAGTAAATGTGCCAGAGGCAGAACATAGTGATGGCTTGATTCTGTGAGAGTGCAAGAACTTTAAATATATCCAACAGCGATTTAAGGTTAAGTTGAAGGAAAGTAAAAGGTAAACTGAGATTGTGCAAGAAAGTAGTTAATATGGATAAATACAACGTACACACAGTGGCGCAGTGGGTAGCTCTGTTTCCTCACAGCAAGAAGGTCTTGTTCATGTTCTCTTCAGATTCCTCCCATAGTCCAAAGACATGCACTTAGTGGGGTTGGTGACTTTTGGTGATTCTAAATTGCCTGCAAGTGTTATTGAGAGTACAAATGCTAGTCTGTCTCGCTGTTTTAAGTTCAATATGATTTGTGGATGGCATAACTTTCCTGAGACACCTGAATGCATCACCCTCACAGGGGCATCACATTTATCAGAGATGAGCGCCCCCAAGCGGACAGTAAACGAATAGCGAAAGCTAAAGAAAATCTATCTACGTTTTAGTATCCTTGCATGAAATCCCTGAACTGCCGTTACAGGCGCTGCAATCTCGGTTCGGCTATGAATAAAAGCGAAACTGTGGTCGTTACAGGTAAACTGTAAATGTTCATGTCCTCCATAATCGCACCGGACCGACTTTTATTTTGAATTGGCAAATTCGATTTACTTTTAAGGTTTTGGACCTTTTCGACAGTTCTTGACCAACACCAGCTGGGAAGCCGCCAAGGTAATAACGATCAACGCCACCGGCTGACTGAGTCTGAAAATAACTCATTTGAAAAATGATTGCAGGGGTTGAAACTGATCGGACTGGGGGAGAATGTTGACGTCCATGTGAGGGAGTTACCAGTGAGTTACTTGAAAACCCAGAAAGTTATTGGTGAGCTCTGGCACACTCTTAACCCAAAGGTAAAAATAAAGCGAAATGTGACTTGTAGACTGATCACCTTATTAGTTTAAAACTTAATTCTGTCAATAGATTTCCAAAATGTTTATTGTGCTTCTTCCAAATATGAAAAATAAATAATAAAGAAATCCCACCACAAGGTGAATAACTCACTCTTGTGTTTGTGTGCATTTACTTCAGTTTGCTGTACATCTGGGTTTGGCCAGAGGCTCCAGTGTGGTGATTTTGGAGCAAACGGGGAAGAACACTGGCTACAGAGACCGAGATGTCTGCGGCTACTGTCCAGAGACTCGCTGCTGCGTCGAAGGGGGGGCACAGAAGCTGGAGTCAGTCATTAACATGAGGGCAGTCTCAAAGCACTTCAGACAAGCAGGGATGAATGTAGTTTATTCAAGAGATGCTGGCAGGTAGGCAAGTGTTCCAGCACGATCAAGAGTCACTCTTGAATATGAGATAATGGCTGATTTCTTCTTTTTAGGTACCTGTGCGATTTTGCATATTACTGCTCACTGTATCATGGTCAGGGGAGAGCAGCCCTCATCCATATACCCACATCTGGTACCTTGGCCTCAGCTGACAGACTGGTGCCTCTGCTGCAAGCCCTCATTCAGAAGATCCTGGAACAGCTGGAGGAGCATTCAAAAACAAGAGATCCCCCTTTTGTGTCAATGAGGTAGATCATGATCCATAGCAGATACCCACTGATTGGTGTGAATGGAAAATTAAATATAGCAGGCATTCGTAGTTCTCATTCATTTATTTATTCAAAATTTCAGCAAAAAAAAAAAAGAGAAAGAAAATACAAGAAATTCTCAGATACATATTCAGAGAAGGTGTTTTAAAAAATACACCATCTCAGCTATAGGTGTGAAAAACTTTGAGGCCTCAGATATAGAGCTTGAAAGAAGACAGTCTAGTGATTTTTCGTTTTGATTATTTCTTTCCCCAATCTAATGAACACACAGATTTTGTGAAAGCATCATAATAAAATAATAGTAGTAGTAGACCAAGGCCCCTCAGAAGGTACAGGAATGCAAATCATTAAAAACAGAGGCGCAGGATGATGATGAACCTCAAACTTATTATTGCAGTTTAAATGCACTGATGCATTCTCCATAAACCTGACATTTGCATGAAGAACATTCTGAAGAATTGAAATGTTGACAGACGACTAAACTGTAGTGTATATTTATGCTGTTTAAGCCTAAGGTAACGCAAAAAAAAAAAGTATCGCGTGAAGCTGTAAACTATCGTCTTTTTCTAACCATGATTACTCTTCACCGTGACTACCCGTAAATCTACGCAACATCCCTGTCCTATACATGTCCACGAGTTCATTGTAAATGTTGTAAGCTTTGACAGGTTCGTGATCTAATGGTAACTAGTTATTCAACAGCTATTCACCTCAGAACAGATCAGTGTCTACTCTCAGAACTGGAAAGTTGACATATACCATAATACAGCAAAAAAACAAAAACAGAAATGCATAGATATGTTAAGTAACTACCTAAGCTGTTTGCTTGTCAGTGGTGATTTTTAAACCGTTGTGATATTAAACAGCAATCAGACGGTTTTATCTATTTTTTTTATTTACCAAGAACTTTAATTGAGCACCCAAATTTCACATTAGAAGTTACCTGGTTGCCTATCTGTGATCCCATTTTCTTTTCTTATTGCTTTTGGGTATTCATATAAATGCAAATTATCTAATGTTCCCAGCCCATCAGCCCTTGCACTGAGTTAACGCTCGCCAAGTAGCCACTGCGAGTTAAAAAGTAGCACTGAGGTTTCTTTTGTTTTTGTTTTTTAATGAGACGCTTTGAGATGTAAAAGCTACTTTGCCACCTTTTCACGCTTGTTCTCTCTCTTTTTTTTCCCTCCTATTTTGTGGTGACAAAATAAGATCTACTGAGGTGACTGAACCAGCAGCATTACTGTAAGTATCAGTTACAACGGGCCAGACAAAAAAAACGGGGGTTGCAGACTTGACTTTTGATAGAGCAAAACAACTCTGAACGGACAGTGAGGGAGTGGCACCGATAACGAGAGTGGAAATGAACGCTGGGGTCAGAATGTCTTGGCATTCAGACTGGGAAGGAAGGGGAAGGGGGATGATGACATTCACATAACCACGAAGAGTTTATAAGGGTAGAAAATGACACTGTTTTACTGCTCTTGTGATTCCAACGTGGAAATCATTGATTTAGGGGTTCCTACAGAAGTTAGAAATACGTAGGAGGCTGCTTTCCCCATATTATGGAAAGTTCACAACTATCTAGTTTTTGTTGTTGTTGTTCTGAAAAAGTGAATGCCATCTGTTTGCTTGGAATAAAGTGAGAGGTGGAGTTGCACCGTATGCTCGCAGCATCACAGGCTGCAGGTCAAATTGTTTTATTGGAGGTGATGAAAAAGTTTCCCTTTTTAAATATTTCCCGTTTTATATCTATCTATATATATATGTATGTATATACATTTTTTATTTTAGACTTTTATATAAAAGCATTTTAGAAGAGGAAAAATTAAAAGTTTTTGTCTTTTGAGGATTTGAGGTTGTGACATTTATGTTTGGAGATGGAATGTGTGGTGTTGAGCCCTGGCCTCCTGTCTTATCACGTACTGCACCTGCCTCGGTTAAAATACAGTGTAGATCGATGTCCTCACATAAATACTCATTTACATTTAACACTGAGAGCAAAACTACACCGTACTAACGGCTGCTGTTCAATTTGAGCAAACGCGCGGGCCTTTTTTTTTCTAAAAGCTTTAACCCGCTGGGCCAGAAATGGCCGGGGTAACTTAACAACACTTCCATTCCATCTCGTGTTAGTCCGCTTCGTGAGGTTTATCTAGATCCCTGTGGGGGTTTAAAAAAAAAACGAGAAAGAGTGAGATGTATTTGTTTTCCATACGCATACATATATTTAAAAAGAGTGAGGTAGATATACTTAAAGGGGGGAAAAAAAGAAAAGGTTTTAAGTCCCCCAGTCATGACACCAAAGAAAATGCATACAAAAAAATCCAACTTTATACTGAATCATGGGGCATTTATACAGTGATTTAAACTGATATCACAAAAGGAAAAAAAAAAAGAAGAAGAAATAAATAACATTTCTACAGAAAAAAATAAAATAAAAGAAGGGGAAGGGGAATCACCAGGTAACATGAGCAGAAATCCTTCAAAACACTTTCAGTATTCAGCCATTCGTGACATTGAAATGCGTTCCCTTCCCTGGATTTTAACCCATCCTTTATTTGGTTTTAAGAAGCAGTCGTCGTGAAGATTAAACAATAAGTCTGAAGAAAGGAAATCAGCAGAGGGAACACTGAGCTAGAGGAGGGAGTAGAAGTGAAACGGTTAAAAGATGGTTGGCATATATTAAGGCAAACGAGACAACTTAATTTAGCCCTATCTAATCGGAAAAAAACGAGGCAGGACGTGGATGGGTTAAAATACCAGATCTGGTAAATATCTCGTATACTGGAACTTATCCTGACTTCAGAAAGAGGGGGGGGGTCATGATGATCAGGAGCAGGAAAGGAGGAGGAAATGGTGAAGCAAGTACAGGATGATGTTGTGAGAATGTGTGGAGAAAGCAAAGCCTTAACTTTGACCTGAGATCGAGTCGCACCTAGTGGCCAATGCCAGGCGCAGTGCTAGACAATAAAGTACAAAAAAAGGGATGCAGAAAGTACACGCTCTGCTCACAGACTGAGCCAAGGTGTCCGTTCTAAATAATAATAACATTAATAATAATAATAATAATAATATAGACATCCAGAAATAGAGAAAGAAACATTTCATAAAAAGAAAAGGCAATTAACAAAATGTAGTGTTGCAGAAAACCTTTCGGGGGTCACGTTTTGTGATTTAAATTGGATATTTTCTGAACAGTTTAAGGGTATTAGAAATGGACTGTTGTGGAGACCATAAAATACCAAACCTGAAGGATTTCTTTATATATATATTGGATGATATATATATATATATATATATATATCATCCAAAAGAGGAAAAGAATAAAATAGCAGCTTTGTTCTGTACAGACATAGAGGCAAACATTTTTTAACCGTAAAAAGGTTTTAAAAAAGTGACAAAAACCAATGAGTGTATAAAAACGATCCTGCAGTCAAAAATACAACTGTAAGACCTTTATATGTGTTTGAAATGTAGATAAACTATTGACTGTTCTAAAAAGAGACCACCTGTGACTTGAAAGCTGTCTCTAGGCTACTAAAATCACCTCATTTTCTGTCTCTTGCGTTGTATTCGGTACAGCAGTGCCGGCGAACCATGTTCACCTCCCACTGTGAAATGCACAATTGAAAATCTCAGAAAAAAAAGGTTAGAAGAAGTCAAAGTGGAGCCAGAGTTGTATTCGTAAAGTATAAAGTTCAGTGATTTGCTCATTTGAAGTGCGACCTTCTGATGCTTTGATGTTTTCAGTCTTTTTTTTTTTTCTTTTTTCTTTTTTTAAATAAATTAAACAAAGACAGAGGCTGTGACTCAGAGTTGGCTGTGCTTCAATCACATGCCTTCTTCCCTCAGATGTTTGAAAGATGAAAGTAATGAAGGGCATGTAGGTGGGCAAGCAAACTTTTGATTAGCCAATCAGCACCACGGCTTTTCTCTTTTTCTGAAAATCTGTCAGGTGTTTGTAATGCTCTCACATATTTAGTGCTTTATTAGTCTTGCTGACCACTCAGTCACATTTTAAATAGCCATGGATGCAGGCTGTAGCAGACATCCGTGGCCAATTTAGAAACACCAATTGACCTAACATGCACGTCTTTGGACTGTGGGAAGAAGCCAGAGTACCTGGAGAGAACCCACAGAGGCACAGGGAAAACATGTCAACTCCACACAGTGTCTGCAGCCAGCGTTTGAACACAGAACCTTCTACTTTGTGAGGCGACAGCTCTTACCACTATACCACTGTGCCGCCATGTGATTGGTGTGCACACAGAAAAAGAGAAAAATTATTACATGGGCTGAGAACAAGTCAGCCAGTCCTCAGTTTTGAGATGGAACCAGTAAAATCTGCGTTAAACATAGAAAATAAGTGATAACCAATGGTGAAGGCAGCAAACTCCTACACACAGCTGCTCCAGGAGCAGTGACAGATAAACATGAAGACTGAAAACAGCCAGGCAATCTTGGCATTATCTTTCACACAGACAACTCTGAACCACAATCGTCAGTAAGAAGGGACACCTTTTAGGAAACTGAAGAGAAAGCATGATTTGGCAATAGTCTGGCAGAAAATAGATCTTCCTCTACCATTCTGACCTACACAGGACAAAATCCCATAGAAACATCAACAGTAAAATAAAATGAAAAAAAAAAAGATCTTAGAGGATCAGAAAAGTTGGAACCTTTCTAATCCTCACGCAACATGAGGCAGTCTGCTCATGTGAATACAGTCATTTTGATGGAAAGTAATTTTAGAAATGGAGCTATGCTGTATTATGTATTATGTGTATAAATACACACTTGAATATCCATCACATCACCTCTGAAATCGTGAGGAAAAAGTGCTCTTCTGTTGGTTTTGCTGGCAGATATGCTTTAAAAAAAAAAGAAGATTTTCTTAAAGTTCATGTGTAAATCTGTAAGTCAGGATACATGCCTGTATCGTTTTCCTTCTTTAAGGACTCTTACATAACAAAGACTCAGATACAGGCTGCGCAGGATGGAGTTTCCCAGTGTTGAGCTTGAGCCACCAATTGCTCTGTGCTATCTTGTTTTCCATTTCTTCCGAGTTTATGTTTGACCTTAAGAGTGGAGAGACCATCTACTGGCAAACAGTAGAAGAAAGCAATTTCTTACCTCATCCATCCCTCCTTAAGAGACAGATGAGAGGTCTGTGATACCCTGTGTAAAAGGGGAAGGAGGAGAGGGCTGGTCTGATATCAGCAGGCTGATGACTGGGGCAGTGGTAGCGCCCGTTCGTTCTTTCTGACCCCGTTCATGTGTGCATAGGGTTGTATCTCATCAAAACTGGGCCGCAGCACCACGACAGGCCCGTTGGCCGAAGCATGTCCTGAGTGCTTGTCCAAGGCTAGTCCTGGAGACGCCAAGGCTGAAGCAAGTGGGCCGGGAGGAGAGTTAGAAACAGGTCCCAGTAATGGCGTACTCGGGCCTTGCATGGGGGATAACTGATGCGTAGAAGGAGGAGACATGCCTCCTGCACACCCAGACGAGGAAATGACAGCAGTCGACGGCTGCCTCACGGATGAAGGGTCCAGTGGAATGTTCTCCATGTTTTCTACCTCCATGTCCAGCTCCTCTGTGTCCGGCGGCTTGTTCTCCTCGCTGTAGAAGAAGCTCACTTCCCTGAAGGGAGGATCCAGTTCGTCTTTGATGCTGCTGATGATCTCCAAGAAGGACGGACGCATCTTAGGGTTATACTGCCAGCACATTCGCATCAGTTCAAACCTGAAAGATAAATGACAAAATCATCATTTTTGTCATTTCTGTGTAAACATTTCTCACACACCAGCTTGAACTGACAAACAGAAACTTCTTAAACTGCAACATATCAGCAAACTTTACAACCGGTAAGGACAGGAGGGATGAAAACAGCATGTGGCCCTGTAAGTCTTGTTTCTGTCCAGCAGGTGGCAGGAGAAACTGAAGGCCCCTTTAGGGCTTTTTGGCACTACATCTCAGTTCATAACACTGATCATGAAGAAAGAACAGAGACTGTAATATCAGCGTTGGTAAAGTGTGCTACACTAGATTTTATGCTTCAGTTTTTTCTTTAAAAAAAAAGAGGGGAAAAAAGGATGTAGTTATTGTAAATACCCGTCCTTACCACTTGTAGCTGCTCATTAATTCGAAGCAGGTTTGTTGGCAGGTAATCTTGGTGAGCATGCCTTCTCTTTAAGTACTGTCCCGTAAAATTATATAATTAAAACCCTGTAAGACTGTGGCCAAAAGACTAAATATATGTGCGCGCGTTCCAAAGTTGCTGCAAGCTACAAGGCTTTCAGTGGCAATAATATAGTAAGTAAATCCACAAACTATTTATATGCCAGTTCAATTGTTTTGAAATTTTGCCGTTTTTTTTTTTTTTCTTCTATTTTGGGGGTTCCGTTTGTTTTTTCTTTTTAACAACAAATACAGTAAGATCAGAAATGTAGCATGCACTCAGCAGAACAGTAAATCATACTTAAGGTTACTGTGCCAGGCCAGCAACCGAGCTTTGGGAATGTCAAAACAACATCATAAACGGGAGAATTATTACAGTTTTGTGTGGTGCTGGACCGCACACCACAGCTCCAATTATACACAAACAAGCTCAGAATACTCTCTAAGGCCCGCTGACATAAACACCTTGGCCATCGCTGCTCCGTTCTTGCTGTTCCCTCTGTCTTGTTTTTCCTAGTGGTCTCTTTGCCATCTAGAATAACCTCTGCAGCTGGGTGCCAGCTCCTCTCCGCGCCAGAGGAATTATGGGTAAAGCTTTCTTAAGCACGTGCCTCGCTTCATGCTCTGAAGCAGCAGGGGGCGGCTCAGACTTGTTTTGCACATGTGCAGGAAGTGTCTCAAAGTTGACGTTCAGATGTCCGAGCTCGGGCAAGCAAGGACCTCCCGTGAAAAAGGCGCACGGCGCTTGGAAGTAAGGCCGATGCACCAGAGTAACCCGTCTGCTGCAAACTTCCGACACCGTCTCGCACGAGGCTTCTTGATGCAAATTTAGAAAACAAACACTGTAAATCCTGACTTCTTGTCAGCATCCTGCCAATCGTGACCCACAGGCCACATGCTTTGGCTAAACTGACTAACATTGGACCTGTGAGCAACACAAAACAGATTACATGAGCTTTACTTGCACTGCATTAAAACTCCACTTGTTCTTTAGCTGTGTTTTTTTTTTTTTTTTTTTTTCCCCCCCGAATCACTTCACATTCAAATTTGAGTGCACCAAATGTGCTGTATAAATACAGCTGAGCAGCAGCTATTAAGTTACTGAGATGGCGGCTCGGATGGTTTGCCTAGGGTCTGCTTTTTTGTTTCTGTTTTTCTTTATTTGCTCTGGCTGATTCGATATCTTTGCTTGGCTGTATGTCTGTATCTGTATTATCCTGCGAATTTGCCATCTGCACGGTATTAAAATATAGTGAGAGCTCATGTGTGTTAACGTACTTGGCCAATAAACCGATTCTGACTTCACTGTCCGATATACTGTATACGGACGGTTACAAGCAAATATGAGATAGTCGGTGTCAGAATTATAAGAAAATCTTCACTGGCCTGGATAAAGCCAAATATTCACAGAAGAGATGGGCCAACAAAGCTTGATAAAAATCAGAAACAGATGCAATTTCAGGCCAAGTGTGAGTGCAAAAAAGTCTCCAAACATCTATGCTAAATGCTTAATAAACCTGAACAGGAATCCCTGCCAGATCTGAAAAACTTCACACGTGCAACCTCCCCGGCGTGGCAAAACCTTGACGGATAATAGCGTGTAAGTGATATTCCACAGAAAAATAATGATGTTTAATTTAGTCACATTTATTTTCCAATTCTGAAGGAGGAAAAGAACTTTTATCTCTGGGAAACTCTAGACAGAAACATGAGAATAACAATCAGTGACCAAAGCTACCTGAGAAACAAAGGAAACAGTACAAGTAGGAGACATTTAAGGCTCTCGAAATATGACTCATCCCTGTTTGTGTTAACCTGCCCACTTCCACTTCTTCTGTATCTTTCTATTCAGTCTTTGTATGAACTCTCTGGCTTCACTGCACTTGGGCAATCTTCTGGAAATCTCCATTAAGTCACTACAGCAGAGGCGACCATCGACAGTGGCCTGACTTCCATGTGTGCTGCTAAGCCCCGACTCCACCACCTCTGTAACACAATCCACACACTCCTGTAATCAGGACAAAACAGCCACGCTGCCATAGAAACGCGAGGTTTGTGTCTGCACAACACTTGATCCTCTTTTTCTTTTTTCTTTTTTTTTGCTACTCACACTCTTTCTAAGGTGAGGTCAGCCGTGGAGAGTGGGAGGGGAGAGAGCAGAATGCCTTCTTATTGAGGTCAGAGATGGAGAATCGAAATGCATGTATGCAGCGCTGCATGCCGACGAGCAGGCTGTGCTCGGGCTTTTCTTTCCCCTCTAACTTCCAAAGTGTTTGATTGATTGACTGATTAATTTAAAGTTAAATAATGATAACTTTCTCATCCACCACGCTGACAGACAGGCACTACCTCCCTCCGTAGTAGGAATGAGGGGCATCTTTCACACACTGATTGTGGCATCCCTTCTATGGGCCGGCGCTGAAGGCTGAGCAGGGTTCTCACTGCCAGCTGACCACTGAAGCTATGTCGTCAACGGACCACATTTATCCTGTGACGTTAATGTCGGCCCTCATCCTGGCTCTACCTTAACTTATACACACGATATCCTTCACACTCAGAGCCACAACTTAAAATAAAACAGGGCAAAATATTAATAGGACAGAAGACATGGGTGGCTGCGGCTGTAGAGGATAAAATATCCTTCATAAATCCAAGCTGATGTTACTTAGTTTTATTGTTCTTAAGGGCAGGGTCACAGATTTGAAAAAAGAAAGACTTACAGCATGTCAGGGCAGTTGTCAGGTTTGTCCAAGAGTCCTCCCTCCATGACAAAGCGCAGCACTTGTTCATTGGACATCCCCTGGTAAGGCTGTTCAGCTAAGGTGGCGATTTCCCACAGCACGACACCAAATGACCTGCAGCGAGAAAAATTAGGCAACATATTCAAGTAATATATTGTGGTATTTTATGTGATGCTCTTTCGGCTTCCACAGTAAACGTTTATTTTAACCATCGATCAAGCACACATATTCTTCTATTGCTTAGGAATAAACTTTACTTTGAAGAGCCTATCCTACATCATCGCTCTAAATTTGAAAGAAATGACATCCATTATGTTAGTGACTAAATTGTTATCAGGGTGACCTGAAAATGCCTCACCAGTAATACTTGGTTAACCATCTAATAAAAGCAAATAAAACTCCCTCCACTCAAAATTGAGCTGCACTGTTTGCATACAAACAATAAGTACAAATCATATTTTTCATATATTCCTTTTTTAATAAGAGCCACATATGGTGCTTGTTTGAGAGCTGTTGTGTTTGAGATGTGCATAAATGTCCAACCTAAACAGAGAGGAATATTCTAGTAATGGTTTTAGAGGGAGTAAATGTCAAACAGCCTGACTGACTGATACAGAAAAGGTAATAAATGCCTTTTAATATACAGAAGAGGGAAAAAAACTGATGTCAGCATGATAACACGCTCACAGTGACAGGCTGATGCTAGGCAGGTATCTGATTTGGCGTGCTCTGTGCCTTAGTTTATTGTGTTAAGTTGGTGAGATTTACTGGAATGTAGTCATTAAAAAATGTATTAGAAGATTGAAAATTCTGATCTCGTGATGAAGGAAGATGAAAAGGCAGAGAAAGTGGCTGTAAAGCAGTAAGTGGGATTCATCTCCTGGGTGCAGTGAATGTCTGAACCAAATTTAATCTAAGGCTAACCGATAGTTTCTGACTTTTTGTTCTGTCCGTGTTGGACTGAAATACTCTCACTGCCATCCATCGATCGCAGTACTAACAGCGCACAAGCTGAGCTGACACTGCTGACTTTATTTCAGGCTTCATTTTTTTTCTTTTCTTTTTGGAGTGTGCCATGTATCCTTAGCTCATATCTGTCCACAAGTTCCCCAAAAAGATGAATGCTATTTTAAATATTGCAACTTTAAGTTCCCCAGATAATCTGCACTAGAATCCAAAATGAGCGCAGGATGTCGGAGAGCTGGTACTGAGCATTTACCCTGCTTCTTATTTTAACTTCATGACGTGTGGCACGGTATGTTGTAACACAGCTTACATGATTACAATACTGCAGGAAAAACCTCAGCATGAAGTATTTCTTCAGTTTAACTTCAAGACTGCCTCGCGATGACCACAATATTTGTTTACTGTACTACTTTGGCTAGCCAAATTTTCAAATGGTATGCTTAACTTAAAAACAAAATAAATAAAATAGGCCTATTACAATACTGCACACCAGGATCTCAAACAGTCACCTACTCATGATGACATCAGGGTTATCTTACACTAAACTTCTTTACAACATCAAAGGGGAGGATATAGTACACAAATTGTGGAGGTGTGTTTGTGCTGGCACGGCAACCTCTCATTTAAAGACATCTGGAGCAGTTTAAGCCCACTCTTAGGGACTAACCCGTGACATTTGGGGAAACAAACATGCAGGGGGTTCTAGTAAACAGTAGTAAAACACAGGAAAAAAGTAGCAGTGCTGTAGGCTGGGAATCTACGAAACAGTGGAATAATAGAGTTGTCAGTAAATGGAAAAAAAAGAAGAAGAGGAATACTCCTGGCCTGTACTTTTTTGCCAGGAATTTCCAAAGAGGCAGCCAGAAAACCAAAGGTTTGGATGCTTTTGGAAACAGTAGTCATGATTTAAAAAAAAAAAAACTAAAGTAGAAAATTATCATAAGAATATATTATCTAGTTTTTTGCCACAGCATGAACTGTTTTAGAGTATACACAAGGACAAAGGCAAAAAAAATATTGAGGTGGTTATGGAAAACTTAGCATCTTTCTGGATTTAAGGAGGTTCATACATGTCTAATGTAGGGCTGCCACAATTAGTCGACTAGTCACGATTACGTCGACTATCAAAATCGTCGACGACTGATTTAATAGTCGACGCGTCGTTTGAAGCTTTGTAAGATCCCAAAAGACGCAGGAATAAGTAGGATTTAAGAGTGTAATAACGGACTGAAACAGAAGATGGCAGCACTGCATGTACAAGGATGCCAGCTGCCGTTAAACCCCGAAGAAGAAGAAGAAGCTGTGTCCCAGAATTCATAGCGCGGCCCAGCTCAGTTTCCAACAATGGCAGCAGCTAGTTAGTTTTAATATTACTCTTATTATTCTTTCTGGGTCACAAAATAAGCGTGTAGCATATTTTCAGGTGAGAATGTAGCTGTGTAAACCTCAAATATCGGCTCAGTTTATCAAGACACAACATGTTTTCAAAAGCGCTCCGACGTTTTCGGAGACGTCTGTTACCCACTAGCTCGATAGCTAGCCGGGGTTACAGGCTCACTAGAGCCGGTGAGAACACCGGAAATCGTTTTCAAACCCACTCAGGTGAAACATATATAAGTGACTTAGATAACTTAAAAATGTTATTGTTTGGCTTTTTTTTTAGTATTTTATTTGTTCCTGAGTAAATCGGTTTGGCTGAGCTTAAAGTTATAGTTTTTACACAGATGAATAAACATCAAGCAGACAACTGATTATCAGAAATGTGAGATGCTCGAGAAAATACTCCGGTGTCCTGTTATATTTTAGATAGCAAGGAGTTTATTAAACTTCACCGAAACAATCTGCAAATTTCATTAAAATTTAATAAACTATCATCTTGTCTTTATTTTTAGTTAGCACATACCTTAAACACTTAAAACTGTAAGCTAATGATAGTTATATAAGAGCAGATGCTGCTGGTGCAATAAGCTGTACATCCAATGGATGCATGATCTGATTAGTCGACTAATTGCAAAAATAATCGGTGACTATTTGACTATCAAAATAATCGTTTGTGGCAGCCCTAGTCTAATGCAGGCTTGTGTATATGTAAGAGTGATTTGCTGCCATACCAGACATCAGACATTGTAGTAAACACGCCATCTTTCAGTGACTCTGGAGACATCCAGCGGACAGGCAGCAGGCCCTTTCCTCCTTTTCGGTAGTAGTCCGTCTCATAAATATCTCTGGTCATGCCAAAATCTGGAGAAAAAAAAATGAAAGCAGAAGTTGAGGAAGCCACTAAGTATCACTCATTATGTGTGGGAGAGGAAGCTCCAGAGAGCTCATCTATCCCTCTCACCTCTTCCCTCCCCTCTGTCCATCTACATTAACGTGCTTGGGTCCGACACTGAAATCCAAACAGTTTTTTGTCAAGGCCGGCAGAGCGGGGGAGGCTGAAGGCAATATATTAACTTGACTTACCTCCAATCTTCACAGTGAAGTCCTCTGCTACCATGCAGTTCCTCGCTGCCAGATCTCTGTGGACAAATTTGTTGGCGTTTAGGTACGCCATACCGTCTGCGATTTCTCCAGCCATCTGGATCATCTTTTTGAGTGGGGGTAAGACCTGGCTGGTGGCGTTCTGCGGTAGAGCAAGAGGCGGTGAGAAGAGAAACTCCATGAAAAGCACTATTCAGTCAGTCGACATATCACGCCTTTCTGCTTTAATCAGCTGAGCGAAACAAAGCGTAGCGTGGATGATGTATAAGGGTGGCAGAAGAAATTGTAAAAATTAAGAAAGAGAGCAGAGATGTGTGTGTGTGCACGTGGACAGGTTGCTTACTTCTTTGCGCAGGGAGCGCAGGTGGCTCTTGAGATCTCCGCGAGTCATCAGCTCCATAATCACTAAGGTTGGCTGTCCCTGAGAGACCACGCCAAGCAGCCGCACCTACATTAATCACAGCAGTGCAGAGGGGTCAGCTCTGATAAAACAAAACTGTGTCCAAAATACATGCTACATATAACTTCAAAATAGGTTTTGTTCACATAGGAAAATATGAAATATGCTCAAAACTTTAAGCTCTGAAAAAAGTTTTTTTTTTATAAAAAAAAAAAACAGCACAGAGTTCATTCAAATAGGCAAGTCAAGTTCAGCTGTGATCCAGCAGATTGATGATACCCTTCTACACTTCTACAAATCTCTTATGGCACCTTTAACCTGCCTGCCTGCCTTTGGTGGATCATATTGCTGTTCACCCTAACTCGTGCCAAGAATACCCCAGAACAGAGCCATGCCACCAAATCCAAATTACTGCACATGTGAGTATTCACCTATTACAGTGGTCCTGACTCAAATCACTTTGTATTTTCCACTGATCAACACCATTCTCCCACAAAGCAAACCACAAAGGAAAAGTCTCTCTAGACTTTCTCACTGTTGGGTTTTGTGTGATTTCTTGTTAGAACAAAATGTTTGGCTTCCACTAAATCTAGATAACATTAAAGACCACCACATAGTGCATTCAGTAGCAATAAATTACTAGGCAGTAAGGTAGGTTGTCTGACTCAGAAGCACACTAGGTTACAGTTCAGCTCCATCCTGCATTTGCAATTTAAATGTGTTTTTTTTTTTGTTGTTGTTGCTTGGAGCATTGTTAAAGATCTTTATCCTTAAAAAAAACAAAACAGTGACTAATAAAAAGGCTTTAACAACACATCCACGTTATGCAGTTTCTGATGTTGTGATCACACTGAAGTGAGAATATACAGTATATCCTGGAGTCTGAACTGCAAGTCATGCTGCAGCTGTCGGAGTAAAGACAACCACAGCGTACTTGAGTCTACGTCTGCGAGGATCAATTTCATCTCGTGACTGGATTCATTATGACAATACACTGGTTTATTATTAATAACCACATGAGCCAGATGGTAAGGATTTGATGACGCGTCCAACTTACCACATGGTGACAGTTGAACTCCTTCATGACAGAGGCCTCGTTCAAAAACTCAATTCGCTCCCTCATGCTGGCCGTCTCATTGACCGTCTTGATGGCCACTCTCGTTTCAGGTTCGTCCTTCACTACTCCCTTTGCGATGCCTTCGTACACCATGCCGAAGGATCCCTGGCCCAGTTCCCTGTGCATAGTGATCTTCTCCCTTGCTACCTCCCACTCATCTGGGACATACACTGGTGTGGCACAAGAGACAGCGGGTCACCATCAGAGTTTAAACACCCCACCCAAAAAACCCAATGAAAAATAGACCAAATATCCAACAGTCTTACTCTCAGTAGCACTGAGGTACTCTGGATTGACTGATGCATACAGGACGCCGTTCCCCAGTCTGTCACTGTTCCTGTTAACACAAACTCAGTTAGCCTGCAGGCAAGTCTGATTGCAGATGCTGTGTACAATTTTCAAGAGGAAGTCTACTCTTTACCACAGGGGAACGTTAATGAAAACAACACCTATTAGCGCTGATTAACATTACACTGATCATTAAGCTTCGTGAGCATAGCCAGGCAGAACAGCTTAATCAAAGAACTTTTGTCAGGCAGTTTTAAAAGCGCGTCTGCAAAAAGATACTTGCCTCTTTTTGTTCACATAGAAGAGGATGGTGATGAGGCCGGCGACAAAAATTGTCACAATGATGGGAATTATGATGACCACATACAACGTAACACCGTCATCACCTGTCAGAGAAGATAAAAACCGATGGTGTCAAGTCCTATTTATTTTTCATTCCTCTGCATTCCATGTAATTAGGGAGAAGTTCATTACGTTTAGGTGGAGACACATAGAAGAAAACACTTTCTGTCCAGGAGCCGTTTCCTGCCGGGGAAGTGGCACGCACTCGGGCGGAGTAGTTCCCCGAGCCAAGGTTGGTTAGTCGAGCTCCTTTGTACCGGCGGTAATCCTGTCGCGACACACACTTGTGCTTCTCAGGCTGGAAGAGAACAAGCACACGCTGGTTACTGCTTGGAAGAAAACATACCATCGGGTTAATGTTCTCATCTAATCAAAAATATGATTTCTTGTTTCTTATTTCAGGTGAATAAGGTTTGATGGCCTCCAATCAGCTTTCTATTGTGTAGAGTTTGTCATTTGTTTTTGGTTTTACTCAGTGTTTAAGCCCTGCGTGCATGAGCATGATTGGAGTCTGGTGCACGTTTTAAACATGTGAATCCTTCACTGAGCAAACACTGAGAGCCTTTTCAGTTGTTTACAATATTTGGATAGTCATGGATTCCAGGCTTTTCAATGTTGAAAAAGGAAATGACCTATGATAATAAGCTATAATTACCCCAGTCCAGCTCACCTCATTACCCAGGCGGAACTTGATCTCATACATCAAGATGAGTCCATTGGGCATAACGGGCTCTGGCCAGTGCAGCACCACACACCCCTCGATTTTGTCACACCTCTCAAAAATCACCTTGCCCGGGATGTCATCCGCTTTGACTGGGGGAACAGGCACAACCACGTTAATATAAACAAGGATATTTAATTTCAGAAAAGGTGCCAGCACATTTCATTTTCCATTTTCCACACCACTATGTTACCAAAAACAGCAGGGATGCTGTGTAAATGAAAACAAAATCAACACAATCACTTGGAGTCATTTTAAATCCTCAATCTATTTGAAAACTGAGAGATTTTATATTTTTATATTATATTTATATTTTAACCCTCGCCACCTTTATTTCCGAAAGGCTCAGCTTTGTTTTATACCCACTCATGGTACCGACCTCCTTCCAATTAACCCAACTAAGTGTGAGATGTTTGACCAAGTGTTTTTCAGCATTATACACCTTTTCCACTGTTTTTTGCCCGATATCCAAAAAACACTGGAAAAAGTAATATTTGTGACTTTTTCAGGTAAATAAAAGAAATGCACTCTCTTTATATTTGTCAGCATTACTGAAAACAGGTAGTTGAATGCAGGCTTTTTACTATGTTTCTAACCTGCAGGTTTGGTCCTGGAGAAGACGAAAGCTCCAGCGCTGCACTTCCCCACCACCTCGTTGCACGCATGGATATCAATGCGGTAGACGGTGAAGGGCCGCAGATTGGGGATCTCTAAATACTCTGTTGTGCTCTTGTCTTCAGTGAAGGGGAACTCTACGTTAGGAGGAATGCCATCTGTACTGTTATCCCCTGCGCCGAGAGTGGTATTCCCTCTGCCGCCCTCATAAAACAGTGTGTTGTTTGCTGTACCAGAAAGGTCTCTGCGCCGACGCTCTTGAGGTCTGAAATACAAAGACACAATTGAATATAAAACCTGTAGCACAGATCATTAAAATTCAATGAGCAGTGCTGGGGAAACAAAAGACAAAAAGGTGCATTGTATGTCCTGGAACCCTTATTGTAGCATGTCAGTGATGGTTTATACCTCCTGAAAAAATGTTTGCGCAAAGCTAAACATCTTTCATGGAAAGCACGGAGTGATTGCTACTCCCAGTTGTGCTGTGCTTATTAGGTCATTAGATCACTGAGAGGCTGACTGACAGAGAAATGCAAAAAACAGACAGTAACGCTAATGTCCAACATGCCCCTGATAAAAAACAAACAAACAAAAAAACCCAAAAGGTTAAACTCTGAAAAGTAATGTTTAGCCTTCAGTTCACTCAAAGTTCATATGATACTGGGTGGAGCTGCCAAGACCTGGACATCATCATAATTGAAAGCAAAGAGGCGATGACAGCTGTGACCTTAGCAGTAGGAGATACCACAGGACATCTTGTCCACCTGTGAAAGATGCAGGGTGGTCAATAAGACAGACAAAGAAAAAAAGCACTTGCTGTGACTGAGAAGATAAAAGCGTTACTGATGCCCTTTATAAAGCTCGTACACAGACATGTTTGGGGGTTGTCTAAAACCGAATGTGACAATGAACAAGTGACTGGGTTTAGACAGCTTAGCTCAGAGAAAAATAGCAACTTCAACTAAATGACTCAAACTGTACACTGAGAATTAGAACTGCAGCTACTTTTTTTAATAATTTGTTGTTTTTGTAATAATTAATAGATTCATTATTTGGTCTACAACACCATTAAACAGTGTTTTTAACAATCTGACTAATAATTCAAATCCATAAAATCTACTTTTTGTAATTTTTTCATGAGATGAACAGAAACCACAAATCCACAGAAAAAAGAATTTGTTCCTATAGTCATGTGCAAAAATCTTGAGCCACCGCTTCTCTCTTTATAACGTTGGCATTTACATCAACACTGGCAAGTGGTGCAATACAGAAACAACTGTGTTTGTTGTTATAGATGTATAAATATATATATTCTTTATTTTATTTTTTATTCTTCTTTTGCACTGAGAGAATTGCACCTCAATTTCATTGCTGTAATGACAATAAAGATTCAGTTCTGATTTCTTTATATTTTGCTTCCAAGAAGCCAGACTTGCTTTTTATTTTTAGAAGTTACATTGAGTCGAAGTTCTTCATTCTTTCTAAAGGTCCTTCAAATTTTTTCTTTGGTATTTCTCTGATTTTCTGAGCATTTTCAGAGAAACTTTTTGTTTTGTTTAGTTGTTAAGCAACTTAACACGAATCTCTGAATCATTAAATTGTTATAAAAGAACCCAGCTCGAGGGATGCAGCGGTGTTGTTCCTACGCATAGCAGATAACTTAGCAAAGACGTATTTCTTTAGTTGCCAAAGACAACAGGTCCAGGTGAGCAGCAATGGACAGAGGAGGTCAGGAGAGATGTGTCTGCAGCATTTCGGCCAGTGGTGTCGTGGATTTTGTCGAAATTGGTGGAATGATCAAGTTATGCAACACCATTTTGAACGTGTAAGAAAGGCAAAGAGTGATAATGATCCCAAACACACTGCCAATGCAAGTAAAACCATACGGGATAGCAAAACACACAGTGCAACACGATCAGTCATGGACCGGCCTCCCCAAAAACCGGATCTCAAGATTGTTGCAGCTTGACAAAGAACAGAACAAAAAACAACAAAAATTCTAAGAGATTGGAGAAGCCCGGAGAACTATTCATGAAGACGACTTTAAAAATTTATAAAGAAAGCTTGCATGTTTGCACATTTCAATAAACTTCTACACCTGTTTCCCCATTTTCCTAGCAAAATATAAAATTGAAGACTTTTACGCAGTACAGTAGACTACCATGTTAAACTAAGAAGCTAACTAAGCAAAAGCTACAGAATGCATGTTTTATTTTACTTACTTTTGTTTTACTTTAAAACAAAAGTAAGTCTGTGAATTGGGGAATGGGAGTCGATTGCACTGCCTATGTGCGCTTCACTGAGTCCTCGGAGCAGGGAGCAATGGCCCTAACAAAATCACACGTAATTGTGGTCAGCTTAGTGCAGTGGCAGTAGCTATGCTGGAGGCTGGATGGGACTTCTTCTTTTACGCAGTACAGCAGACTACCATGTTAAACGAAGAAACTAACTAAGCGAAAGCTACAGAATGCGTGTTTTATTTTCAAGTCGACCTGCAGGAAGAGGAGTGCACAGACAAAGACAGAAATGTGGGAAAGGCAGTTTCACTGACATGTCAGCATTCCTCTCTGACAGCTAAAAGTGCTGCAGTCCAGCAAACCAAAGCCCAGCCTTTTAGTTATTACTGACTACATCACACATACATGAAAACTGACAACATGGTAGAGACTACAGACAAAAGACTCGTGACACTGATTCACTCTGACAGTAGCCGTTCATCAAAGCGAAGAAGAAGAAGAAGAAATGAGCAGGCGACAGACATTTTATGGCTTCGACTTTCTGTATGGGCGATAATGACAGTGAAATAAGAATCTGCTACCTGTCACATGCTTTGTAGCTGTAGTTACTACAGTGCCCTGACCTCACCTGCTAAAAAAGCTCTACCTTTATGCATTGGAATCCAGAGAGGAAAGCCGTGACTACACATTCACTCTATGGTTAGTGGGGCACATTGTAAGCAGTTGACACCTCATACAATACAACAGGATCATGGATAATAGTGAAACATCTGATAGAAGAAGAGGCAACATCAGGGAGTCCTTTTCACCTCATCTGTACGTATTCATCGTGAGGCAGCCCCCTTCCTTTTCCCCATAAATCAGTCTGCTTTCCTTATTTTCTACTTGTCTTCTACGGCTGATGGGGCTCTTCCCTCATTCATTTAGATTCCAGATGGATTCACTGTACATTTCCTGGCAGCTGCCTCGTTACAGGAAAGAAAAAAGAGGAAAAAAAAGCCTCGGACAAAGAGAGCATGCAAGGGAGGAGTAGCGTGAAGTGCCGAGTTGAGAAGGACAGAATGGAAAACATTTCCTTTTCTTTCTCTTTCTGTTTTCATGCACCCTCTTTTCCCTCACCCTGGGTCTAAACCCTGAACTTTTGAGAAAGAAAGAAAGAAAAAAACTCCCTCATTTTCCCTAGAGTGGTTTGTAATAATGTTGGCTGTGTTACAGTGGAGAGGCTGTGCATACACTGGCCGAGCTCCTCGCTGAGGGCCAGGGACCTGCCACCCGCCAGTTTCCTAGACACTTCTACTGAAACAAATCAGCACAGCCAGAGAGAAGAGGAGGTGTAGATAGATAACAGTTCAGCCAATTTTTAGCAGTTTTCCTCCAAAACATATTGATCAAATTCCATGAACAGCACTACGAAGTAAAAGGTCAGTGCTGTTCAATTAAATAAACTTCATCATTTTAACAAATGAATATCCATCAGTCTATCCTGTCCTATCCTATCCGAGAACTGTGGGAGAGGAACACTGAAACATCCATAGCCACGAGCAAGTGAAATGATAACACAACACAGATGTCAGTCCTGTTGCGGGAAACAAAAGCATAAGCAGCTATTGTGTAGCCAAACGAGGCCCTTCAGACTCTTTAATCTCGTCTCTCTCCTTGGTTTGTTTGTTTTGTCCAAATTGCTGCCTGGTAGACCCCATCAACCCCTGTGCCACCGTTGCCGCGGCAATAAAAAAGCCACATGAGTGCTGAGGAGGCTTTGGAACCTACTCAGCATGTCTCCTTCATCTGCTCCACCCAACAAAAGGGCCGGCCTCAGCGGGCCAGCTCAGCGTCCGTCAGGTCCGTCCACACCAGTCATGCTCAGATCTTGTTCGCTCCACAGAGGAGCCATTAAACCCATTCCACCACCTCAGTCTTCGCATTGACCCAACAAGGCAATTACATTCAGTGCTCTGATAGCTGTCTGCACTTGAAAGGGAGGTCACAGCCTATAAACGGTTTAAGGAGGCCACTGATGTGACATACCTTGCCAGAAAGATGGAATTGTGGAGGAAATTCTCAAAAACTTTCAAGAAGACACGGTCGTCCTTCTCACGGTCCTTCTCTTCTGGTGTCTTCTGGCAAGCACAGCACAGGACCTTTTCTGGCCCTGCTAGGTCTGACTTCGTGGGCTTTGTGTACTCTTCCATGTCTGTGAGCTCCGACGCCGGGATTCGGATTGGGATCTTCAAGTCTGTTGAAGAAAATATGAAATGAAAAGCCAGGAAAAAAGAGTGTTTAGCAAGGGTGGGATTTAACCTTACCAATTACAATGGCCAGCTTTTTGTTTTGGCAAGCTAAAGCTCTTCCAGGTGATTGTCCTCTTTTAACTGTGCATTAAGATTAGTTTAAAAAACAAATAATGTTTGTACGATGCAAGAAAGACTGAGTGGCCTTCGCTAAGTAACTGGAAAGGTTTGAAAGGTCAGAGAATAAAGACATATTGGCTGCTTATTAGAATAAGGAGGAGTGCAGACCTTTGGAGCAGTAGTCATGTTGGTAGAGCTCCCTATCCTCAGCTTGACGCTGCCAGCGGACCAGGTAGTAAGTGAGATTGCCGTTGGGCAAAAGTGGAGGTGACCACTTCACCACCAGCTTTGTTGAGGAATTACCATATGCACGGGCATCTTTAGGCACAGACGGCACTGTACCAGGGGAAAGACTAGATTATTTTATGTTGTTCATGTGTTTATATAGTTGCGCAACAATAATAATGTAAAACTGAAGCCAGAACCAAAAGTGATGGTCACACTTACACGATGGGTGTGTGCGAATATAGATGATGTCACTCTTTGCTCCAGTGGCATCTTTGTCGCTCTCTTGCAGGGTGATGGCCTTCACAAAAATAGCATACTGAGTCCAAGGCTTGAGGTGCTGAAGTCTGACATTTGGGTCATTGTTATTATCTTTAGGAAGATCCACATCCACCATGTGCCAGCTATTTGAGCCACAGCCATCCTGGCCATCAAACTCAGTGATGTTCTGGAAAGGACTGAAAAAAATACATTAAAAAAAGAATTTCATTAAAAAAAAAAGACAGTTGACATGAAAGTAAGACACTAAATTACTTTATGCTCAGAGGCTAATAATAAGCCTTTGTGTACTCACGATTCCTTGTAGTAAATGATGAAGCTGATAAGGGTTCCATTTTTGGGGGGCTGGTAGCGCTCCCATGTCAGATTGATCACATGGCTGGATGTGATGTTGGATTTGAATTTCAAGATATGGCTTTCACCTGGCCACCGGTGAGACATATGTATAAAGTAAAAACGTGCACACAAGCTGAATGACTGAATGAATGTGGACCAAAAATTCACACGAATTTACTCACAATTGGCTCTTTCGCCATTGTTGCGGAAATCCCCTTCCTCTGGCTTCACAGCTATGCCAGTTTTATCCCACATCTTGTAGATCTCAGACATGCAGAGTTTGGGGTTCTGACGGAAGAATAGACGTCCACTGCTAATAGTCAGGTTGTGCTCAGTCCAGTTCCACAAGTACTTCAGATTCTGATTGTTGATGGCGGAGAATGAATACATGCTGGGAGAAAAAGATCAAAAGACTGTAAGAAGCACCTCGTATAGTCTCTATCAAAAAAACCAAACATAAAGTGTTTCACAGGATATAACGTTCCCCTAAATGTTGTTCAAGGAGCTTTTTTTTGCCACCTGGTGGTCCCACTAAGGACCAGCAGATGTGGATATTACGGCCTCGGCTTTGTGTGTCTCCCTGAAAACAAGCCTCCATTACTACAGACGAGGACATAAAACAGAAACTGTCACGCCAACACTTTTAGCTCTACCAGTCCAAGTACCACAGATGAACACCTCCAGAGGGAAAGGAATGCCTGCCACCCTCAACAGCATTCCTTGGTGAAACTTAACCCTGGAAGAAATGATAACAAGAAGGGCGACAGGCCCCATGACCCCTTTGGCCATCACTAAAAAAAACTTTCACTCGTATCTTGGACTAGTGTTAATATCACAGTGAAGACACTAATGGACTGTACATTTAACTTTGTTTAAATCTTACTGAAAATGTATTATCATCATTATTATCTTCATTAATATTATTATTAATTCATCTCTTCATTGACCTATTGTGCTAAATTACAGTAACGTATTAATTTTCGCACTCTACTGGAACAGATGATAATAATAATAATAATAATAATAAACTGAGTCATTTTATCTCGTTTCCCTTTAAGGTCACTTTCCATTTAAGCCAACGTTAGTCTGATTAGCTGCTTCTGGTGGGCGGGGTTTTATTACCATATTAATCACAGCTGTTCCCTCAGGCGTCATACGGAGCCAAGAGTGCAAAAAAAAACCCCAAAAACTGAGATTTTGTCTTTCAGGCATATTTGTATGGAAGTCTACCCCATTATTTGAAACTTATCATAGCAGCTCTCTTTAGACCAGCGAAGTCAAACTTATTTTAAAGGCCCGCATACCGCCTGATCCTAAGTGGGCCGGATGAGTGAAACTTGCATTCCTGTCAGTACAAAGAAGTTCATCTACACATCTAATCTCTGAGATATCTTAACGTAAGATATAGAGATGCAATTTCAACAGCACATCTTAGGTTTTATACATGATAAATAACAGATCCCAGAAAACGTTCTACTAGCTTGCTTCCTGTATTTCCTGTAAGCATTGTTTTTCTTGATTGATTAAACATTTCCATTTTTAAAACTGTGATTTCTATAGACAGTGGAAAAAAAGGAACATTTTCTGTCATTTAATTCTTTAACTAACACCTGACTATTCTGATAAGGTATAAATGGCTGTGGGGGAGGTCTTTATCGGCAGAAAAAGCCATAAAACGTATGAAAATCCAATAGTAAGTCAAAAAATTTATACTCTCCTTTGTATCCGGGCTGCTTCTGGTGTTATGTTTAGCGCTCCTGCTTCAGACTGAGTTGTTTTAACTTGATTTGTATTTTTTAACTTCCTTGTCTGTAAAATATGTGTTGCCTTAGTAGCCACAGTCACTTATCTAGCCTTTGTGCATGACATTTTATAAGGATATTGCGATATCTGTGAAAAGTGTTGCAAAAAGCATTCTTATCAACAAGAGGTTAGTTTGACATCTATGGATGTAAAGCAGTATGCTTGCTGCTTGGCTCCGATCCACTCTTGTCCTCTAATTCCCTCTCGCTTCGCACGTGCATGCTACCACAGCCTAAAAGTGCAGACGAGCCTTACTTGTCGATGAGTTCCTGCCCCTTGATGTAACGTAGGCTCTTGAGGAAGGACAGCGAGCCAAGAGCGTCGGAGTGTCGAATCTTAACATAGCCCGTCACTGTCTGGATCAATCCCATGAATCTCTCAAGCTCGGGGGCTATATTATCTGAGGACAAGAGATTTAACAAAGAAAAACAAAACACATTTGGTCACACAAAAATACAAAAAAGCTATAAAGAAAATCTATTGCTACTGTGATAACCAATTTGGTCTTCATCCAAATCTGCCAATGAACACATAACGGATTAATCTTTATCATATACAGGGATTACCTTTGAGCCACTCTATCAACTGAACAAATAAACAGGATTATAACATAATGTGATAATTGGGTTAGAGTGCAAAAAAGCACATGTGATGTTGCTCCACCCGGCCCTTCTGCTTTTACTATACCTCCAAACATAATAAATGTAGGGAAGTCAAGTGCAACAAGCTGTAGTATAGTGAGTGTAGACAGTAAAAGTTTACTATTAAGTACCATGTAGCAGATTCTGGCCAAGTTAAATAATTCACTGGCTCACACTCATCATTTTAAGTGTACAAAGCTATAGTTTGCTTAGCTGCAGCATAGCAGTGTAGTGAAGTCCACACCAAAATGTAAAGTACATGTGCTTCTAAGAGGAATGTTCATTGTACAGAGCTGCACTCACTTCCACGGCGGATATTGATGTCCAGATTGCCATCGATGACGGTGCAGTCCTGCAGGAACTCGGCAGCATTCACAGAATCGATGACAGTGGATCTGCAGACCTTATCACACGGGCCATTACAAGCACTGCATAGCATACTGTATAAAGAAGAAGCAAATATAGGGGTGAATGAGCAAGAAGAGCCATGTGAAAAAACTAAACAAAAAAACAAAGTGTCAGAAATACAGAGAAAAACTTTTTCTACCATGCCCTGAAAAAAATTTGCTCACTCCCCAGCTCCCAAGCATTCCAGAGAATTCATGCAAATAATTTCAGTGCATGATACAAGGTCACCTCTCACACGGAGAGTTTAATCTTTTATGGGCCCTTGACTGAACTCGGTTTCGTGAGAGAGTGACTCATTGTGTTGACCTCAGAGACAGAGCAGCAGTCGTATGGCCAAAAAAATATCCGGCAGCAGAAAGGCTGCATGGAAACTTTACAGACATACAAATCCGAAAGAGACAAAACGGGACAAAAAGGGTGTTTTTATTCCTCTCTCTCTCTTTCGAGATATATATATATATATATATATATATATATATATATATATATATATATATATATATATATATATATATATATATATATATATATATATATCCTTGGTTGGGAGATGTTAAGTACAGGAAGTTTTAGGACACTCAAGCCAAGTCTCTTCTTAATACCTTTATTTGCTAGCCTGTAAAATCTACCAGTGGCAAGTGTTGAGCACACTTTCTAAGTAGTCTGGGAAAAACCTTGAAACATTAATAGCCCGCATACTCTAAAACCTCTAGCACTTCCAGTTTTGCAGAAAGGAAGTTTTTGAAGAGCCGAGGTCAGGTGAAGTTCAGCTGAAGGATACTTCATGCAAATAGATTCATTATGCCTAAGTGCACAGTGCTTTAGTGTATGTGGGCACTGCAGAATAAACATGCATCTACTTCAGAAACAATACCAAGACCTGTGGCTCTCCTTTTGATAGCAGTCAGGTTATAACCCTTACAAATTCAAATGCAGAGTATTAAGAATGATGGGCAAGCCTGGAAAACACTTAATATAATGTGAATGTATTTACGTTAACGTATATGTTACCATGGTATTTCCAAATGATCAGGGCCTAAAGTAAGAATAAAGGATTCATCTTTACCGATTAGTCTCGTTACGTGTGAAGCCAGAGGGACAGTCGAGCATACACTCTCCATCGTGGATGACAAAGTGAAAATCGCTGGCCAGATGCACTTGAGCGCACAGTTCCATGGTAATGCAGCGCCAGCCCTCAAACTTGTAGGTGCCCGGGGGACAGTTTGGGACACACCGACCCTCGTGGTAGTAGTGGAGACAGGCGGAGCAGGACATGTCATTGTTGGGTTCGGTGCAGCTACCGAGGCACTGGTTGTGGCAACACTCCCCCTTGTCCGTACAGGCAAGCCTACATTGTTTCGGGCAAACTGACAGAGACAGAGAAAGACACGGTAAGTAAGTGTCAGACATATAGAATGGCTTGAGAACACCCTAAACAAAGAAAGTATGCAAGGATAATGTTCCATATACACAGGTCTGCAGAAAGCATCATTCCATCCATATACATGGAAAGCCGGATGTAGGAAGAGAAATAGCAAGACACCCAATTGAAAAGCAAAAAAAAGTTAGACATCGCATTAAAAGGAGGAGATAAGGAGGAGATATTTGACTTCTTGGGCCTGCTGTGCTTGGTTTTAGGCAAGAACAATGCATTCTTTTACTTTCAAATATTCTGTCATGGTGGAAGAGAATCACACCCTTTCTATTACAGCGTCTAACAAAGAATCACTTCCCACAGAAAATGATTGTGCAGGGTGTTTCGAATTAAGCTCGAGCCCCATGAATAATAGTCACTGTTTTTTGGGCATCACTCAGAAACCAAGCAGCAAACAATATGTTATCAATAAAGCGCGGCATTTTCCCATTGCTTGGAAGGACAGACAGTTAGTCAGATTTATCTGACTGAGCTTGAAACGGGACGGTTAATATACGAGTCATCATCACTAGAGAATAAGTGTTTCCAAGTCCAAACTTTGATGCAGGAAAGACTACAGTTATGAGAAAGTACTCATTCAGCTAAGAACACACTACAAAACCCCGATCTTTGCTTGTATGTAGTCTTCCTAAGTACTTGTGTTAATCCCATCTGTCTTACTCTAAATGAACAGTGACATATGAAAAACAGCAAAAGCAAAAGGAAACGTCTGTTTTTAATGTTCAAAAGCATTTATTTCTTTTGCTGTAGCCTATTCACAGAAAGTCTCCTCAGGAAAAACAGATGTAAAGAGAAGAAAGCAGACGTTTCCCACCGCTAGCTAATCATGAGACACAGGGGTGCCCTAGTTTTAGATAAGCCTACTTCCATAGACAAAACACCTGGACTGTGTGTGTCTGTGTCTGTGGGAATCTGTGTGGTTGTGAAAGGCCTGGTGACACTGTACTTTATACAAATAGCAGCTGAGGAGTCACTTGGGGGGGGGGGGGGGGGGGGGGGAAGCTGCCCTCTGTAACAGATAATAAATCTATTGTTTTTTGTTAATTGTTATTTATCGCCGTTTCTTAAATCTGCCTAATTTACATAGAAACTATTTGGAAAGAGCAATGCTTTTTGCGGCCTCCACAGACGTTTGTTATTTAGATTTTGAGAACGTAAGGGTTTACCATTTATTGTTGTACTTTTGACTACAAGATAAATTTCTTTGCATAAAATGAAGTGAAAAAATGAGGCAGAGGAACTGTGATTTCTCCATGCAGTCAGAGCTTAAAGAAAACACGAGTACACACACGCCATCAATATGTTTTATGTGTTATTTTTATATTATTATTAAAATTCGCACAGCCATGACAATACACAAATTACTTCATTCATATTGTTTCAGCCTTCCTCGTAACACACGCCATTGTCTGAATGAAGAGTGCACATGTGTGTCCAACGTGTTAGCATGCATGTAGATATGTGAATATTTGTGTACGCTGCAGAAAAGGACTCTCTGCTCCGCTTGTTTATTTGATTTTAAATTAAAGGCAGGTTTGGGTGCATTGCGTTTCATTTGTGTTCAATTTGTTAATCAGTAAAGAAAATTAAACCCTTGTGTTGGGCTAATCTCTGGAAGGGTACTTCCCCTTGCTTCACAAAACATCTGTGCAGGTTGAAACGGTTCACGGTACAGATCAGCACTGCTGCGGAATAAATGCATACTCAGTCTGAGACTTTCATTTCTGCAAGGTTTCTCAAATACATCTTTCTTATATTATCAAAACAAAAATTATCAGCAATATTCTTTGAAGGAGGTAATGCACACAGTTGTATGAAATCTCCATCACTAAATTATAGCTTCTTTAATAAACCTTTAGGTCTTTACCTTTGTTAAACTGATTGGAAAGAGGTGTTCTGATCATCATTGCAATGTGCAAGTAAAAGTATGTATGCCTACACAGATATTCCATTTTAAATAAATAAATAAAAATAATCAATTTAGAATTCCCATTTTTTCATTTACAAAATCTCCCTTCACTTTAATATTTTTAAGTTAGTTACAAAAATTTAAGAAATGTGTTTTTTCTTTTTAAAAAAACAAGAACCTATTCTCAATAAGTGTTCTTATTATGGGCCACATATTGGTTGTTTCAGTAGTTAATGACAAAAAAAATTCAAGCATTTGAAGTACTGGAATCACTAAAATTTGAATGAGTTATATGACCAGAAAGCTACTGAACAGCGTATTTAAATCATTAGTTTAATTACATGCCACATTATAATTCGTAATCATAATTATAGTTCTATACTGCACCACCACAACAAGTATTTGCATGATGACATGAGTATAATACTCAGCGTGGGAAAGGCCATAATGCTATGTATATCCTCCTCTACGCACATTTTCTGTGACGACAGGAGTCGAGCGGCTCCTTCACAAACTGTATATTTTCACCAATAGTGTATCTAACTGTTTTGGATTGGGTCCAGTACAAATACCAAAGATCTTTTTTTTAAACTACAGCATCAAATGCCAACACACTCACATACTCGCATGTAGCAGCTATGATTTGATTAGAAACATGATGCTGACTCTAGTATGCCAGAGCAGGCCAACTGGTGCTGCACATTTAGTAAGAAAAAAAACACAGCGTGGCTTCATTTTCTTGGAATCCTACCAAAAGGGGGCAGCCAAAGCAAACTCTAATGAGCCTTATTGGAGCTTCTTTCTGCATCATTTTAAACAACTCCTCAATGAAGAAAAAATCCCAAACATGCATACCTTCCTACAGAGGAAAGCAGACAGAGGCGAGGAGGGGGAGTAACTGTCTTAAATCCATATAAGTCGACCCGGTTTCACTGCGTGACCAAACAACCCGTGGTATCAAGGATACAATCCCCTATTTATAGATGGTCGTAATGCAGCCCTATTTCCACGCTGCTGCTCTCTACACATAGCTATGCTGGGTAATGTAGGTTTCCACTACTTCAAAGGAAAGGGACTACCTAACAAGGGTCTCCTCTTAAGATAAGTTGTCATCATCCTTGTAGTCCCCCGGGTAAATGTTTAATATGAACTAAAATGCATCAGGAGCATCAGCAGGTCTGGATTTGACCCTTTTTGAGAACACACTGCATTAAGTAACCTTTTCAAAACTTGCAAATCCCACCCCCACCTCCCTGCAGAAAAGTCAGATTGCTGATTGTTGGGTTAGGGGACCTTATAATGTTGTTCCTCTCTCACAGTACTTACACAACCCTCCTCTCTCCCTCCGCAAACACTGTCTGGTCAAACATCGGAGCCAACCAACAGCCTACCCCCGCTGTTCACCAGACCGCTGCGACACGAGGAGTGGCCAGGTTCGTTTCATTAGTAGTAAATGGCACAACAATCCGCACAGAGGAATCTACTTCTGAGGAGCTGGCGAGGCCCTGGCTATAGTCACCATTAAATACAGCAGCAGGGGGAGGAAGCATTGCTAATAGGGAGACAGGCTGACAAGTTTAGTTTTTGTTCTAAAGGTATTATCCAGCTGCCGGGCTATGAGAAGAATCTGCAGAATGTTCCAGGCTACGGAGAATTCAACAAGGAGAATGTTAATCCCTATTAACAACTTCCACAACTAGCTGCAAACACGATTACAGAGCAGTCAGAGGAGAGAAAATCTTACAGACATGGAAAATGCAAATACAATATGAGAAAAATGTAGGCATACAACAGATTTTATAGGAAGTGCATTTGTCTCCCACCACCCATAGCCCCCTACTGAACCCACAGCACTCACCTCAACACTGTATGAACCAAAAAGCAGCTTTAATCTTATAACAAGATGGTTCAATTTCAACACTGTTTGTTTTCAGGAGGGTGTGTGTGTGTGTCTGTCTGATGGGTGAGAAGGTTCAATGTTATTGGTTCAAACTGGTGCATTACTTGAGAGGAAGAGGATTGCAGTGCAGCAATTCTCCTCATCTGAATGCGAGTCATGTCTTGTTTGCCGGAGAGCACACTGTGCAAGTAGACTACTACACTGTTTACACTGGAAGGCTGGTGACATGTTTACAGCCAGCTGGCCACTGCCACCTCTGAAGATGAAGTACGCGTGAAAATATAAGTAATGCGGTAAAATGTTACACTAACCCTAAACCAACCAGGTGCAGTCATGCCGAAACGTTCAAATTATCCAACAAACAATGTTTCATTCTTTAAGTCATTCTGCACATCAAAGTTCAGTGCGTCTTCCCGGAGTCATTTAGAATAAGTAGGAAGACCAACAGACAGCTAGGAAATCATTCATTATTCACAGTGGGGCTCAGGGGAGAAGGAGGGGGTGCCGAATATAGGTGGGTAGGGTTTACACTGTTAGCTGTCTGCTGGACCAATAGCAGCTGGGAGGGGAGGTTCTTTTCCAGATGACTGACATGTTATTGAGTCTGGAGCAGAGATGGTAAACAAGTCCTCTCTTGAGCAGGCACTGGGAGGGGGAGTCATAACCATAGTGATTAAGCATGACCTTTCCACAGATTTAGAGAAACCATAAGTTAAGGAAAAACCTGAACAGACCCTTTAGTGGAACATTCGTAAATAACAAACCTGGCTGGGCTACGCGGAAGGTGGGACAACCTTTCAGGATGTAATAGGTAACATTTAAACTGGCAGTGATTTTAAAAACGTGTCAGTTTGAAACAAAACCATACAAATACATTATAATTAACACAAAATGTGCGCTTTGAAAATATTGCACATTCATAAAAAGAACACAACCACCACATACAGTGGGGCAAAAAAGTATTTAGTCAGCCACCGATTGTGCAAGTTCCCCCACCTAAAATGATGACAGAGGTCAGTAATTTGCACCAGAGGTACACTTCAACTGTGAGAGACAGAATGTGAAAAAAAATTCCATGAATCCACATGGTAGGATTTGTAAAGAATTTATTCGTAAATCAGGGTGGAAAATAAGTATTTGGTCAATAACAAAAATACAACTCAATACTTTGTAACATAACCTTTGTTGGCAATAACAGAGGTCAAACGTTTACTATAGGTCTTTACCAGGTTTGCACACACAGTAGCTGGTATTTTGGCCCATTCCTCCATGCAGATCTTCTCGAGAGCAGTGATGTTTTGGGGCTGTCGCCGAGCAACACGGACTTTCAACTCCCGCCACAGATTTTCTATGGGGTTGAGGTCTGGAGATTGGCTAGGCCACTCCAGGACTTTCAAATGCTTCTTACGGTGCCACTCCTTTGTTGCCCGGGCGGTGTGTTTTGGATCATTGTCATGTTGGAAGACCCAGCCTCGTTTCATCTTCAAAGTTCTCACTGATGGAAGGAGGTTTTGGCTCAAAATCTCACGATACATGGCCCCATTCATTCTGTCCTTAACACGGATCAGTCGTCCTGTCCCCTTGGCAGAAAAACAGCCCCATAGCATGATGTTTCCACCCCCATGCTTCACAGTAGGTATGGTGTTCTTGGGATGCAACTCAGTATTCTTCATCCTCCAAACACGACGAGTTGAGTTTATACCAAAAAGTTCTACTTTGGTTTCATCTGACCACATGACATTCTCCCAATCCTCTGCTGTATCATCCATGTGCTCTCTGGCAAACTTCAGACGGGCCTGGACATGCACTGGCTTCAGCAGCGGAACACGTCTGGCACTGCGGGATTTGATTCCCTGCCGTTGTAGTGTGTTACTGATGGTGACCTTTGTTACTTTGGTCCCAGCTCTCTGCAGGTCATTCACCAGGCCCCCCCGTGTGGTTCTGGGATCTTTGCTCACCGTTCTCATGATCATTTTGACCCCACGGGATGAGATCTTGCGTGGAGCCCCAGATCGAGGGAGATTATCAGTGGTCTTGTATGTCTTCCATTTTCTGATGATTGCTCCCACAGTTGATTTTTTTCACACCAAGCTGCTTGCCTATTGTAGATTCACTCTTCCCAGTCTGGTGCAGGTCTACAATACTTTTCCTGGTGTCCTTCGAAAGCTCTTTGGTCTTGGCCATGGCGGAGTTTGGAGTCTGACTGTTTGAGGCTGTGGACAGGTGTCTTTTATACAGATGATGAGTTCAAACAGGTGCCATTCATACAGGTAACGAGTGGGGGACAGAAAAGCGTCTTACAGAAGACGTTACAGGTCTGTGAGAGCCAGAGATTTTCCATGTTTGAGGTGACCAAATACTTATTTTCCACCCTGATTTACGAATAAATTCTTTACAAATCCTACCATGTGAATTCATGGATTTTTTTTTCACATTCTGTCTCTCACAGTTGAAGTGTACCTCTGGTGCAAATTACTGACCTCTGTCATCATTTTAAGTGGGGGAACTTGCACAATCGGTGGCTGACTAAATACTTTTTTGCCCCACTGTACTTTGCTGTGACTGCCTATGAAGGCTGTTAGGATAGAAGCCGTGCACATCAGGCGTCAATCACACCGCCGGTGCTGCTTTACGTTATAAATGGGGTCGTAGCTTCATCAGGACGTAATTAAATGTATCTCTATATCACCTCCATTTATGAAAGCATTCACTCGACTGCACGCTACAGTGATCCACTGCACTGGGGGGATGCACAGCCTGTCTGTGCACAGTCAAGGCATTTGAGCTCAGGTTACCAGCTCTGAAAGCAGACTGCAAGGTAGCTCAACTGTACAGTAGCAAACAGCAGGGCCTATCAGGGCCTGTTTAAGTCCAGATCCCAGGCTGACCCTCCCATCTCCCTGAGCTCAATCAGGCCACATCCTCATCCGGCAACCCGATCCTCCCCGGGAGCCCCCAGTGGATCACTCCAGACACTTGTTTAAAGCACATCAGCCCGAGCGGCTGGAGAGAGGATGCTTCCTCTGCTCACAGCCAAAGGCAAACCGCATCAGAGATTCCAGTGCGGTCTCACTCCTACAGCGATAGAGTCTTAAGTGCTGGGACAATCTAATCTAAAGAGGTTTTGTTTTTTCTTTTTTAAATACTTTTTCAGGCAGATTGTGTCTGGCTGCGCACGTTCGGCAAGATCGACCGTTTCGCTGATCAGAGGGGGTTTTGTTTGGAAGAGGAACGCTGCACGGCATCATGATGCGATTTTCTCGTGCAGACAGCTGGCTCAGATGAGCTTGCCTAAATCTCTGTTTGGGCCTGCGCACAAAGGTGTGTGTGAGCCCATTTCTCCCTGTCCCACTGATTCTGGGTCTTTTCCACTCCCATGCCCTCTAAAGAACAGCAATGTGTTTTTCACACAACTATGTGCTGGTCTGTGTGTTCAGGCATGCGTGGTATTTCCCCTCACTCGAGCTCAGTCACAACAACAACACACAGGCACGCACACATGCGCCCGTACACACACACACACCTTCTTTAGGCCCTCGGGCCTTGGCCCAATCTGCAGCTGTTGTTGTTGTTGTTGTTGTTGTTGCTTTGTTGTTGATTGATTGCACCCACTAAAAAGACACAGGTATGCAGCACCATATGTAAGAACTTTGTTTTTATCACTGTAGAGACAGAGGACGGCCTGAAAGCTATTAAAGTGCTAAAACAATGGAAAAAGTGAGTAAGAATATCCTTCAAAAGTGACATTTTACCACACAGATTAATATATTCTATGCATTCGGATGTTACCAGGCAAAATCCTCATTCTAACTAATCATTGAACAGTAAAAAGCCCAAACATTTAGTTAATCGAGGTCTTTATATTAAAGTTAGAGATGCACCCATGTTAAATAATTCGGTGTTTGAACACCATAACCTTCTTCTATCTTGTAATTCTAGCTTGAAGCAGTTAATGCATGGTTGACAGGACAGGTCAGTTAGAGTGACAGAAAATTAATTGGCAACTGTTTCGATAACAAATAGTAGTTTTAGTAATTTCCCCAGTTTCATTAGAAAAGAATATTAGATGGAAGTCAAATAGTGGGGCCTTTCTCTGTATCAAAGCTGACCTTCTGAATCCCTGTGGGCCTGACTTCTAGTCGACTAATAGCCCCACAGTCCCAGCTCATCACCCCTGGAGTGTTTTTTGTAGCCATGAAGATGAGCCTCTCCAGCAGCTCTCCAAATTATCCTCAAGACTCACATCTAGTGGTTGTCATGACTCAGAGGGGGAGTTCAAATTAAAAGCACATTCAGCTGCACTGACAAATCTAAAGAAGGCATTATTGCAAAAACTGACTGTGTGACTCGTTGGCAAGTAAGTGCTTCGCCTTACATGTCTAAAGTTGATCTGGTCATGAAGACTTCACAGAGATTTACAGAAATGTTTCAGCTGCAGGCACTGAACTTAACAAGCTAAATAAGGTCCTTAGATAGACATTAAGGATGGAAAGAGAAACTTTGCAGAGAAGTTGGGCATTTTTTCAGAGGTTCTGAGGTGTTTCCTCTTACTAAAGGTGCCTTCTAAAAATACCTGCCTTCCCAGATCTCTTTCATTAAATACAGTGCGTTTCCTGGCACTCCTCTGTTGACTAACTGTTTTGCAAGCCGAGTGACTGGTCAGGGTTAGTAAGAGCCCGCATTGCACTCTAATCCCTCCTGTTAAGTGATTGTCTTCATAGCTGTTAGTTACATGTATACACTGTAAGATGAATCGTTACAGATTTATTTCGCAACACTGGAAAAAAAAACAACATAGCTGGTCATAAAATGAACAACTTGGTGCTTCCTTTGGCTCAAGCGCTGGATGTTTGCAGGCACAGTTTAAAACCTGGCTGTGTACCCACATGCCACCAGACAGAACTTCCAGCCATATGGACCAATCTTGATTCTCAACATATTCCAACCCACTCCAATCTAAACTTTAATAAACACCTTTAAAACACTCCTGAATTTTAGTGCTGCTTGTACAAGTTGCAATCAGGGAAATGTGTAACATCTTAGTCTGCAGACAATCGTAGCCAATCATCATCGGAACATCAGAGAACAGTAACGGTTCTCATACCAGAGCATATTTCTGTAAATGACCATCGACAACTCTGACACACGGTGCCCAGACTTCATCCTGGTGCGCCATCCGGCATACATTATCCCTGCTTGCATGACGTCTGGATTCAACATGACAAATCTTCATTTCACATCGACTTCAAAGAGGTCCTAATCCCGATTAAGCACAGCAACATTTGCCTTGAGCTAAAAAGCTGATGGGGATATGTTTGTGCTCATTGCAAGCACTCCCACCAGGTTAAAATTGAGATCTCTGCTAGCACTGAGGAGGCCATTAGTTGATTGCTCCTCTGTGATAGCGAGAGGATGATAAAGCCTAAAATTGCTTGAGATTACTTTAAATAAAAACATTTTAGAAGTTAAAAAAAAGTTATACAGCCCACATTAAAACCTCTGTATGTCTGCAGACACTTTCTGGTTGTTGGCACACACAGGCAGACTGCAGTGTTGTTACTCTGCCCATCTCTTCAGTGCATCGCTCTCTTTTCTTTAGGATACACACCTCAGTATTTGGCACCTTAATGGAGCCACCGATCCCAATAGTCGCTTCATGAATAACATCTGGGTTAAGGATTTCCTTTTTCCTCCCTTTGATGTTGTTATAGAAGCAAGATTCGATTTGATTTGATATACCTTTATTAGTCCCACGAGGGGAAATTTCATGTTAAGGCTGCCGACCTATTGCACACAATGGCGGCGCCATCTTACCCTCCGACCATACGTACATTACACAAAAACATCACATGGGGAAGACAGGTCAGAGAGGTATAACAATGGAAAATGCACCACATGAGGAAAGATAAGCTTCTCCAAGATCTTATCCGTGCTGCACTCAATGAGCCCATTTTGAGAAACTCACGCCTCATCCCATCATTTCAATCCCAGCGGGCAGCATTGTGGGGGTTTGAACAGCCGGTTCCGCTTCCTTAATTCTTCGATACGTCAGGCCAGCTCCGATCAGCAAGAACCCTGTTATCATGGTTCCGAATAGGTAGATATCTTCAGCACTCAGGCTCACCCAAGCCCAAACTTCTCATTGAGAAAGGGGTGTCAATTGCATTCAGGGACCAGTTGATCAAATCCATAATTCTCTTTTAAGTTTTAGAGAACGGACTGTGAGAGAGTGTTCCAGGGAAAAGTAATACAAAAAACACGAGACTAGACAAGGACACAAGAGGCTAAGCAGGGAAACTAAGGGAGGGGAGGAGAGGAGAGGAGAAAAGTGCGACCGCCTTCGTCAAGAGCAAGAGCAGAATTCTTGAGCAGAATTCTTGAGTGTTCATGCACAGAAAAACAAAGGACAAGCACCAGAGTTAGGATGAATCACTCTCTTTATCTAGAGAGCCTGCACTGAGACTTAAGGCTAGGTCTTTCAAGTGTAATGGCCTGATAAGATACCACAGTCCCAGATGATGTCACAGTAAAACAGTATTGTACTGATCCAGTAGAATACACACAAACCTCGTGCTTGTTTTGAACATTTCCTTTTGGCACAAGGAGTTAAAGGTTTGCAGTTTTCCTCATAAACAGTTGAACAACACAGAAGAATAGAGGCACTTACTACTGACATGCACGCTGATAAGGCCAAACAGGACCAGTGACGGGAAATGTTTGGCAGCATTCAGCAATTAGCTCATTCTCACTCGATCCTTTCACATCAAAAGGGTGTAACTGGATATCATAAATAAGGGCTACTTTACCTTAAACATCCCATTAAATCCATGTGTCTTAAAATGACAATAAGCCCAAAAGGGTGGCTTACCATGTCAACGTAAAGCCACGAACGACACTAAAGGACCACTACAGTGTCGTCAACAATGGACTTGTTAAGGTTTATCCTTATTAGTAATTGAGTAACAGCAACACCCAACATCATGCCAGTTGCACAAAGCCTTGCAGCGGGAATGAACTACTATTTACAAGTCTCTGAACAAACTGTGGGTTACGTCACTTTCAGCAAGTTTCTCTCACAGGCTCAACGCAGACGTAGCTCCTCATTTGTAACCTAAGTTTCGGTATTAATCGGATTTTACCATGACGCAAGTCCCCCATTCACTTCTGGCCTCGAACACAAACAGTAGTCATGATAAAGAGCGTGTGGAAACAATACAAAATGACAAACTGCAGCTCTCCACCTAATCTGTACCATATTTGGTTTTGGGGCAGTGTTTCAATGGCAGTTCAGCTAGAGCATTAAGTGAGACCTCGCTTCAGGACCTTCATATGCCATACATAGAGCGTGGACTCAAAGGTCAGAAGCTAGAGACCGGTGACCAGACATGGGGCAGAGGATGGATAAAGCTGTGCCTGACCTCACACTGCCTATGTGGATGGAGCAGGACAGCTGACAGGCCTTAAACAGTCCCCAGCCCACACTTCCTATTGGCTGCCTGTGACATCATGCTTCTATCCCCATTTTTTCACCTCCTCTTTTCAGGGTGGGTGGAGAGTTCAGTTCTTCCTCCTCCTCTTTCTCCCCCGTCTCTCCTTCTCTTCCCCCCCATCCCACACACACAAATACACTCAACTTTCTTTGCCCCTTTTAGGGACCTCAGCAGCTTCAGGAGGGAAGAGAGAAGAGGAAGGAGGGAGCAAGAAAACAAAAGAAAGATGAAAGAACGATTAAAGCATGTAGTGTGGAAGCTTTGCTAATTTTATCTACATTTCTAGACAGAGGTGTGTGTGTGTGTGAGAGAGAGAGTTTCCTCCAACTTGTGTGGCAGGTACATGGCTTGTATGACTCTCAAACGAAGCACCACTGCCACATCACACTTGTTTATCGTTAAAGTGCTCCCCGATGGGTCAGCGTGTGGTCTGTAAGCATGAAGCAGAATCTGCATATAAGCCATAAAGTTTTCTTTTTCCTCTCTTTCCTAGGCTCTCGGACTTGAGCAAGTCCTTCCTAATTAACACATGCCAAATGAGGAGTTTTGTCTGGCGTATCGTGCTTCATCGTGTTATTGTAAAACTCTGGGTTTGACATTTTCACTAGAGGACAGCTACAGCTGGGCTTTTTCTTTTTCCAGTAATGAAACCAAAAGATTATTAAAGCAAAAGAAAACTAAAAAAAGAGAGAGAGCCACAAAGGGAGACAATAAGAGGAGGCATATTGGGAAATAATTGCTTAATATAAAAATATGCGCTGTAAAAAGAAGAAGAATCAGACTGTTTTTTTAGTGTTTTAAACTAGACATGCAGCAGAGGGATGCGGCTTTTTAGGGAGATTTAAAACACAAAAATGATCAAGACATGCATTCTATGCGTGATGAGGGACAGTGACTAAGGGCTGAGATTCCCCTGCTCTGCGACAATCAAACCTAGTGTTTAGTGCCGGATCACATCCCTCGGCGATAGATTAGCTCTAAGTCGGATTAAGGAGGAGTCAGTGCATATAGGAGAGGTGAAGTGTCATCAAAGCGCTGCAAGAGGACTCAAAGACGCTGCAGTGGTTAGCAAGCATGAGGCAGGAGGGTTTATTTGGGACTTACGGGAAGATGGAGAAAGATCTGGGGGCGGGTTTTTTATGTTGGGCACAAAGCACAAAAACTACATTTGAACACACTTTCAGCTCGTATAGCTTGTCCTGCTATGACACCAAAAGCTGCAGCTTAATCAAAAAGAAAACCTCCACAGGTGTGAACACACTATAAACCCGGAGCATTCAGAAGTCGACACAGAGGGCAGAGAGAACAGATGCCAGTGCAGAGGCTGGGAAATGGACACAGGGAACAAGACTGCTTCCAGCTACAGGAAGCGTGCTAAGCCCCCACCATGTTAAACATAAGACTTCCAGAAATGATTGAAACAAAATGCCCATGCTTTCTCCCCACCAAACAAACAATAGTCTCCTTTGTGAAAGCCCGTGGCTACCAACAGTCAGGGGAGATATAAAGACACAGTTTAGAAAGAGCGGGCATGTTTCCCCCCTTCTTTTTTGAGGCTGCAGACAACTCTCTCCTTCAGTTTGGACAGACGGGGACATAAATGTGGGGCGCACTAGTGTGGCCCACTTAGGTGCCCCCTGCTTAGAAAAAAATGCTTTTGTTTTCCTGTTGTTACAGGCCTCAAACAACTCAAGGAACAAGGCTGCAACAGTAGCGGAGCACCAGCAGGGGGTCAACGCCATGGTAGAGAGGCACGCTAACACAGCAGACATGTTACACACATTCATTGAGATTGTAAACACAGGGCTGAGGAACCAGTTTTTTCCCCCCTTGTTGTGACCTAAAAATCTGTTGTATTCCATTAATGGTTCAGTGAGCGTCTTCTAAAGCAACACAGCATATCTACCACAATCTCTCACACCATCTGAACTCTGATATTTCAGACTTATTATCATTCCTTCAGCTCCATTTTAATCAGCCCCAGGGTTTCCCCGAGCAGATCACTTTACACAAGTTTTCTGTCATCCTTAAAAGATCCCTCTGCTCCTCTGACACACATGTGGTAACCTGCGTAAAGAGGACACTGCACCAACTGCAAGCACAGGATGAGCCGATTCTATATTTACCCGAGAACTGCTGTATCTCTGCTGTCCCCAGATGCAGTAATTCATTAGTTATTTCATAAATGTCTTGTTAACTCTTATTGGTCTGAATGCTGCTAAACTGAACATCATAAACTGTAATAAATGGGGGTCCCGAGGCTATATTTTTTCTCTTCAACAGAAGCACTGGATCAGCTCTGGAATTACTTGAGAGAGAAAAAAATCATATGCCTCATAACACATGACTGTAGTATTTAACTCCACCGAGGAACATGCAGATGATAACACAACGAGCCCTTTATCCTACTTGAATTGTGTGTTAAATATTAATCATCAATAATGCAACATATTCTTATTCTACGTAACATCAACTGGTGTTAAAATGCTGCCCACGCCCCGATTAAGACCATAACAAGACACCATGGGAGAGTAGAAATCGCACCTGCTAGATCAGTGATTTCCGCCGGAATGCACTTATTCAAACATGAATGTGCGCACAGATATATACACACACACACACACACACACACACACACACACACACATACTTTTGAACAGCTGGTGCTGGGCTGGCTGGCTACATACAGCCAGGGGACAGATAGCTGGCTGAGAGAGGGAATGGGAGCACGTTGCTCAATCAATGAGCCATCAATCACACACTTACACACACACACGAACACAAATGCATACACACAGCAAGAAGGAGCAAAGACATGAAACAGGAGACCATATCCTTTAACTACCACTCAAAAGAAAGCCATCAAAGCGCTGGCTCTGGCTCCAGGCCTTTTTCCATGGCCAAATTTCCAGTCACTGCTTTGTCTTGTGGTGGTTTCATTAGAGCTACTACTAGACTCCTCTGTGTGTGTGTGTGTGTGTGTGTGTGTGTGTGTTGCACCACAGCAGTTATCTGCTATCTAACTAGCTCACTGCTGCGGGGTTTCTTTTCTGCACTCTGCTGAGCTCCCAGACAGCAAGAGGTTGTGAAAAGGCTGGCAAGGAGGCGGCAGCAATCATATAGTAAGTAGCACCTTTCTGTTGTCTGTTTGGTTCCTGTAAGGAAAAAAGGCGAGTGAGGAAGTAAACAAAGCACGTCAGAGAAGGGACTCAGCAAGTGATTACTGTTATTTATAGCTACTCTTTTCCTGCTTTGGCAACACCTGTACAAGCGGTACGTGATAACTTATACCACTTAAAGGGGGGAAAAGAATACATGGCACAAATTGCAGTTAGTTACTCTGAATAGTTGGATTATTTTAGTCGAAACATTGATTTTTATTTGAAAATGAACAACCTAAACACACCAACACACACACATTCTCGTTTTGATATCTTAGTGAGGACATCTAATTGACATAATGCTTTCCCTAGCTGCTTACCCTAACCCTAACCATCAAAAACGAATGCCTAACCCTAACCCTCAGCCTAACCTAATTGCAACCCTGACACTAAAACCAAGCTTTGAGTCTCAAAAATGCCTTCAAACTTGTGAGGACAGGCACTTTTGTCCTCACAAGTGACTGTTGGTCCTGACAAGTATAGTAATTTTTGATTTTTGGTCCCCACACAGATGTCTAAACAGGTACACACACACACGCCTATAATTTTACCAACAGGAATAATAATAAAGTTTTCAATGATAAATGCGGATATCCATCCCTGTTCTTAAATCAATACTTACATCAATTCCTGAACACCCATGAAATCAGGTGGGCCTGTGTCCATTAATTGTTAATTGTTTATGTAAATGTACACAGCGGGAATACATCCACAAACAAAAAAGTAATGCGCTTGTAAATCAGAGTCTTCAAATGATTTTAATAACAGTCCAAACATGACTCATTTGGGATAATTCCAAAATATTAGTTCTTATATTTGAAAAGCTAGAACGGGTTAGCGGTGTTATTTTATCGGTGACTCAAATGGTTAACGGATTATCTCAGTTAAAGAGAAGCAGGAAAAGGCGAGCGGCATCGCCATCAGCAGCAGGATCAGCAGCGTTAATGTACACAGGGAGGAGTAAACAACACCGGAGGACGTCCTCGTGTCCCTGAGCCGCAGTGACAGCATGTCCTCCTGTCTGCACTGTCATTCTGTGTCAGCTCTCATTACCTACAGCACTGCACGAGCAGCATTGAGTGACTGACTGGCTAATGGCACCTGCTACCTACTGCTTTATGGATGACAGCAAGGGGCTGGGAATCGCCATGACAACGCAGAGATTGCACTATGCCTGACCTCGATCACGTGGAATAATCTGTTCGTTTAAACATTATTACTCATTTATGCAACACAAGAAACCGATTTCAGTTGATTTCTTATGTGTTAAATATCTATAATTTACACAGAAGACACAGCAACCACTCAACTGCTGCCTACATCGGACTAAGTTAGGTCCAGTTCACATAGTGGAGGTTCGGCTTCGCCTTGCCATCTAAACCTAAGTTGTGTTTATTCGCCTGCAGCCATATTTCTGTGACAGCAGATATAGGGGAATCACAAACGAGAGAATAAGCTCTGTCACTTGAAACAAGACTCCCCTTGGATCGTCATTTTTCCTCTAATGGATAACAGAACAATAGATGCCTCTAACTCACCACTAAAGGATCACTGTGCCGTCATTGTACAAGGGGTACAAGGGTCAATTTCCACAGCAAAGAAGAAGAGAAGATGCACTCTCTGTGATCCCCAAACTCTGCTTTGTTTTCTTGGGTAACATTTTTTTTGTTGAAGATTTTAAAGACTTTCTGCAAATGATATCTTGAAGACAGTAAAATGAATTAACTAAAGAAAAGAGATTTACTAAAAAATGATTCAGTATGCTTGTATACCGTCTCTTCCACCTGTCTAAAACTATTTCAGCTGGAAAAAGGGGAAAAAAGGTGCTTATATCTACTGGAAGATTTTAATTAAATAACAATGCAAATAGTAAAGTTGTGTGGTGAGCCCCTGGGAATCCACTTAAAAACAAAACCCAACAAGAAAAAAAAACACTGGGGCAGTTTCACTGTGAGACAACAGGAGAGCACAGAAATGATGTTTACATGCTTCCACAGCACATGGTTAAACAAGTGCAAAATCAAGATGTCTCTCCTAACTGTAACTGGCGAAGTTTACAAAATGTTGAGGTGTGCCTGTTACTCCTCGATCTGATAACTGATCTGCAGTGGCTGCTAAGCGAGCAGCTTCAGACGGAAGCACAACCCAAATTGGGCCTTTGTTCCAGACTGCACAGTGTCTCAGCAGAGGCATGAACAAAACACAACACAGACGCACACGAAGCCTGAACAGTCACTAACGCGCACACACACAAACACACATAACTAACTCTACCACAAGCGCCTCTGAGCCGCGTCTCACCCACCCACACACATATACTAAACACAACCTAACCCGCCTCCCCTCTCACTCTCTCTTGCTCCTTTTATTCCTCTCGGTCTCCCGCTCCCTCCCCCCTAACCCTCATTCATAAAATGGCTGCTTCACAACTCCAATTCCTGGCATGGAATTTATGGATAAGGGGTCAGGAGCAGCAACAGGCCAGGGGGGACTTGTTAGTTCTATTTTTCCCCTCCCATCTTTTTCTCCTCCTCCTTTTTTGAATAAAAAAAACCAACCTACACCAATGTGATTTGTCCACCTAATTCTCCTCCACACATATGCCAGCCTTCCTCATCTCTACCCCAACCCTCCCCTTTCCTCTTACCCACTCCCCTCCAAAACAAACCTGATACCCTTGTAGCCTAGCAGGGAAACTAAAGCTATGCGTCTGGCAGAGGAAGGCAGGCACGAAGTGGAGAAGGGGCAGGAGCAAGTGCTGGTGGCTTCTCCTAAGAGGCCAGCAAGAGGGGAACGGGGACAATCTCAGGTTCCATCCCTGGAACACAACCTCCATGTTTTTGCAGTTTTACTACATCACACGGACACACATGCAAACTCCCAGGGCATGGGTTAAAAACAACAGGACATTGATTGCTATAGCATTTGCTCCGAAAACACCAATCTATGTTAAAGGAGCAACAAAATGGGGCAGCTTGAATGGCCGAGAAACTCATCCCAACCTGCCAACACATACCTGTGTTGGTATGAGACAAAAGTGTGTGTGTCAAGGTAAATTTGGGCCTATTGCATCAGTTTTCCTCACGACACCACTCTGCGATATCTGCTTCTGAAATCACACAAATTAAAACTCACTCAATAACAGCACACAAACCCTGAGGTGCATGTCAGGTTACACCGTAGGTAACAGCATAAAGTTTCAGATGGGGTTGCGGTTACAACGTAGCTACGGCGTAGATTTCCCGCTGAAGCATTAAACCCCAATAACAATCCCTCTCCTCCTCCCAGCGTCTCCCCTGTGCTGCCCCTGGAGCCCCCAGCAGAAGACGGTACGAGCAAGGAAAGGTCGAGGCCACGAGATGAACGGTCCCACCTCTTGCTGGAATGAGCCTTAATTTGATAGGGGTTGGGCTGAGCCAGGACTGTGGTAAGACATGCACATGTGCCACACAGAAAGAAGCATGTGTTAAGTCACTGGAATGTACACACATATCGGAGACACAATGAGGAAGGTCATTCTTAGGATGCAATTTGAAAAAAACAAAAAACAAAACAAAGAATCAGCCATATGCTTAAGTCGTTGCTGCACGTCTGCCGTTTCTGCATCTCACATCAAAATGAGGACACCGGACGTAAGACCTGCTGCAAAATGACACTGTGCTGTGGTTACATAATCTTTGCACTAGTAATGTAGCTGTTACTGTGCCCTGTATCTCATAAAAGCAGCAAATTTAGTTGTTCTGCTTTAACCAGAATACAGTGTTCCCCCTCCTAAGCCCACACGTTTCAGCCCACCCATCCTCTTCTTGCCTATCAGTCCTGGCCTTATTCCATTCAAACTTTTCACAGATGGGAACAGAATTGTGTTGATGTGCATTCCATATTCAGTGTACATGCATCAGTCACACCACAGACCAGGGCGTCAGAGGGTCAGAGGTGGAAATGACAGACCTGGGCTCTTTATACATGCAAGGATACGTGAATATAAGATCCCATATCTGAGCTGGCAGTGCAAAACAGGGCAGCAGTAATCAAATGAACTAACATCCAGGCTGTGTTGCATGGTGTGGTTACGGTTGCCTGGCTATTTATATGTGTCCCTCCTTCAGAGAAGGAAGTCGCTCCTATTGGATCCAGATGTGAGCGGAAGGACAGACAACAGCTCGACTGAAAGGTAACAGCCTGGATCCAGTTGCTTAAACTACTGTGCTATCATTTAGGACACAGCAGCATTACTCCTAATGGCAAGGACAAAAACATTACTACACATGTACTACCACATAGACTACATTTGTCTTTGAAGTGTATCATAAATGAGAAGGTGGACGGATGTGAATTTTAAAAATGTGTCTAAATAAGTCAACATTCACACATTTAAGCGTTTCTGAGAGGTGAACGTCACCGCTCACCTGAGGCTTCAAGGGTTCAATTACGCTCTCGGCCAGCCAACTACCATAACTTAACACTGCTCTCCTCCTCCCTCTGTTTAGCCACAGTACTTGAATGTCAGCAAGTGCCTGTGAAGCAGGACTAAATGTGTTGTGACCGCTGGTGGTGATTTGCTGGTAGGCAGCACCCCAGTGGGCCATGAGCCAATTGATCTACTAGTAGATCCCATGACACATGATCAATTCTTAGGCCGGTCTCCTAAGAGCTAGGGTCTACAGGCATTTTCACATGCCCTCTGGACTGGGTCAGGAGAATCAGGACAATACTTGTACATGTAGGAGGCAATCTGCTGCACATGCATTCTCACTATTACACAGAACATCTATAGAGTACAAATACTATGCTTGGTTTGGGTGAAGGTGCTGCCCGGGTTCAGGGTGCACACATAATGCCCACTGAACAAGTTCTCTATTCTCCAGACAGTTACTTTCGCTATTCTACATGGGTCCACACAGACTCTGTAGTAGGATGCTGTCAGTTTAGAGACTCTTTAATTGTATTCTTAGAACATCTCCACCAGAGATTTTAAAACACAGGTGTCGAACTCCAGGCCTCGAGGGCCGTTGTCCTGCAGGTTTTAGATGTGTCCTTGATCCAACACAGCTGATTCAAATGGCTAAATGACCTCCTCAACATGTCTTGAAGTTCTCCAGATGCCTGCTAATGAACAAATCATTTGACTCAGGTGTGTTGACCCAGGGTGAGATCTAAAACCTGCAGGACACCGGCCCTCGAGTTCGACACCCCTGGTTTAAAGGAAAGTTGAGCTGAGAGAAGAGAGGATATGATGTCCTGGATATGTTTTGTACAGAATGAGCTGAAATGATAGAATAACTTGTCCATCTGTTCAGTGTACAGTTTCATTCTTTTCTTGTTCTTCTGTCTTCTTACAGCCACCGGACATGATGTGGCAGACAATAGAGGCCGTGGACAGCTGTTAATCTAGTAACATCTGGCTCCGTCAACCCACATTTTTCTCTCCCATAGTGAATGGATACGGACTATTCTCAGAAATGACATGGTGATCCCTTGATCCGCTCTTGCATCAGATATGTCTGGCATGAGATAGCTGAAGCTAGCACAGACGTGTGCACACACACACACACACACACACATACAAGCATCATTTGCGGTTATGGGGCATGAGACATGAGGTCTCAACAGGAGCCATTGTAGACTGCACTACCAGGCAGCCACACTGGGGCCCAATCACCCCTCTGATATGGCTCGAGTCTGAACACCTACGTCAGCCCACAAGCAGCCCGCGTGACGTCAAGCACATGTGTGCTTTGACCAGAAGCCTGCACGAGTTGGTTTCACACAGAGAACGAAAAGGAGGACGGAAAGGGAAGAGAGCACAATCTTGATGTCTCAACTATTTGTAGCCCCTAAAACAGAAAGTGAGATCAGCTTTGATTAGAACACGCAAAATAAAACAGCAGTATTAGTATTTCGCAGCAAGCATCACTGTCAGTCTAATGGTATAATTATACGTCTGCTCTCATATAACTCTGAGGCATTCTTGGTGCCCACAGTAGGCCAATGTTCAAATAAAATAGCACTCTCTGGTTGACCAGCAGCTGCTGGCTTATATATAAAGAGAAGTGATACAGATGCCAAAGGAGACAGCAATAAAAGTAAATCATTTCACCAGTCAAGGGTACATCATGTCAGATCGAATGGGCGGGTTTCTTGGAATAAAAAAAAAAAAATCAGACCTTTGTAAGTCAATATTGCCCTTTGTTCTTTGTGCTTCTTGTGTAATACAATGTTGTATTCTGTTTTCTGCGTCAGCGCAGGGTAACGGAATACAACAGTCGTGTTTGGTGTTGTATTACATTAGCTAATAAATGACATCCTGATGCTGAGTTAACTTTGTTGTCTGTTTGGCTGGATAAAATGTGCCAGAAGGAATGTCTCAAAGGCAAGAAAACACACAGAAAAAAAAGTAGGTTTGGCCATGAAATTAAATCTTGATCTTTCTCTATCACTGACACAGCCACAAAAACACCCCTGCACCCTCCTGGTACCCATTCTGCTGGCTCCAACCGCCAAGGCCACCCGCCACGAGGGAAGCAGCAGAACGGTCCGGTTTCCACAAGCCTACGTGCTGCACAACACAACCACATAACTGCGTACATTGGGGTGGGGGTGGGTGGAGGGGGGTGTCTACCCTCACAGTGCACCCCATCACCCTCAATCACGACACAAAGACGTAAAAACACTTTGGCACGGGGTACAGCATGCACGCATGCGTCGATAATGCTTTCTTAATGATTTTTGCCACTGTCTAGTCAAAAGAGGACATATCGTCACTGGTCCACAATATTCACCCATCAATACATTACAAAACAGTTTTGAACTTGAAGCCGTTGACCAATGAGGAGTAAAGACTAATGTGCTTAAGTCAGAGACCAGACTGCCCACTGCTCTCGTAAGCCTGTTTGACCAGCTGTCTATCTTCCTAAAGACAGACTGGAGAGCACTTTGCGTACACACACCCACCCACTTGAGGGAGGGAGCACCAAAGGCACTCCAACTTCCAGACATCCGTCCCATCTGCTCGACCAACCGCCAAAATCAAATCACAACAACAGGAGAGGACCTGCGCTTGGCTTCCCTCTTTTAACCTCAAGGAATTAACCCTTTGAGGTTATGCGTGACAACCTTGAGCATAGCCCTAATTCTAACTGTGGGCATTCGAAATATCCTATTTCTCTTTTTATTAAGTAGTTCTTCAAATTAGTGGCAATCAGGGAACAAAGGAAATAACCTTTCTAACTGAGAGAAAGGTCAGGAGTTAGGATTACCATCTAAGACGTCTTAGAACTCAGAAGGTTAAAACATGCACATTTCTCTTCATAACACATCTAATGTACAAGTTTCCAAGTGCTAAAAAGGCTCTGAGTCAACTATTAAATCTAATGTGTATGCTCACTCAGTGGTCACTTCATTAGATGCACCTGCTCAAGTGTTCAGTAACGTAAACTTCTAATCAGCCAGTCACGTAGCAGCAAACAACTGGATTTGGGCATGTAAATATGATCAAGTTCAAACCAAGCATCAGAATGGAATAGAAAGGTGATTTAAGTGACTTTGAGCATGGCATGGTTTTAATGGCATGAGTATTGCAGAATCTGCTGATGTGCTGAACTATTCTCACACAACAGTCTCTAAGGTTTACAGAGAATGGTCCAAGAAAGAGAAAATATCCAGCGAAAAAGGCAACGTTGATATCAGAGATCAGAAAGAAAGGCCAAACCCCTTCAGGTGGTGGGCAACAGTAACTACTAATCATTTTTTACAAGCATGGTGCAGAAGAGCACCTTGAAGCAGATGGGCTACAGCAGCAGAAGTGCACAATGGGTGCCACTCCTGTCAGCTAAGTCAGGCTCACAAAAATTAGACAACCTAAGACTGAAAAAAAAACTTTGCCGGGTCTCATGAGGCTCAGTTTTTGTCAATATTAACCAAAATCTCAGAGGACGTTTAGAGCACCTTGATTAGTCTATACCCTGGAGGCGAAAGGGGATCCAACCTGGCAACAGCAAAGTGTAACTAGTGAAGTGGCCAGTGAACATATAGTTCAACTTTAATAGAGAATTTGCAATATTAATCTTTATTATTTATATACACTTTTGTCTATCTCGATTGTAAAACATTGTGTTATCCCTGGTATTCAGCCCACACATACTCTCAACACTGTACATGCCTTCTCTAAATCTGAAGCCGTGATTCCATTTCATTGAACTTGCAGTGTACATTACTACTCGAGAGCACGTTAGGTGTGAAGGCAGGAGCTATAAGTGAAGAGAGGTTGTGAGTGCACCTTGCAAAGAGTGTGTTTCAGCCTCAGGACTGCATTTTCCACAACACTCCTGCAATTCAGAGCTGCCGAAGAACATGCTCAACTCATTAGAGCAGAGTTCGTTAAACCTTTCTCATCAATGTACCTGCACTCTGCTCTCCATCTCCCACGTTTACTCTGTTATTAACCAGACAGCGCTGTGAGATAAATGACTACATTAATCGTCTTTGATAGCTCAGGGATTTTCCTTGTTCGCGGGCGGGAACAGTATACGGTACACGGTGATGGTCAGGGCCATTTTGTAAAACTGCGTACGTGTCTCTCCCTGTGTGCAAATGTGTGCAGGGACTGAAAGCAGCGGAGTTTGGATCACTGCTTGATGGATAATTTGTCCCTGCGTGTTCAGTGTCTCTGCTGTAAATGAAACACATGGGACATGGCAGCAGGCTCTTAACCCCACTTTGTCCGATGGCTGTGTTTGCTCTTTGCGCTCTCCCTCTCTCGTCAGAGGTGAGCCTCTAGTTCTCAGATTGCCGCAGCTGTCAGGGAAGACCCGAAGGACTCTGGCTGTTTCCTCAGTTCACAGAGGAGTTAATGCTCTCTGGCTTTTTCACTTGCAGAACCATATTTTTCCTTTCCTCTGTATCCTCTTCCTTCCTTGGGGGTATGCTGTGAAGTTGTAAACCTGAGCCACAGGTGTCCAGCAGTGATACGCGTTTTGCCCCCACCCCAAACGCATCTGGGAGATCTTATAGTTCTTTCACCCAAAGCATCAGTTTAGCATACAGTTTATGAGAGCAATGCAGGCAGGGCTTGTTGTGCAGTAATGTTGTATTATTATGGCACCTTTCTCCTGAGGGTACCTCTAATCCAGTTACAGATTTAAACAAGGGAAATGGTTCCAAGGCATCCATCCCACTTATCCTTGGATCACAGGGAGAACAGAAAAGCTTGTTGCCAATCCTGCAGGGACTTCAAAGGGTTCAACCGTCCAAACATTTGTAGAAATTTGTGGAATTCAGCATACTTGATTGCACCTGAACTACAATAATACCTAAATTCCAGCTCGTTAATTAAATCCTGTGATGAAACCAACAAAACACTGAAACCTGGTTTGTGGGAGGCATGTGGAGGCAGAGGACCACCTCTGTTAATTCTTATGTTTTTAACAAAACAGCAGGAAAAGTGCAAAACACAGATTTTTACTGTAATCAATTATTAACAATAGCATTAACAGTTATTAACAGTTGTAACAAGAACACTGACAACTGTTTTAAATACATTCCACATCATGCATGAATCCGTTTCCTAGATCTAAAAGGATAGCTGGCTGCAGATTAGCTTCTGATATTTTTTAATAACATTAAGGCAACAGCTTTTAAATTTAATACTTTCAGTTCATATTCTGTAGTGAAAATATGATGCAAAATGTCCAATTTTGCCCTATGTCTTAATAGAAAATGGCAAAAGTAACAATGTTAATCATTTGAAGTTGGGTTAAATTCTGTCTATATTAACAGGCAAAAATCAAATATATAAAAAAAACACAAAGAAAATCCCATAAACTCCTTGGCGGAGGTATGAGAAGAACAACATGATCTTCTTCCTGATTTTCAGGAAGAACACAATCCATTATTGCCGGATAATTGCCACACATAGAAACCATCAATAGTTCATACAGCTCTAAGCCGAGCCAACACACATACAGTGGGGCAAAAAAGTATTTAGTCAGCCACCGATTGTGCAAGTTCCCCCACCTAAAATGATGACAGAGGTCAGTAATTTGCACCAGAGGTACACTTCAACTGTGAGAGACAGAATGTGGAAAAAAAAAATCCATGAATCCACATGGTAGGATTTGTAAAGAATTTATTCGTAAATCAGGGTGGAAAATAAGTATTTGGTCAATAACAAAAATACAACTCAATACTTTGTAACATAACCTTTGTTGGCAATAACAGAGGTCAAACGTTTACTATAGGTCTTTACCAGGTTTGCACACACAGTAGCTGGTATTTTGGCCCATTCCTCCATGCAGATCTTCTCGAGAGCAGTGATGTTTTGGGGCTGTCGCCGAGCAACACGGACTTTCAACTCCCGCCACAGATTTTCTATGGGGTTGAGGTCTGGAGATTGGCTAGGCCACTCCAGGACTTTCAAATGCTTCTTACGGAGCCGCTCCTTTGTTGCCCGGGCGGTGTGTTTTGGATCATTGTCATGTTGGAAGACCCAGCCTCGTTTCATCTTCAAAGTTCTCACTGATGGAAGGAGGTTTTGGCTCAAAATCTCACGATACATGGCCCCATTCATTCTGTCCTTAACACGGATCAGTCGTCCTGTCCCCTTGGCAGAAAAACAGCCCCATAGCATGATGTTTCCACCCCCATGCTTCACAGTAGGTATGGTGTTCTTGGGATGCAACTCAGTATTCTTCATCCTCCAAACACGACGAGTTGAGTTTATACCAAAAAGTTCTACTTTGGTTTCATCTGACCACATGACATTCTCCCAATCCTCTGCTGTATCATCCATGTGCTCTCTGGCAAACTTCAGACGGGCCTGGACATGCACTGGCTTCAGCAGCGGAACACGTCTGGCACTGCGGGATTTGATTCCCTGCCGTTGTAGTGTGTTACTGATGGTGACCTTTGTTACTTTGGTCCCAGCTCTCTGCAGGTCATTCACCAGGCCCCCCCATGTGGTTCTGGGATCTTTGCTCACCGTTCTCATGATCATTTTGACCCCACGGGATGTGATCTTGCGTGGAGCCCCAGATCGAGGGAGATTATCAGTGGTCTTGTATGTCTTCCATTTTCTGATGATTGCTCCCACAGTTGATTTTTTCACACCAAGCTGCTTGCCTATTGTAGATTCACTCTTCCCAGTCTGGTGCAGGTCTACAATACTTTTCCTGGTGTCCTTCGAAAGCTCTTTGGTCTTGGCCATGGCAGAGTTTGGAGTCTGACTGTTTGAGGCTGTGGACAGGTGTCTTTTATACAGATGATGAGTTCAAACAGGTGCCATTCATACAGGTAACGAGTGGGGGACAGAAAAGCGTCTTACAGAAGACGTTACAGGTCTGTGAGAGCCAGAGATTTTCCATGTTTGAGGTGACCAAATACTTATTTTCCACCCTAATTTACGAATAAATTCTTTACAAATCCTACCATGTGAATTCATGGATTTTTTTTTCACATTCTGTCTCTAACAGTTGAAGTGTACCTCTGGTGCAAATTACTGACCTCTGTCATCCCTCTCCCCTCCTCTCTGGAGGGGAGAGGGAGGGGAAACAGGAGGACAAAGGAGGGAACAACTAAGCTGTAGTGCCTCTTCACCTCACTGTGCAATACCTTTTGTGCAATACTTTTGTAAATAGTCAACGGTGCAATAGACTCAATACTTGAAATGTGCAATTCACTTGTATTTTTATTTTTATTCCTATTTATTCTATTTATCCCCTTCGTATATTTTATTTATATTGTCTCTGTATTTATATATATGTGTGTGTGTATAACTCTGTAACTTCTGTCGGTGCTGTGCTTTTTTGGAAATCGAATTTCCCAGAGGAACCCACCCGAGGGATTAATAAAGTTCTATCTTATCTTATCTTATCATTTTAAGTGGGGGAACTTGCACAATCGGTGGCTGACTAAATACTTTTTTGCCCCACTGTAAATGCTTGATGTGCACAATTGTAACGACTCCAAACATATGATCACAGAGTCAAGAGAGAGAAAAGGACCTTTTCCTTTAGGGGAGAAGTGGCACCAACAAACGAGTGCGCCCGCACCGACTGCGCAGAGCCCACGTACCCTTCAAACATGGCATTTTCCAGTGCAGCTCATGAAAAAAAATAATAGATGTGTCGTCACCCCATAATCGCCATTAAGAGGAATAAGAAGTGGGATTTTCTAAAAATAAACTCATTTGTTGGGGTCTTAGAGGCTAAACACTGCATTCTAGAGAAGCTGAGCTGAGTGCAAGTGACGTGCCAGCGGATCACTTACCGTCATGCATTCTTAATTTAAGCTGTATCCCTCTTGAGGGGGCCTTAGGTAACCTTACAAATGCATGAGGAATATGGGTTAAAGTGTGAACACGTCTCCAAATAAGGATTACTGGATTATAGGATGTTGGGGGAAAACTCTGTAAAAGACCCAGGAGAAATAAAGACACAATGAGACAAGATCACTTTTTATGCTTTAACGTGCACACGGGTAAGCTGTTCAGAACAACTCACAACGTGTACAGAGGCTGGGCACTTTTTATAGGAAAGACAGTGAGAACAGGATAAGAAAATACAAAACAGATAAAATAAACAACTCCATATGTGGCGCTAGTCTCGTCAGCAGAGAGCTGTGAGAGATAAAACAATCTAAAACAATATGTCCCAAAACAGTATGTCTTTGCTGAGAAAGTCTAAAAAGATAATTCTAAACTAATCTAACCATAGACAAAAGGGCATGCTTGCACATTTAAAAGAAGGTAAAGAAACATAGAATCATTTTTCCTGTAACATAGGAAAAAGCTTTTTTTTTTCACTTTAGACAATTGTTAGTTTGGTGTATGAAGCCTCAGAAAACACTAATGTCTACAAACAAAACTTAACCTGACAACCCCGAAGACGTCATCCATATTTTCCATGTGACTGACAGCAGAAGAAAGGATACATATTATCCCATTTTCATACATGTAGTGCACCCCTGAACCCCCCCAACATCACCCAACAGCAGTGCATGTGAGAAATACCCCACACAGTCAGTTTTTATATTAAGCTGTCATTAACCTTGTCAACTTCTCAGTACAAATTCTATATAATGTTGGAATGTACTGATGCACAAACAGCACAGGTGCATTCATTATTAGTGAGCTTGTGTCATGTGTGGTGCCTCCTGCATGCATACATGAAGGCAGCTCCTTCGCTTAAACCACACAGAGTATTTCCCTGAGTGCAAACGCATCTGAAACAGACCATTTTTTTCTGCGTGCTACATGTGAGAAAGGACAGCTGTGGAAAATATCCCGACCCGATCTTCTGAAATTGTCCAAAGTTCCTGTGTGAAAACAGCCACAGAAACCTAAGTAAATGATTCGCCACGGGCATGAACAAGACGAGAAGTAGTGAGAAATTAGGTTTCTGGAGGACAGGGGTTATGTCCTCTTTCAGTTTGTGACATTACGTGAAGACAGTACTGTTATCCTTTTGTAACAGTGGAAATCAACTGTACCGACAGCTAAGTCGCTAGTCTTATATAATCCCTGCCCAATCCAAGGCACTTTTTCTTTTTTACTGTGAGGTAAACGGGCCAACAGTACCCAGAGTGCAGAGAGGTGGTCTTCCAGGTTAGGAGCTGTCGGGGTGAGAATCAGCAGAAGGGTGAGGAATTAACAAGTGTAGCAGGAGAACAGTTGGTGATGGAGGGTCAACAGCTTTCAGCTATTGGTCAGAGTTTATCAGACAAAGCAAGCAATGAGGAAACAAAAGGTATTGTTTCAGATCTCCCTGTGAGAATCAGACCCCCCCCCCCCCCCCCCCCCCCCCCCAACATGTAGTGTCCTACAAAACACTGTCTGTGTTTAGAGCATTTCTTCACCAAGCCATATATCTGGGATTTAGTTTCATCAGCCACATATCACCCAGGGAATAATGCCAACACTGTGGCAATTAGACGATAAGTTGCAGTAAGCCTGAGTCAATACCAGTTGGCTCATTTAACAGAATCTGCCCATTGTCTGCTCTCTGTGACATCTCCCATTCCTCGCCACCATTGTATCTTCTCTCCTTATCTCTCTCATAGACAGAGGAATCTTCAGTATGCGACAAGAATGCCAACAGGGAAGCCAGCCACAAGACTGAACTTACGTAACCCTGGAACCAGGGGTAAAATGTTACAGAACAGACAAAATACAAATATGGCAAAAGCTCAAGGGAAATCTAGAATGTCATGAGGGAGAAATCCATGTTGATTTTTACATTCAGTTCAAAAAGTGTCAAAAGATGCCTCGGAGGTCACAGACCGCAGGGCATCAGAAAGCACTAGTGAACAATGAAGGATACATTTTCTAAGTGGAAATAAATTAGCCAAGCGAAATCAAAGAACAGCGTTTTCTTTTCAGTAGCTTCCTCATGTTTCTGTTTAGTCCATTTAAGACATTTTCTTCTGGGAGTTTAATGGAGCAACACACATTAGAAAACAAAGTTAGAAGATTTATGGTCATATAAATTGTAGCGACAGGCAAAAATCCAGAAAGGGACGAGAGAAGAGAAGGTAACGGAGAGAGCAATGAACACCTCGGTGTACAATAACAAGGGGGCCGTGCACCCATGATCTACAAGACATCAATTCAGAAACGATATCGGGAGCGACAACCGGATTAAACTCAGATTAAACAAAACACATTGGAGCCAATAAATGAGAACAAAAATCTAATTATTCTCACAATGTCATTTCAATTCCACCGACAATTAGCGGCAAGTCTGTAATAGCCTACACTGCCTAATAGTGCTTGTGATTTAACTTAAACAGAGTCCAAACTAAACTAACAGAACATTAATGGCTATTTGTAAAGAGGCCATTGGTGCACAAAAGGCTAATTCATTCCTGCTGAAGAGAGCAGTTTAGTTAGAACAATGACACTGGGCAATGAGGGTATGAGGCCACACTTGAACTGGCTTATGATCTTCACAGTTAATCAAAGCCAAGGGGGCATGGGGAGGTAGAGAGAGAGAGAGAGGAGAAAGTGAATAGCAGAGAAGTCCAATAGTTAATCCTAGCCACAGTCTTTACTCTCTGAAGATGCCCATGACAGACCTAAGATGGGGAAGGATGCCAAGCGACTAACTGGAAAACTCACTGCTTCAACAGTCACGGTCTGGAAACGTTTTAATAAGCTGGAAACAGTTTCCAAAATGGTTTACGGTTCCGATGCCGACCAGAGACAAAGGCCTGCATTGTGAAGCCAGAGCGTGTATTTTTTCTGATCAAATTTACTGCCAAGAAGCTGGGAACAGGCGACATACTCAAGAGCAGTCGCTGTTGTTTCTTTAGGCCTAACCTCCCCCTACCCCACACCCGCCTACTCCACCTCCTAAAACACTCACACACACACACAAACAAAGCCTTTTCCACCACAAAGGCAGACATGCGAGAGCTCCTCCATTGAGCTATGTCAGAAAAAATGCGACGCTGCAGACCATCCCCACAGTGGCCCGTGGCCAATATCTTGAATCAATCTTCAGCATGATAGCCCTAATTTGGGCCATTCAAAGGGTAAGTATTTACATGAGAAAGTCAAAGTTGGTAAAAACCACGAGAGATTCCTGGTATGGGTGTGTCTGTCAGTGACAGAAAAAAAAAACGAAAGCAGGGTAGGAGAAATAATGTCGCAGACAAACACACTTCCAAGCACAATGCTTCTGTATGTCGCCCTGACACCACAGCCGTTTTCCACAGTTCATCCAAACATAACACACACACACATACACTATACATATACAAACAAATAAATTCTCCAGGCAGCATTTTACCGCACTGAGGTTGCTTATTACATTTTATAGTTACATTTTCATTTCTTCACTGCCAAATATTTCAGCAGCCTAAGCTGATGGTGATTACTTAATGAGAAGCCTAACCGTTTGGCTTGGTCAGAGATTGGAGTTCTGGGGGTATTTCTGGGACCCGAGGAATCATAAACACGTGACTTGGTCTTGTACAGATGTCAGTCTGGATGTGTTCTGACTGCTGGATGGACATGCATGAGCATCCATCTCACTTGCTTCTTCTCAATTCTTTTCCACTCTTGACTTTTTTTCTCCTCCCCTCCTCTTCCTCAAGTAGCCGGCCTCTCTGTCAGGACATGACCCGCCCAGCTCATACTCCGTAAATCAAGAGCGACATCTCTGTTGTTGCACTTAAAAAGAGGCGACGGCACAGGCTCTCTTTGCTGTGCCCCGAGAGGCCGCTTCCTCCCACCGCACCGGAGCCAAGAGCTTAAACACAAGCTTGTGTGCAGCATTTTCTGACACCCGCAGGCACTAAGCGACGCGCCAAATGCAGATGTGTCTGTCTCCATGGCGGCACCGAAGAGCTCACTGGGCAGAGCACGTACTTACATGCTAGGAAATAACAACCCCCTCTGATATTTACATACACTCCAATGCAAAACAACACTGGGCTAGTGTCTGCTGCCATGTGGCGTGAATGGAAATATACACTTACTTAATTGTAATATACAATGTTAAAATTTGTTGGGAGCAGACACAGATTGAGTTTTAGGGATTAACTGTGATTTTTCTTTTTTGTGCATCTACGCACAATTAAGAAAAAATAACAAACATAAAGATAGCTAAAAAAAAAATGAGCCACACATTTGAATAAAAAAAAAATGTTGAATCCCAATTCCAAGAGCTTAAATTAATCCTGCAGTGGAGGCAGTCACTAGAAAAGGTCACATTCTCAGGGGGTATCGCTGCCGGTCTTAAATATTATATTTACTTAGGCAAACACCCCTGTACCTCAGCCACTTTGGGCTTTCACTTAATTAAAACTCAGTGGACAGAAAGGTGTAAAAACAAACCATTCCTTGATTTGAGATTCTACATGACAGCTTCTCAGCAGGCTGAGGTGTGCAGGACCTCTGCAGAGATACAGAATACTAATAATACCACAGAGTAGGCCAGGGTCCAGCATATCTGACTCTACATCTACGTGCCAGTAAAGCCACTGGTGCCAACACAGTGGCTCACAATGTGAGCCATTCACAGAGTCTGTGCACCCACTGTCCTTACACACAAAGAGGAGTCCTGCTTCATCACACGTATCAGACGGCCACATAATTTCAAAGACAATCCATAATGCTCTCATTGACCTCATCGTTCTCATCAGCGCACACCTAAGCAAAAAAATGTAAAAAAGTAAATTCCTCTCCAACCTCACTCTCATGTTCCAAGCAGGAATAGTGCACTTTTATTCCTCTTGGTCATTACATTTTTTTTGCTTTTATCCGGGATGTGGAAAATAGTAGGAGACCCAAACTGACCGATCCGTGAAAAGTAAAAAGCGGAGGCGGCACAGTGCGTGATGTAAGATGCCGGGTCTGTCTGATTCCACGGCACTGGCATGCTATGTAAAGATACACTGGAAGAACAGCAAACACCAGTTTAAATAAGAAGAAAAATGATGAAGGAGAACAGGTACTTGTAGTACAGGTAGTTGTTATTCAAAACATTCAAAACATAACCAGTTAGCACACACATAACCATCATAACCAAAAACTCCACAAAGAGAAGCATCAAATGGGCATTTAAAGGTCAGCTTGAGTAAACCGTGCAGAATGCTATAAATTAAAAATGAAACAGCAACATTGAGGACAAAAACAGACATTTAGCAGGTTTTTGTTCTACTTCAATTTGAAACGGGTCAGCGTCGACTGAGTGACTGAAAGGCTAAAAAAAAAAAAAAACCCTAATTAGTAAAATGTCGTAAAATAATTTATCTGAAAAGGAAAAATAGAAGACGAAGTAACATTCATTAGCTTTGAGTTCATTTTGTCTTGTGCAAAATCCCAAAGTTGTCTAGAGATGGAAAAGTTCTTTATTGCGTCATTTAGTGCCTGCGGGTGTCACAAGTATATTTATTATGTTTTTAAAAATGAATTATGTGAGCCATGAGTTCAGCACCTTGTGATGCACCTCGGGCAAGCCGAGACACTCACCAACCACAGAGCAAAATCTTACTGTGGGTGTTGTTCTCTCTTACAGCCTGAAAGCGCCGTCACTGGGTGGCCTTTCCCTAGCAGTCACCACGCTGGATCTTCACAGTGCTTCATGAAACTCCTGTTTAACGGCATCACTTTGGATTCAAACGCTGCTTTTCCAGGAAAGACCTACGCTTAACCTGCTCTGACCCTGTGTCACTTTTTCTGTGGAAATGTTTTGCACTTTATATAACTTTTGTACGACTCATCTACTCTTGTCTGAAAATACCTGCGATCGATTAAAGTGTTTTGTCACAGGCTGGATTTTATAAAGCCTGAAAACAGAGAGAAGAGGAGATACAGGGCTCTAGTTCCTTCTCAAAATGTTTCAATTACAATATCCTGAAAAGCTGTTCCGTTTTTTCTTTCTTCCCGTGATGCTAAAAACATGTTGCCTAACCCAGCTCTAATGGCGATGATGTAAACACAATGAACCACTAATCTGAAAAAAAGAAGCCATGAACCAGAAGAAAGGGGAAAGAAACCTTTACATGCGTCGATTTGAGCCTGAGGAAACTGTTCCTTAGTGCAGATGAATGACTCACATATGCACAGCAAAAACATGCACGTCACACCGCTAATTAAACAAAAGCTATTTTTGTCTGAGCACGCTATAAGCACGTACATATATACAGTGCATACAGTAGGTACAGTACATGCCGAGAGGCAGTGTCACACATCCTTTCTCATCCATCTTTGGTCCCCGGTTTATTTTCCAGATGACACACATCTGGAGGTGGTGGTTTTGACATTTACTTTAAACACGAAGCCGAGTATTTTGAGTTAATCTTAGTCCTTTAAAAAGCTGCTGTTGACTGAAGGACATGCTGTTATGAAGAAAAACGCTCTTTGTGGGGGGGAAAAAAAATGTTAATGGACAGATTTCAAAACAAGCTCGAATTCAGCGGTTATGATATCCCTAAACAGGAAATCCGTTTGCAGTATTGAAAAAGAGACAAAGGGGAAGAAAACACACTCTGAAATCTTTACTGTAAATAAAACATACAGTGGAAACAACGGCCATTGAAGGCCCTGCCTTCTTAGAACAATCAGGAACAAAACAGCAGGAACAAAAAGATTTCCTAGTTTTGTTGATCCTAAACAAAGAAAAATAAATAAAAGTTCCACTGATGTAACGCTCGCATATATGAAAAGGAATGTGGCCTTTTGCTTTATGCGAGGCTATTTTTACGTACAGAAAGAGCAACAATCTAACGTGTTTGAATTGGACTATGGCTCTTTTTTTCCTGTCTTTCCTCCCCAGCACCACACTAAGGCTTCATTCCTACCCACTAAAATATATACTGGTCAAAAAAAAAGTGAAGGGAACACATAAATTACACATCAGCTCCTGACAAATGGAATATTGAAGGTGAAAATCTTTACTGACAAACAGTGCATTGTGTCTTTTGCTGCAAATAAAGTGACAATATAAACAGTAAATGGAATCCAAAATCTTGATTATAAATCACACCAAGAGTAAAAGTTAAAAATTTCCCAAGTGTTCTCTTAATTTTGGGAGTTTTTGTTTTCCAAGGAAACCAAAGTTTGAGGGGTTTGTCTGAAGACGAGCATCAGTGTCATTACCTCACACACAGGCAGACCAAGGGAGACACAAACAAAAGGGCTGGAAGTTAATACCATATATTATGCAGGGAGGTAGGTGGAATGCAACAACAAGCTTCTTACAAGCAAGTACATGCCTGGACTGGAAAAGTGCTAACAACAGTACATATAGGACAGAGCAACTTCTCAGAAGGGTTGAGAAACAGACTACAACTCAGTGAATACACCTGCAGGGTCTTTTTTTCCCAGCTGGGGTGAAACAATGGACGTTGACTTACTCATCCAAAGAAAGCCAAGCACTTTTTTAAAACCAGATCATACATAAAAGCAGAGGTGCAACAGAACAAAAGCTTAAGCTGGGATGACAGAGGAGCGCCTACGCTGAGTAAACGAGTGTGAGTAATAAAATATGAATGACAATGGGTGATGTTTACATGGAGACTGTATGTTTATCAGCCACAGGGAGGAGCCTGATCCACACTCAAGTGCAAACAAGGCCTGCAAAGCCTTTCTGTAATTGACGCAGTAATGGGGGTGGGTGGTGGTGGCAGGGTTGAACTGAAGTCCCGACTGGGACTTCAAAGGCGCGCTGGACGCTTATCAACCACTGTGCGCTCGTCAAACAGAAGAGGATGAAATAGATGAAAGGAGAGCTAATGCACCTCCTCTTTTACCCCCAACAGGCTGCACTTTCTGCTCGATCAGCAGACCTCATGAGCCAGGCTGTTATAAGGATGATGCACAAGCGCGCTCGGACCAAAACACGCATACACAGCGGGTCGGTTGGCGCACTTGCTGCTGAATTAGCAAAGCCATCACTCACCATTTTCTTAACTTTTAAGCCAATAAACATAAGAAATCGGTAAGTGCTATGGATGAAATCATGACAGCTACTGAGCTCAAGTGTGCTGTCGGATGACAGCTCTGTGAAAAGACAGTATGTGGGCATAAAACATTAAAGCGTACCTTGTGCCTAACTTCAGCCCTTCTCTGTGGTTCACCTTATACCCCACCCTATCCCTACAGATTCTCAATAATCTTTAATGTCCTGCAAATCTAAAGCCAATTTAGTGAGGATGAATGAGGAGAGTGGCATCTCCCAGGTGACGCGGCCTTTCCCTTCCTTTAAGCAGCGAGCAGAGATAGAGCTGCAGTGCAGAGCTCTAGAGACCTCTATATTTATCTGACACAGTAACAAGCCGCTGTCTGACTGCTTCATAGTGCAATACAGCTGCAGAGCTTTCTTTCATCCAACAACCCCCCCCCCCCCCCCCCCCCCCCCCGCCACAGACACACACACTCACCATCCTCCGCACTCTACATCCCCTTCTCGGACATTGCTCTGCTGTGGTCAGTAACTGGGAGGAAATCAGCGATGATCTAGTGACATGTCATCTCTTTGAAAGCTTTTATGAATGAAACTGCTTTTGCATCCACGCCTGCCGGAGGAGGAAATACAGCGAATCCTGATCGGAACTTCACACGCTGCTGGATTTCAGAAGAAACCATAATTCAAAGTTGAGAGCCATAATTCATCTTGGGGGCCACCCTGATGCTAACAAAGCACCAGCTGGTGATTACTGCTTTGGAGTGGCCCATTGAGGCGAATGGCCAAGGAGCTGCTGGTCTGCCAAGAGAACTATGCCAAGAGGGCTGGAGAAGGCAGAGGAGCCCCAGCCACCCAGCCCATTAGGCTGCGCGTTGACAACTGCACTGGACTCTGGGGATCTCACCCAAACAAGACGAAGAGAGGAAGGGGAGGCAAAAGACAGGGTCAAGGTCATTCTAAGCCACTGACAGAAAGCAGGCTAATGACATTAGACAAGTTAAGACTCCTTCATCGATTGCTGACACCGAACATTAGATGGGGAAGATTTTTTAAAGCGCCAACCTTATCCAAAGTTTGGTTCAAACTTCTGTAATCTAAATCCTCATGCTGGTAAATAGGGAACTTGAAATAAGGCCTGAAAGGGAAGTGTGTGGTTGTCAGAGGCATTTCATCTAGCTGTGTAATTCATGAGGTTTCCTTTGTAATTTTATTATGTCCTTTCATCTCCTCATTGTACACATGCTCCGAAAAAGAACAGACGGCAAATCACCACTGGCACGCCGAGGCCTGCTCGATATCTCCTTTAGAGATAGCGTACGCACAAAAGAGACACGTACGAACACAACCATAGGATCCGTGATTCATCGTTAGTTAAGCAGCTGCAGGATACAAAACGGCTCTTAGTAATTATACATGTTTTATATTTTTATAGTTTATAGAAGTAATGGAAGAAAACAAACAGAGGCCAACAGATTTTAAAGAAGCACACACATTTTGGCCATGTGTGGTGAGGAAGGTAGACAAGAGTAGCTCAGATCCTCCTTTGGTCTCCTCGCCACACATTTAAAGGGAAGAGAATAGAGGACCAGTGTTTCTGTGACCTGAGTGAACCTACCTAACTATTCTGGCAAGAAAAAAAAAAGGATACTCTTCTCTCTCTCTCTCTGTGGCATGCCAGCATACATCCTCACCTCTGCAGGAGAGATTTGTCAGCAGGAGATTTTGTTTTTTCCCCCACTGTGGAATTAACCCATGCTCTGAGCTTACTTGCAGGCATGGCGCATTATCTCCCAGGAGCCACAGCCAAGTCAGCCTAGCATGAGTAAATGGCTGCTGTGGCCGGAGTTATAAAGAGGGATAGAGCTGAGGCAGGCAGGCAGACAGAGGCACAGTTAAGGCACCGAAGGCAGGCACAGGCAGCAGACACAGGCACTCATCTCTCGCACCTCTCACAGAGGCGTCGCTAAGAGGTGGCGATAGCCCTCATCCCGCCCTGCCATTTAGAGCAGGACTGAGGGGAACCTACCACAGAGCTGGGGGTGGGGTGGGGGTGTTATAGTATTGAATGAATACTATGAATACTATGAATGAGTAGTGAGAGCAAAGGATGAGTCACAGCTCCTGAGCTGCGCAGCCACAAGCCAGCAGGCAGCCTAACACTAGAGGAACTGGGTGGCTCAAATAGGCATCAAACAGGCTGGAAACACATTACACACTGGGCTGACACTTACACAGGCTCTCTCTCTCTCTCTCTCTCTCTCTCTCTCTCTCTCTCTCTCACTCACAAACACACACACACACACACACACATGCACAAACACAGCAGATACAGTCACAGTGGGCACAAGTTGAGGAAAATTTGTCAAAAGCGATGGCACGTGAGAGAAGAGAGCATATGTCTGTATGTTTGGATGTGAGTACAAGTATGTCAGTCAGTCTCTTTGGAGCCTGGCAGCGAGACACACAGGTCCTATTTTGGTCAATCAAGCAATCCTAGGAAGCGGATCTAATCTGTCAGTGCTTTGAGAGGAGACCTTTGTAGGCCACAGAGGACAGGAGTCGGATAAACTCACAGAGTCAAGCATTAATAGACAATAAGCCTTGCTGTTCATACATGGACAATAGCACACTGTACAGCCGTGTCATCATGACTCGGTGAAACTTTGCAAACTTGCAACCGATTCTAAATAACAGAGAGGGACACTGCTGTTGACATTAAAAGTTAGTAAGAGCAGTCAACACGTGTCTGTGGCTTTTCACCACTCTTGGCCCAAACAGCGAAGTGAAATAATATCCGTTTCAATTTTGTCTTTGCATGAAACTCAAAACACATTAAAGTCTGAGGAAAAATGAATTCCTTTCTGACCAATCGCAACACGAGCCCCTCGAAAGTCCAAAGGCAACCAATAAAACCAATTGAGCAGAAGAACTATTTGTAACCAAGTTGAGTTTTACTTCAACAAGGCTCAGGTTCTGGGTACTTGGTGAAGAAGGTCTCTGTTTGGGCTAATGCACCAATATCATCTGCAAACGGGCCCTGAGCATGACATTTATGAATATGACGTAGATGGTGGGAAATGTGGCAAAGGCCATGAGAGGCGAAAGAGGAGAAGGGAGGGTGGGTGATAGGATTTAGATGGGATGACAGCGCAGAAAGACACGTCAACTGCTTGTAATTAATATCCTATCAGAAAAAACCTAATGATGTATTGTCAAAAAAAGAAATTCAGATATGATTTATATACTGTAGCTGCACTGTGTATCATGTAATGTCAACAATTAAAAACACTGTAAACGTGCCACAGCAAATAAACTGCCTCAAGGAAAGCAAATAACAATTTCACTAAACTATTCTTTTATCTAATGCTAACATAACCACTGACTGCCAAATGTGCTTCAATAAGTCAAATAAAATGTGAAGACAATATAGTAAATAAAATCTAAAAAATCTATGCCTGATAAATTCAGAGAAGACAATATATTTTCCCATGTATTACACACACACACGTGCAAAGAAACCAATTAGTAACTTGTTTTTGCTTCTCTTGTCCTTGGTTTGAAGAGACATCTGAGAACCCAGAAAACAAAGGGCTGCTGTAAAGGGAGCTTTATTTGCTATTTAATGCATTTATTTTTGTGACACCATGGAGTTATAACACTGTGAATCAATAGTATCCTGATCTCATGGGAAATAATAGGGGCCATGCACAGTGTGCCAGCAGGGTTGCAGTATGTTGACTACATTCTCTTTTAGTTCTTGGTAGAAACCACACACAGGCAGGAGCTGTGGTGATACAGTGATATAGTGAACATGGCAGGAGACACCAAGACAGATGGGACTTTTCCATGGTCAGTCTGGTGGCTTTAGGATGGTGGGAGTGAGTGACTCTCCTCACTTTGTCACCAGCGCTGGCACTCCGCCCAAGCTTTGTACAAACTGGAGCAAAGCGCAGGCAAGTAGTTTGTGCCCAGTGGAAACAGCGGATGTACGGGAACTTGTCATGGTGCTGAGCATGCCCCCAGGAAAGCACTGGATTCTCAAGACTGGTATTTGAGCTGTTTCCTGTGCCTGTAACCGCAGGACTTTGATAAGCTCCAGAAGCCATTAAATATTCAAAAGCTTCGTTGTATCTACTGTTGGATGTTGGTTAAACAAAAGAAGGGGGAAGGCACGATCATATGAACTTGGCTCACTATATTACACAACAATGGCTGCATACACCAAACAGACCACACACACACACACACAAATCAGTTTAAAACTTTATTATTCGAAATAGCACATAAAGTTTCTCCACGGCTTTCCATGTGTAGTCCGCACACAGCCTCTGCTGTGTATTTCCCCCCTCTTTATCCCCTCACAACTGCAATGACTAAGCCAGCAGGAATGTCTACCTTATATACTTAAAGTGGCAGACACAATTCTACTAACTCCATGTTACGAGAGGTGTAGAGATCAATAAATCTAGTTTATTCTTTGCAAACCCACCGTAGAACCACTTTGCACAAATGTATTTAATGAGTGGTTATTTCCAGGAAATTTGAATGAAATTAATCAGCAGAGAGCCAGGAAAACAACCAAAAGTAAACTGGCTAGTCAGTGTGTAACCATACTCTTACAAAACACCAGGTATGGGCGAATTTGGAGAGGTGGTGATTAAATCCCTGCAAACACTAAGGTGTTAAATAATCATTGTTTGAACATCCAAGGCATAACATTAGCTCAAAAATGAAGTCGGGCCAACTTCCGAGTCCTTTTCTTAGCCATCTGCTGGATTTTTCCATGGAGCAATAGGATAAAGAAGGTGCAAGCACTGATAAAACGTGCAACCTTGACATTATCGTCATTTCCTCTTAATTTACCAAGCGAAACATCTATTACTGAAAGACTCAAACACTGCATACCACAGAGTTATAATTATTGGTGGAGAGATGATCATTATGCACTGTGAGAGACCAGAGGCCCATTAGAATTGAGATTTCAAATACTCAAGGACCTAACACCGTCTGAAACCCAAGCTTTGTGACATTTTATATTTTCCTTAGTGGAAAAAAAATACTGTTTACTCATTTTCACAAACTACAGGACTAGCTGTTTAAAAAAAGCACTTTCGACTTATTTTTAAATGGCACCGTTTTGACACGTTTAGATAAGACCGACTGGATGCCACAGTCAGAATGATTCATTTTGCTCTTTCTATTATATGTGGGGAAGATTTGTGAAAACTTAACAGCATTGGGGCTATTACTCATCAGGAAGAATACTAGATCGTATCTGCCTGTGAGACCTTGCTCTACAGTAAAATAGTGGTTTTAGGAGGGGGTTTGTTTTGTTTTTTTTTTATTAAAAAACCCACTTCAGTTCTGAAGTGGATTCAGGTCAGAGCACTCAGGCCAGAGATATCAAGTAGGTCTTTGGCAGAGAGAGAGCAAACATATTACTAAATGCAAAGTAATGCAAAGTCTCCGAGACTGGTGCAAAGCTCTCCCAACAGCCAGGGCTCCAGAGCAAAGTCTGTGGTCTCCTCATGCTAAAGTTTTGACTTACCCTAATGTCCCACTACTCTTAAAAACAATAAATAAATCATTATGACGTGCATTTGTTAATATAAAAATAAAGCATGGCAGACGTGCTGCTTTAAATTAGACAGGGTAAGTTAAGGTTGAGAAACCAGACCGGAGTGCCTGCAAGGCTGAGCATACCATAAATGAATATTCTATTGCATAAAGACGTGAGCTATGTGAGAACCAGCGGGTAAGAGAGTGTGTGCCTCCCAGTGGAGCTATGAAGACTAGCCGGCCCTAAGACCAGCCGTGACTACAGCGGCATGCTTAGTGTTCATCTGCCTAATTGCAACTGCCTATTGACTATGCGGATTTGGATAAGGTCCAGTAAAAAGCAGGACTGTCTACAGCAAACACAGAGACCTGAGGAGGACATCTGAAGCAGGCCACACTTCTTTAGTCATGGGATCCCCCATAACTCAAAGCAAGCAGCTGGCAGCGTGGAAGGAGCCAGGGTCTCGCCAAACAAGCTTGGTGGTTCTGACCAGTGTGTGTGTGTGTGTGTGCATGTGTGTGAGTAAGTGCCTTTCGACAAGTAAACAATGAAGAGATATCTGACAGCCGGAGCTGTTAACAGCCCCTGATAAGCCCTGCAGAAAAGAGTTAGGTGAAAATAGAAAACGAAACACCAGCAGAACAACTGACAAGGACAATCAGAGATGAGACTGAGGCTAAGTGAAGTGGAGAACGACAGTTAGGAAGACGAGAACAGACAACATATACAAAGAGGAGGGAGTAACAATGAGGAAGGCAGAGAGGATTTACGAGGAAGCATGGGGGTTATAGATGAGTGGGAGGAACGGGGCCTTTTTCAACACTCTGTACACTGCCCTTCAGCGAGACATTGGCATTGAGCTTGTATACTTGACATTTGTCTGACATTTCCCCTCCATGCCCCTCCTCCTGTAAACAGCTTCTCTATGCATCTCTCCCTGCCACTAAAAGGCACCCAGAATTTCTGCTCCAATCTGCACTTCTCTGCACAGTCACTCCTACTCACGTCCATCCTGTCGTAAATCCAGATGTAACGCAACATATTAAAGCTCACTTCTGAGAAACCCTGGTCTAATTCACCCAAACCTGGTGTGGGAAACAGTATCTGGTGAGCGGACAAACATTTGGAAAGGCCCAGAGGGAAAAGCAGTGAGCTAGGCAGACATCACTCCCTCTTCATGTTGTGTAATTAAAGAGGAGACCGGGCTGTATTGACTAGAATACCACTGCATGCCCTTGAAGGAACATCTGTACTGGAGAAAAACAAGGCAATTATACAAAGGGGCGGAGGAAGGAGGAGAGAGGAATCTTAAGCGGGGAGGAGAGACACATCAAACCTTTATAAAAACAAAGACAGGCACAAAGCCTGGAATATTACAAGACATCACAGATCTGCTCTAGCTTCATTGTATCTTATTTTTGCCTCAGTAACTCCTCCTTTTTTACCACTGTGTAGCTAAACCCAGACCCTTTATCTGCAGCCTTGAGACCTCAAGGCCTTCTAGATGAATGCTTTTACCCTGACCTCGCCTGGGCCTCTGAGAGAAGTGAACTGGTTCAAACAATGCTCCGGCTCTGCTTCTCAAGTCCGCTTTGTGAGAACAACAGAGGGTTTCACCACAAAACCCCACATAGCAGCTAGTGTGGGAAGAACAGACGTGACTAAAAAGTCATCACAGGCGATTTGCACCTTTTACTATGTATGGTATTTGTAAAATATGCCCATTTAAGATTTCAATGTTTTTGAACAAAGACAACCATACAAAACCTTGTTCATTTTCATTGTGTATTGATCAAAGGGCTGATAACATACAGGGAGCACCAGCAGGTCACAAAACGCACACAGTGAACACCATTGCTTTCCTATAGAGATCGACTTGGTCAATAGGAAAACGCAGCAAGCTTGATTTCCACTGTTTATTCTGAGGTTCCCTGAAGGGATGAAGGACAGGGGTGTTTGTGACTTCAAACTAATCCTAGCACCTGCACAGATGCCTTCAAAAATGGGCAGGGGGAATATTAAAAAAAACTGTTTTCACACAAAAATGTCATCATGTGCTAGTTTTAGTTACAGATGGTTAAAAAAACTCAAACCTCTGACGCATAGATCGATGAGCCCTTTTGTAAATGTGTACCTGACTCCAACTTTGAATAAATTTTCATGACCTGTAACTGAACTTCAAACCAGAGACAATGTTGGACCAAATCAGTCTTCAAGCTAAGCCTTCATGTTGCTCCCATCTAGACACCCTTATAGTTTTGTGTGCATTTTGTGACATCATCTGCCCGCAGGCAGGCAGAAACACCTGACAAAGTAGTTGCTGGAATATATAAGTGTCCTCCAGTACCAAACAGCAAACAGCAATAATTACTTAAATTCATGGAAAGAGTGGGTGAAATGTGTTAGACAACAACAACATAAAATTCCTCCAAAAAGCCTCTTTGCTCATCTTTTTGGCCTATAAAGACTCGAAGTGGTTGACAGAGTTGTTTTGAAGAGGCATGAGATGGAAGATCTACTTGTCCCAGTTTCTGATCTGAAAGCACAAACTGTCTCACACTCTAAAATCTGTGAAAAAGACAGTGAAGATAAGTAATGTGACCACAAGGTGCTACACCCACCTGCTGTATGGATGCACAAAGTATCAGATATTCATAAATGAACTGACTCAACTCTACAGAATGGAAGGAATTTAAATGCAATGAATATAAAAAAATATGACCCTCCCCTGAACTGTTAAAAAATGCATGACCCTACCGCAAGGCCAAAGTTAAACAAGAATTACCCTCCCCCCCCCTTATTTTTCAATATACCCCTTTTCATAAATTGCAAAATGTCCCTCAGGCAAATATTTAGCTGACATGGTCCAGACAGGTAGACTACCTCATTTCTTGGCAGGGCAACTTTAACCTCAACTGAGTATGCCTCTCTAATACCTGGTGCTCTATATTGCAGCCATCCTTCATTCCACAAATAGCCTGATCTAAAGACAAGGTCTCTGTAACGAACAGAGAGGAAATGTTTGCACTGGCCCATGGACAATCTGACTGCCTGACGGAAATGAAGGAAAAACACTGCATAGATTCATGGGATTTGTTCACTGGTGAAGAAATTTACAATTTCTTCATGTTTGTGATGCTGGAAACCTCCGAGCTAGATCAAAGCCACGTCCGCATTTACTCTACTGCAGCACAAAGCATCGCTCAAACATCGCCATGATGAAAACTACCAAGAAGTTCAGGGTTACCTTTCTGGCAATGGTTGGAGGTCCAGCAGCGGTAGTTACGATTGTCATTGAACGTCGTCTGCTGACAAAGAGGGTTATCCTCCATGATCCCCGGGCAGACGTTGTCACATTCCTTTGCCTTCTTGTTCCCGTTGATAACATTGTTGAACTCAGTATTCATAATAAATGACCAGTCCACCGAGTCCAGGTAGCAGAGCTCAGGGTTCTTTTCAATCCTCATGGCCCCACGGGTGATGTTCCTCAGGTTGTAAAGCCCAATGTCTTTTAAGCTGGTCATCTCATAGATCACGAGGGCGTAGTTGTAGAAGAGGTTGTGCCCACGAATGACGCTCAGGTTGGGGAAGAGCACACTGAGGCTATCGAGGCCCGAGACACGAAACAGAAGCAGGTAGCCGGTGATGACGGTCAATTTCGGGAAGCTGACGGAGCGGAAGTCCTCCTGCTGGCTGTTGTTGCTGGTCTTTTCGTTGATGAGGAGGATGCGCAGGTAGCCCTCCACCACCGTGCAGTTCTCAAGACGCTTAAATTGATCGATGTCGTTTCGGAGGTCGATATCCGGGCCACAGACTGCAACACACAGAAAAAAAATCTTTACTGTTTTCTTCATTGAGAAACAAAGAAAAAGAACAACAGAAGAGTATTACAGTACATATGCATCATATACACAGTTTCAGCAGTGTTCGATGGGAAATACAGCCTGGAGATTGTGTATGCCAAAAGATTTCCACGTAAGTAATCTTCTTGAAACATAATCTTGTTAGTACAGTAAAGTTGGTACTTTGCTGGCAGTTTTTCATATAGGAAAAACAGCATGTTTACACCAAGTTCCTACGCTGCATGAAAGAAATTAATTTATTCTCACTGCTCTCTCAGGAAAGGAGTTTTTAAGTGCGACACGGGGGGAGAGGTTCTTACCAAGGTCAGCTGAGGTGAACAGGGTGATGAGAGAAACAGTCGCTTACTTTCACAATAAAGTGCGAGAGTTAACATGTTCATACATCTTTTGTATCACATCAGACAAAAACCCTGCATTTCGTTGGAAGACATGTGGTCCTTCACCTCAGATAACCCCAACATTTAAATAAGCTATTTCTCTGTTCTCGGAAAACAGCACTTGAAACCACAAGGCCTGGAGCATCCCTTCACACCGCACACACACACACACCCATATGCAAACAGACAGAGAGGCAGGCAGGCAGATGCATACACACATACACACACACACACACACACACACACACAATAAAAAAAACTGCATTTTTTATTGACGATAATCGGCTATCCTATTAATTGTGCAAAACAGCAACTACACCAAGGGAAACCTTATCGCAGTGAAACATGCAATTACATACATGCTGTATGCAGTTTTGGATGCGCCAAGTTAGTCATGTCTGTCCCCAGGCGACAAGGTGTCGACAGGTTTTGTTAGAAAAGCAAAAAAACATGCTTCCATGGAGCACTGGAAGTCATGAGTTACTTCACAAGTAACAGTCATCAATCACCATGAAAATAAAATACAAGACAGTAAATAGATGCTCAGCCAGTCAAAGAAGAAAGCAAACAAATAAATAAATAACTCTTGGTCCTATAATGACACAAAGGAAATTTATAAAGAAAATCCTGGGTATATGATTAGACTTAGATATGACATCTGCTGTACTTGCCTGTTCAGGTAACATCCTACATTGTCTTCAATTCTTTGTGCACACTGAATACCCTTTGAATAGCCCAATGCAAGAAAGGTAAATGCTTCAAAGTAGATTATACAGTCTCACTTCTTCAGCACCTTTGCAAACTTTATTCAAACTTTTATTATTTTTAATCATTTCATAATGTATCAATCTGTTTACCAATTCACTGTTTTTCTGTTCATCAGTTTTCTTAAGCCAACTATTTCGTCCGTTATCACATAATTGTCTTTTTTTTAACTTAGCTATTTAATCAGTTCATATATTAATTTTACCTATTTTAACATTTTACTCCAGTGAAGTTAAAATAGTCCATTTTTAATTCAAACATCCATATTTTACCCATTTCCCCTGACTATTTCGTTCCATTTAGTGATTAATTTTAGAGAAACTGACTATAAATCACATTTTTCTCTATATAGTTTTTTTCACATTCCTTCATACAGCAGCTCAAGTACTCTCTGGGGTAAATACACCAGTGTTTGGGAATCAACTGTCAGTCAAAAAGCCTAAGAGAAATCTTCTGTGAATCTCAGAAAAAGAACAACTAATTCCCTTGCATTGTATGTTAAATCGTTATGAAATCAGAATATCTTCTAGTTGCATTTATATATATTTTTTAACAGTGTCTAAAAGAGGGTTCAACAATCAGCTCAGGAAATGCAATGACATACAAGCTCTTAGGTTAAACCTGTTATGTTCTTAAAGGCGCTTAAGACACCGTCACCGTGAGCAACACGGTGACGGTGTCCATCCAATGAGGCAAACAGACATGTTTTCATTGTCTTGTCAAAACACTGTCTACTGAGAGCTAAAGGATAAAGAAAAGAGCTAAACAGTTTCCACTCCCAGCACGAACACTATGCCTCCAGATTGTTTTTCTAGACTACAGAACAATGACATAGAAATCTAACAAGCATACAAATAGTTCTGTTAGTATATTAACTTCACTTTACTCATGGTTGTTTTTCTGAAAAGAAAAAAAGGGAAAAAAAGCCATGTTTGATGTGCTTCATTAAAACTATTCTACCAAAAATAGAAATTGTAATCTTTATGGGGGTAAACGGGCTATATTTGTTCCTGCAGGGGTGTTTCACATGTCCAAATTTAGAACGGAAACAATTACTCCAGTAGAAAATAGTATTTGCTTTCCCCAATCAACACCAATGCCCCTGGGCTCCACTCATGAGCCATCGAGCTGCATGTCTTCTTTGTTTCATTGAGAATTTTCTTCCAGCTTCTCCAGCAGCCGGGGGAAAGAGGGAGGAGGGGTGGAGCCACTCAAATACAAAGACTAATTTGTTTGTTAGTAAAGAGAAACTCTAGGCTCCACTTCCTGATGGGGGCATTAATAAAATCAGGAGGCGTCTGGCCAGGGAAGGATAAGATTTCTGCCAAGAATAGCTATCAGGGGCCATCCTGGTGTAAAATGGCAGCAAACAGAAACCGCTATGCAGTAAATGTCTTTCTGAGTGCCGTCGATACAAAGCAGATTTACGCTCACAAAGAAAGCCAGAAAGAATAAAATGAAAGGAATTACACAGACTTCCTCTTTGTGATTCCCTTGTTCTACTCATTAGGCATGTTAAGTACCAGGAATTCCAATCATTTCCTTGCAAAAAGACCGAGAAAGACATTGCCTCAAACTAAGCCTCCAGGATTCTCCGATTCTTGCCAGTCAGCTCATTTGTTGCGAAGACAACGATGCTTAAATAAGATTAAGACGCCAAATCCTTTATTCATTATTACATACACCAGATACATTTCAGCAACAGCGTCCACATAACATGATAACCCCAAATAACACGCGTCTCCTTCTCTCCTCCCGTGTACCTTTGCTCTTCACACTGCTGAGTAAACACACATATCTTCACAGCGTGATGGGATCCATCGGCTCGTGTTTATGACTGATAAACCTTGCCCTGTCTCTCTGTGGAAATGTCATCACACAAACACACGCACACACCAGCACAAGCACGTGCACGGTCAAACGTGTCCCCGTCGAATGAAATCGAGGCAAGTGGCTGCCGTTTATCTCAGCTTCACGTAAAATCAGATTCGGATCCAGTAAACATACCTCACACGTAAATAAACGCCATCTCGGTTTTGGCTGAGAGAAAAAAATGAGATAGCAATCTGGGACCACATGCCGTGCTGTTTATCAAAAGGCCACAAACTGAGCTTTCTGGGAAAACACTTGTATTGGAACTGTATCCTTTATCAGACATCCAGCTGTAAACTCCGGGAAGGTTATTAGGGAAGACTCCTCTTCCCTGTGTTTATTTTGAAGCGATTTTAAGGGTCCCGAAAACTCTGTGACCCCTGCAGTTACTGACATAAAGTTGTTGGTGGGCTCTGTGCAAAGTGCAAGCAGGGATGCATAGAACTGTTTCCATTGTGGATTAATCATTAATTATAACACAAAAAGAGGAAGAAGAACGACAGTCTTAAAGGAAATTGTAAAAACAGAGCATGTGGGCAGAAAGAAATGTTTGCAGACTTTAACAGACAACTTAAAACACTCAATTACCAGTCTGCTGACTTCCATTGAATATTCTGCACTTCTTGTTATTTAAAATCTGCATTTTTTTATTCTTATTTGAATTCCAGAAAAAAGCCCATGTTGATCATATCGTGTTAACTACCACTTTTATTAGTGTATATATACTGAGCCTAGGTTAGCTGAGATTTCCTATTTCCCTCTCATTTAAGGCCAATCATAAAGGGTCTGGTTTTATTTTCAAGGGTTGCCTAGCAACCAAAGGCGCTTATAGCAAATGATCAACTTCCTGAAATTGTGTTTTTCCAAAATTATATGAATTCTCAACCAATAAAATCAGTATGATCATTAAAAGGTTCGAACGGTGAAGGAGTTGGCCACTTTGCTGTCCTATCCCCTCACACCTGCCACATCAACTGGCTCTAATCCCCAGCATACTGGAAGTCATCTGACCAGCAGTGTTGTGGACCGTGTCCACTCAGTGGACCTTACTTCAATCACTGTGGCTCAGATTTCACCAAAACCCCAAATGGTAACATTACCCATCACAACAACTCTCAGACAGGCACTCCCCCTCACCCAGAATGAGGGAAGAGGGCAAGAGGTAACAGGCTGTGTTTACATACACACTGCACACGCTCAAAACAGCAATATGAATTTGCAGTGATGTAATTTCTTTAAGGAGGGAGTGTGAAAACCTATAGAGAATTTGAAAACTAAGAAAAATGTCATCCGAAGGATTTTGATTTAATGTCTGGAAAAGATGGATGTAGACAATTTGATGTCACTTCTTGTGATGGAGCTTAGTGCTGACGGCCTCAGCCTTCACCACCTCTGTGGTTTGAAACCAGATGTGACGAGCATGAAAGTTAGACCTGACTACGAAACCGAGGGGAACTGCACACTGATGTGGTAAAGATCACTCAGGCACAGTTGTTTTTGTATTAAAAGACAATGACTTTGAGGTTTCAAGTTCATGTCTCACCTCTTGGCACCTTTTTGGACACTTATTTTGAAGTTACCTAAAGTAATAGTATTTTAAATGTTCACCTGATTTTGCCCCAAAATACAGTTTTAAAAATATATCTTTTTTCATTAGTTCTTTGACTGTCAGCTTCACTCTACAGCCTTCTGGTCTGCTGCATGTATAAAAAAAATGACCTACGTAAAGGAATATAAAGTAAAATGCAGTGTTATGATCTTTAGTGTTTAACACTCAACAGATTAATATGAGTATAGAAAAGGCTTCTTGTAGACATTCTGGGATCCTCCGCGCCACGGAGGATAGATCAGCACTCTTTTTAAACAAACAGCTTTCTACTGATAAAGCGAGTGCCATCCATTAGAAGAGCTAACATTTGCAATCATCATCTCGCAAATTGTAAAATACTCTACGGACCATTAAACCGGCAGCCAATGATGATGTATGTGCAGTCGGACGGATACTGCATTTGAGCAAATCCAGTGACATGCCACTTGAAATAAAGTGTTTAATTAAGCATTGTAAACCTCAGCTGGCAGCCTGGAGGAGCGGTAGGCCAGCATTTGACTGCACTCTCACAAACTAGCCCAGTGACACACTTTTACATCCTTACTCAGGGGCACGCCACTGACTCAGGCTGCCACGCTGAGTCCTGCTGCAGTACACACTCGATGCTGCACAATAAACTTGCATGTGTGCACACAACACAGGGCTGTGAACGCTTGTCACACTCTTTTGGTGCAGTGTGACTAGGCATTCCTGCATCCAGTCTCCAGGAAGACCTAAAGGAAGTGGGGGGGCTTTATGTAACCACAAAGTACACCTTAGAGCAGAGTGACAGCAATCATATCTGAGCCACTTACCCCGTCATGACAAAGAGTGCTGAACTTCAAATATGCCATACCCCAAAGGGAAAAGTAGGAGGGGTGCCTGTCAAACACAGTGTTCACTGATGCTTGATTATTTATTCCGTCATTCAGGTTTTTTCCGAAGCAACGTGTTCTTTCATAAATAACTGAACAGGAACACTGGTGTACCCGCACGGAACAGGACAGCGGGTGCTTGTACTTACACGACCCCACTTTTGCCAGTGACATATCTATTTATAACTCTAATAGCAGTGGTGCCAAGTGATGAAGTTAAGCGCATCAGTCTGCATACGAGACCGCTCCGTGCGAACAGCACAAGCCAATAAAACAGTTCACAAACTCACTACTATTCCAATCAACAAAACCGAGTCTGTTTCTCTTTCAAGAGTATTTTTGCACAATCTATTTCCAAACACCGAGTCTCTATCGCCCTCACACACTCCCTTTAGACTTTTAGAGACTTGTTTGCTGCTCATTTCGACGCCATGGCATGGAAAGTTTACTGTGGCGAAAGTTAAAAAGTAGTTTAATTGCATTTTATTGGTATGGACAGATTACAGAAATGAAGAGAGCAAAGAAGGTTTTTACCCCCTAGTGGAGCACTGGAAATTCTGTCCCTCTACAACCCGGTGAAGTAAACATCATCCTCGAGTGATACATTTGCATCTCTAATGTTGTCCGCAGCCTTTGTTATGAAATTCTTTGTTCCATGAGTTCTGATGTATTATGCACCACAGAGAGCCGAGATCTGAGGGCAACTGCCTATCTTCCAACCCTCAGATGTGCTTGTGGCCTTCAGAGGGGGAGAACATGACTGTGGTACGACTACCGTGTTACTTTTATTTTTCTTCCATTTCCATATAAACCGAGGTCAGACTATCAGTTTCCTTACTTATCAAGATATAAAGCATATGCAGCGTAGCTGACAAACACATTCAACTCAAGCACAATTGATGGGCTCAAAGCAGAGAGATGCAATTGATGTGAGGCGGGCAAAAGAGCAACTTGTGGTGATGGGTGTGCCAAACAGACTTAATGTATATACGAACAGCAGATCATGATGATATGATAAACTGAAAGTTTTTTACAATTCAGATTATTGGCGTAAACACCACCAAAGAAATAAAGATTTGAACTAAAGGGGAAAAAATCGAAATGAACTCCATGACTATCTCTGTTTAATCTGGGAAACTTGATGCAAAGTGTCACAAGAAGCTTTACTACAAAAAGCTGGAATGCTTAATCCTCTCTATCATTCAATTTCTTTAGTTTTTCCTTTTTTTTATTTTTCAAAAACTAATTTCTTTGTGCATTTGAAGCAGAAGCTTTTGCCTTTGAAAACCAAGACAATGAGCCATTAGATATAAACACACTCCATACAGCCAGGGACTGGAGAGGGAACCCTCTTTGACCCCCATTGATCAGCTGTTCTATTTTAGCACTGGCAAAAAGCAGCCTTGACTGTGGCAGCTCTCAGTACATTACACAGGATTAGATCAGATTAGATTTATATGTAGATATAAACAAAAACAGTTTTTATTTTATATGATTTATCATCCTATTCTAAATTTAAACCATGAAAACAAACTTTTACATCAATCAAAGGCAACAAAAGTGGGCAGACTCCTGTGAAATCCTGCCATTTATAAAACTGAATACTTGGGAATAAACTGAATACACTGGGTCCTACAAACCCTTTTGATTTTTTTGATTTTTTTTTTTAACTTTTCCCCGCCTTTAAGGGTTAATTAGCATTAAGTGCACACATTTTCACGTCATGCCAAAGAAAATTACAACGTTATTTGGATGGTTAGTATAACGTCAGCGGACATTTCTTGCGTTTTACAAAAGAGCACGCTGTTAAGGCTGGATTTATGTGTCTGGCGCTGCTGTATTTCAATACTTTCATTAGTTAACAGTGCACAGATCTATACAAATGTAACAATGTTTCACTTTTTTTATTTTTTTAAATTATATTTAGATAGAGGCACTCTTCTGGCATTTTACATTTTAAGAATCAAGGGATCGCCAGATTTTTTAAAAAAAATAATTGGCTGTTCGTGCGCAGCGACGCCACACTACGAAATGTAAAATGGCCACATGGTCGTAGTAACCTTCAGCTCAGCTCCCTGGCTTCATCCCGTGCTTTCTGGATGTCTAATGTCAAAAATCACACCGGTGTCTGCTTCCATGTCTTTACGCGTTTCTCGATAATCATGACAGTTTCATCAAATAAGACGATATTACGCACAACAGTGACTGTATTTGGTTAAATGCGCGCATCAACTGACGGCAGCTATACCACATGGTCCTCTTCAGATAGCATAAGTAAGGAGCACAAGTCGGTTTTGTCGCATTCCATCGTTTTGTCCAACTACAGGTATTCACTCTGATTATTTTGCAAATAAAAACAATAATTGCAGCTAACGCATATCCTCCACTAGTGGGGAAAAAAGGCGTTTATGCAAGAGGTTAAACTGGGTTACAAAAGCAAATTATGCCTTTAGGCCTATTCCTGCTCAAGCGACATGTTCTTCATAAAAACAATATTGATTAGAACTAAATACTTACTCTCTCCATATGTGGACCATATGCAGATAGTGGAGACAGACAGCATCAGACCCCAAAACAAGATCGGGCCACCCATCGGTGCTTCTGATTTTACGTTCCTGAACATTATTCTCCTCTTCAAGAAAAAATAAAAATAATGAGAGTAAAAAGGAAGTAAAAATATTTAAGTTGTGCACATCAGCTCAATAAATCAGAGCCTTCTCACTAAAAAAAATTTTTAAAAAAGGAGAAAAAGAGAAAACAAGTGCCTCGTAGCCCAAAAGCTTCTGATATCCTGATGCGTGGTCGCTTATCTGTCTGGATTTGCTCTAAACATATATATAAATGTGTACAAAAAATATTTAAACGTTGGGGGGTGGAATACTAAAACACTCTGCTATTTTTGCCAGTCACAGGATGCTTTGACGTTGGCTGGTATGGCACACAAGCCATGATTTTACTGAATAAATGATGGCAATCCCCATCTTCATTCTCCATCTCTTAAAAACAGCATGCGCGTAGCCTACACAGCGCGACCAGGCCCGTTAATACAACAAAAAAAAAAAAAAATCAGACTTAAATCTTAGCAGCCTTTACCACCATAATAAATTAAAGCCAGTGTCGCTCACAAGAATCCCCCGTGTGAATAAGTGTGTGTGAGGAGGTGGTGGGCTGAAAACGCGTACAGATCCACAGGGGTGGTGGCTGTGAGGTTGAAAAATGAATGAAAACCTGTTTTTCCGTATGCTATTCAAACAGCAGGGTCTATCGACCCCCCCAAACCAAGCAGTCCTGGCTCGCAATGAGAAGTTGCTTTAAAAAAAAAAAAAAAATCAGCAAATTTTCAGCCCCTCAGCTCCGACTTATCTCCGCCGTCAGTCGGGATTTGCAACTGAAAGAAAATACCAGACTTGTGCCACGCAAGAGAATGGGTCTCCAGCTCTCCAGCTAGACGACCTCGGCTGGAGTGGGGAGGGAGAATATGTCTAAGGAGTTGCTCTCCAAGAGTGTTTCTTGTTTTGCCTTTATAGCTTCGCACAAAAGAGAAAAAGAAAAACTCCCGTCGCGTGTGTATCCACAGGCTGAAATCCCACGGTCCGCCCTCGGTTAAAGCACACTACGGGTCTCCGCCGCTCCTCCGTGGAATCGCTGCTGTAAACAAGAGTCGGCTTCTCTCACACAGAAACACAAAGTGTTACGGATAAGGTGGTCGGGAGCAGGATACAAAAAACGGAGCGGATTTAGACCCGGCGTGTCTCGAACGACGGGGCAACCCAAACAAAACACACACACCCCAGCCGGATGTGAGTGGGAACACTTTTCTGCTGTCCCAGCTTCTAAACTTCATGTCATTGTTGAGAACAGTGACTCCCATGTTATTTAATACACCTTACCCCACAATATGGGCCACTAATTCCGTCATACATTAGCTAATTGTTTAACTACTACTTAATTAAGTATTTCATGTCACTTAGTGGACTCTTTCATATGCGTATCATTAGGTTTAGTCAGATATTTCGTTTCTGCTGTTAGTTAACAACTTAAGCGGTTCATGCGGCTGTTTCAGATCTTAAATATTTAAAAGTGATCATTAAAACCACTAGTCCTACCTTTAGATTACGTTTTTTACAATATTTGAAACATCTGTGGCTCCTCCCACTGGGTTGCTTTGACATTATTTTGGTTAATCCTTAATTTTTCTGATGCTGTCAATTCTTTACATTAAATTGTGTTGTTTGTTTATTTATTTGTCCTTCTTACATATTTCCTGCATCCTACAGAAGTACTCAGTGGAGTTCTTGTAGAGCTTTAGCTTTTAAAAGAAGCAAACAAATTTTATTACCTTTTCCTGAGTTGATCCTATTTGTATAATTCAAATATCCCAGTCATTTGAATTATATTGGCCACATAAGTGGTTTTCAACCTGAGGGCTGCAGGCAGCTCTCGCCCATCTCACCAGATTTCCAGCACATTATTTTTTTTACTCTTCCAGTAATGAAGACAAATGAGTATCTGTGACATATTTATATAAATTGGGCATTTTGTCTGTGAGGCAATAACTGAAAAGGTGGTTTGTTTTTAAATGCCAGTTAGGTCGTTTTTTGTAATCATTATTTTAAGGTGGTATAGCAATAAATGTTCTTTTGTGTAACAAACTGAAGGTTAGTTCAGTGTAAGAATTTGGCTTTTAGGACAGAGGAACAGGCACAAAGTTTTGTTTTTTTTTATTGTCAGTTAATGTGTCCTTTGCCTAACAGAGCTTTGAAACATTTATCTCAGTCAAGGTTAAAGAAGTTTTACATTTTGTAAAAAGAATTAGGTGGGATAAAATATAACGTTGTTGGCACACAAATCATGTTATCTGAGATGGATTACTTCAAAGAGTGCACATTGTTGACTGAATAACTTTGTGCTCCAGAGCGAGTCAAAAGATTACAATGTTTACAGTTACAGTGAGAGTTTAGCCCTGAAGAATTTTGCCTTTGTTTTATTATCCAAGTACAGACACATCTTATTTTTCTGTTTAGTTTAAATATGCATACATATCTTACTCCTCTGGATTTGTTCATAATAATTTTTTCAAAAGGTAAGTAAATAAATATTTGTGAATGATGTACTAAATAAATATGTTTTTCTTTGTTGTAGGAGGGAGTGAATAATTGTACTGCATGTTTCACTTCATTTTAGCTGATTAGATTATGTTTGGGTGGTTTCACTGGTTACTAACATCCTCGTAGTTACCCTTTATCACCGTTGGATTTCACTTGTAATAAGAGGTACTGACAGGTGATGAAATTAATTTTTAATACTAGCTATATTTCCTACATATTTTCCTTTATAATATGCATTTTGCTGGGCTAAAAACAAGATCGGCAGGTCTGCTCAATGAAGTGAAATGTGGACTTTAATTTTTTATGGCTTTTAAACTCGTCTTTTCGCAGGTCACTGCAGATTTGTCTAAGATTGAAAGGATCACATTCGAGTAACTCAGCTGACGACTCTTATGTGTGACAATGTTTCATATGGTTCAGAGTAGAAATCTTTTACACTGTTCTGTTCATGAAACTGTCTGATTTAATACACTTTAAGGGTTGCAGGACTTCTGGCATACAGGGGACGACGTTCAGTGTTTTGAAGTCTATTTAGTGCTCAGGAGCTGTACCATAGGTTACGCTGCGCACTATCGTCACGGGTAGGGTAAAAAGTAAAATCCGACATGGACATATAGTCAAGCGGGGACTTGAGTTGTGCTTTTATCTTTCATTCATCCAATACACGCAGCAGACAACACGCTGTGCAAGGAGCGTGGTTATCGATCCATACCGCACAGCATCCCCTAACTGGGAACATGTGAGCCTAACTAAGGTTAACTCCAGCGGATATTTGTAATTAGTTTTCATTTTGAATGAAAGCGGGTTGTCTTTTATCTCCTTGTTCCTTTACATTTTGATTTACGAACGAAATTAACGATGTCGTTGCTATAAATACTATGAGCTATGAATTATAAACAGCAGCATCACTGATCTTTATTTGGGAAAAGGAACTGCTGACTTATGCTTGCTTCTCATTGTACACTGAACAAAAATATAAACGCAACACTTTTGTTTTTGCTCCCATTCCCCATGGGATGGACGTAGAGACCTAAAATTCATTCCAGATACACAATATAACCATCCCTCCCAAACAGTGGTCACAAATCAGTCCAAATGTGTGGTAGTGGGCACATCTGCTATATTGAGATAATCCATCCCACCTCACAGGTGTGCCACATCAGGATGCTGATCTGACATCATGAGTAGTGCACAGGTGTACCTCAGACTGCCCACAACAAAAGGCCACCCTGGAATGTGCAGTTTTGTCTCACAGCAAAATGCCACAGATGCCACAAGCAATGAGGGAGCGTGCAATTGGCATGCTGACAGCAGGAATGTCAACCAGATCTGTCGCCCGTGCATTGAATGTTCATTTCTCAACCATAAGCCGTCTCCACAGGCGTTTCAGAGAATATGGCAGCACATCCAACCGGCCTCACAACCGCAGACCTCGTGTAACCACACCAGCCCAGGACCTCCACATCCAGCAGGTTCACCTCCAAGATCGTCTGAGACCAGCCACCCAGACAGCTGCTGGAACAATTGGTTTGCACAACCAAACAATTTCTGCACAAACTGTCAGAAACCGTCTCAGGGACGCTCAACTGCATGCCCGTCGTCCTCATCGGGGTCTTGACCTGACTCCAGCTCGTCGCCGTAACAGACTTGTGTGGGCAAATGCTCACATTCGATGGCGTCTGGCACGTTGGAGAGGTGTGCGCTTCACGGATGAATCATGGTTCACATTGTTCAGGGCAGATGGCAGCTGAGAATGTCCCAGTTCTTGCATGGCCAGCATACTCACCGGACATGTCACCCATTGAGCATGTTCGGGATGTGCTTGACCGGCGTATACGACAGCGTGTACCAGTTCCCACGAATATCCAACAACCTCGCACAGCCATTGAAGTGGAGTGGACCAACATTCCACAGGCCACAATTGACAATCTGATAGACTCCATGCGACGATGTGTTGCACTGCATGAGGCAAATGGTGGTCACACCAGATAATGACCGGTTCTGGGTCCCCAGACCCCCAATAGCGCAAAAAAACTGCACATTCCAGGGTGGCCTTTTGTTGTGGGCAGTCTGAGGTACACCTGTGCACTACTCATGATGTCAGATCAGCATCCTGATGTGGCACACCTGTGAGGTGGGATGGATTATCTCAATATAGCAGATGTGCCCACTACCACACATTTGGACTGATTTGTGACCACTGTTTGGGAGGGATGGTTATATTGTGTATCTGGAATGAATTTTAGGTCTCTACGTCCATCCCATGGGGAATGGGAGCAAAAACAAAAGTGTTGCGTTTATATTTTTGTTCAGTGTATTTTCAAATAAAGCTACATGTATTATAGTAATGGAGTCCTTTAGTTGCGTAAATATGTGATATGATATGAAAATTAGCAAAAACATATTACAAAAACAATAATAATTTAAAAAAAAAACCTCACATATGCTTGACAATCGTAAAATTCCGGACATGTACTGCAATGTTTTCTGATGAGAAGCGGCGCAGTTTTTTTCAGTTACCGTATGGTGCTGTGGTTGCTGAAAAGGGTGTTTAGTTGTCGCCCTCTGCTGGAGAAACGTGCGTATTATATTAAAATTATTGTGGAGAAACTAAGTATGCTTGTTCCTCTGCTTGGTAGCGTAGATCAACTCGGTGTATTTAGGCATGTAGATGTCATGAAGACGACCTGCTGATGTTGAAACCAGCCATCAGAACAGGGAAGAAAGGTGATTTAAGTGACTTTGAATTTGTTGGTGCTGGTCTGAGTACTAAGGAAACTGCTTATCCAATTGGATTTTCCCACATAGTCATCTCTGGTGTTTATGGAGAATGGTTAAAATGAGAAAACATCCAGACAGCGACAGTTCTCTGTTCTCCGTGTGAAAATGCCAGAGGTTTAACTAGAACAGCCAGATTGCTTTGATTTGATAGTAAATCAACAGGTGGTAGTGTAGTAATAGTGGATTAAAAGTTAATGGGCACATTTTAAACCCTTTAGTGCTATGTGAGAATTGTTCAAATGCCAAAGCCTACCTGAGTATTGTTGCTGACCATGTCCATCCCTTTATGACTGCAGTGTCTTTATCTTCTGATGGTTGCTTCCAGGAGGATACCACGCCATACTACAATCTCTAATCATCTCAAACTGCTTTCTGGAACATAACAATCCACCAAATTGAAAAGCACCTTTGGGATGTGGTGGAAAGTTGAAAAGGGAAAGTTACGTCATGGATGTGGAACCGACAAATCTGCAGCAACAATGTGATGCTGTCATGTGAATATGGACCAAAATCTCTGAAGAATGTTTCCACTGTCTTGTTGAATCTATGCCATGAGGAATAAAGGCAGTTCTCAAGGCAAAAGCAGGTCTAACCAGGCATCAGGAAGGTGTACCTATAAAATGTCTGGTCTACAATTCTCTATTGACAATTAGGTTTTCCTCAAAGAAGACTCATTTCTTCATTGCCTGTTTCTGTTTTCTCCCCAAACACTCCCAAAAGAATCAGAGCACTGAGGAATTACTTGTTGATAGAAACCCAGCTCCAAAATTGTGATGTTTAAAGTGTCTTTTAACATAAGAAAGCAAGTACAGAGTTTTTAGAACATAAGAAGATACCATGAAGTTTCAACATCAGCTTGTACGCAACTAGATCTGTAAAAAGTCAGCTGTAAACATGTCAAAGGATACTGGTCGTTACAAGCCATGTGGCGAACTAATGATGATATTACAGCCCACAAAGGTTTTTGAGGCTGTATGGGAAGCCATCATTAGTAACCTATTATGCATTGCACATGGATTATAATATGGGCTATAGAATTTTAGTCACATTACTGCATTACACACGTTGCCACAAATTGAACATAAAATATAAATGACAGCATGTCATCAGCCCATTTTCCCGCATCCTCCAACTTAAGCTTTCCTATCCATCCATTTGTTACCATTTTATTTTTCTGTTTTTGTAACAGCATGCACATATTTTTTTAATCAAAATTATATTATTAAAACTAAAATTATTATTGTTCTTCTCTGGGAATTTTCCATTTTTTCAGTTTTACCAAAAAAAATAGCAAAGCACATTATGATTTTTTAAAACTATATTAGTGAATATTTTTCAGTATTTTTTGAAACCCACGAAATAAAACACACCACAGCAGGAAGCAAAAGTGTCGCAGTGCTGAAATGGTTCCAGCATGGTGATGCAAAAAAACAATCCACCTTAAAAAAAAGTGCACAAAGTAAATGTAACATCAATGCAAAAGAGACATTCTGATTTAGACAATGTAAGTAAAGGACCATACGCTGGATAAGTGATGTGAAAAATGGTTACAGGTTACATTGAAAAATTTTTTTAAAATCCAACTAAATGCTATATTGACATTTAAACTTCCTTATATTTTGCCAGTATTTCTGATAATCGGTGTACCACTGCATAGGTCACACATTAAATACACTGCACTGAAATCAAGTGAACTATCGCTATAGACTAATTTCAGTCCTTTAGCTCTAGAACAAAAAGACAATCTGTTTTATTTTTTGCTTTTTTTAGAGTCCTGACAATTCACTTGTTGTTACAGAAACATTTGACTGTGCAACAATATAAATCTAACTTTGTAAAAAGTGAGACCTGCACAACAGATTAAATGTGCCATTTAAAGGAGCAGTGTGTAGAATTTTAGTGACATCTGGTGATGAGGTCGGCATTACAACCAACTGAGCAGCCCTCACTTTAGCTACCAAAGCATCTTTTCAAGCATGCAGTAAAAACTAAAGTGGCTGCAAAGCCTTAAAAAATGTTGTTACTTACCCACATCCCCTGGATTTATCCAGAGAAAGTAACATCACAGCAAGCCCTGCTAAAGTTGTAACAAATGCAAAAGACTCTCTCTAGAGCCAGTGTTATTATTATTATCCCTCTAAGTCTGAACTAGGGCTCTTAATGATTAGGCTAGTAAATTTATAGTTTTGGCCTCAATGCCCTACCTCACTATTGTTCTTCTAGACAGGTGTCAAATATTTTAGTTTGTCGGTGCATTAAAACTTATAGTACTTAGACTAGATCCAGAGTTACAGGGTAGTCGTGAATCTGAAAAATCAAGTCTATCTTTTGCAACCCATTTGGCATCTGCTACAACCAGATCTTTTTAGTGAAAGGTACACGGTGGCCTAAAAATACATACCCAAACCAAAATAACTACTACAAACGACCCTTGTTTAACTGGCAACATTGTGTTTTTTCTCCCTCGATGGGAGGGAGTAATTGGTCTGTCTGTCTTTTCAATTTTTGTGTGATGTTAGATACCGATTACAGCTCGAGCTGATTTAATTTTGGTAAAAATCAAGGTCATATCAAATGTGAAAATCATAAAAACTTTATATCACTCACAGTTTCTTTTGTAGATTAAATTTAGACAACAATAAACTACACCTTAGTGGACATGAGTACCTAGGTTGACCTACCTATTTGACCTTGACCTTAATTGTTAGCACCCAGGGTCAAAGTTGACCTCAAAAAACAATTTCAAGAAACTTTCATGTGAAAGGGCATAGAGAGAGACGAACAACTACACTATTTTTCAATATGGCGCCATACAACGTCGCGATGACATAATCATATTGTAATAAAAACAGATAGAGATAAGCATGTTGTAATAAAAACACCATAAAACCGTTTTAGGACAGCCCTTGCCCTTCAGGAGGCGCTGCGTTCTTTCAGTGCTATTGTTTCAGGTATAATGTAAGCTTGCCTACACACACATCCCTGGAAACCTGAGTATGTGAGGCTGACAATGGCCCTCAAACTCAGAACAAGAAAAACTTGTCAGATGCTTTATAGTAGCAGCATAATAATAATACTTGTGCACTGACCATCACCCTTCTGGCTTACAGTTTCAGCTACTCACTTGCTTCACGCTCCAACCCGTGTTGCTAAACGAGAAGTAGAGAAAATAAACAAGTTGACAAAGACACAGTCAAACACGTGGAGAGCAGGAAAGAACACATACTGAAAGCAATAATGATCAATCAGTTCAAAAGTTCTACCTGTCAGGGTAGGAACCCCCACCAGAATACTGATTTTCTGGCTGCCAACAATGGTAACTTTGTTCTTGTTGCCATCACATGTCTTCTGCACTTTCTTTGATTTCGGTGACCAGGATGAGAATATTTTTAAAAAACACACAACAGCCACCAGTCCAGGTACATCCATTGCTATGACTGTCTGGTTACACAGTCAATCTAAATTCTGTCAATGACATAAAAAAACACAATAAATACAAATAAGGAGGACGAAACGCTTATGTTACTGTTCTTAATGAGTTGAGCAGCTGTCTACAATTTGTATAATTAAAAAATAATATAATTATAAAATTTGTATAAAGTTATGAGCCTATTTCAGGCAACTACTTGTCAACTTGACCCTGACACACTGTGACTGGATAAGACTACTGTTGTTAACTTACGATGCTAGCTCCTGGAGGTCATTTTTACAAACCTATCCATGTTTCCCATACTTCCTGCTTCTGACTGCACCACATAAATATATACATATTATACAATAATATTTCTTATATAAATAATACAAAAAAACTGACTAAACAGGTTTTCTTGTCCAGGAAAAATTATATGACTTTTTTTGAAGAATCAAAATTTTAAACCACCTTAGGAGTGGAGTGGGGTGGGTGGGTTAACTGTGAAGTTAAACGTTAACATGACTTCAGACTGGTTCCAGTAATTTTCCAGCAGGATAGAGTCATTCTTTGTCTGGATAGTTTCCCCAGGAGTGGGAGGGCACAGAGACTGCATATCTATATTGGCACATAAACCACAATCCAGCTGCTTTATTGAAAGTTTTTCAAACCCATTTATTGTTGGCTTACTGAAATAAACAACATAGATGCTAGTTACAGTGAACAAGGTTCTTAGAAAGCAGATTTTTTATTTTACCGGCCAAGCCACAGCATTCACCCTGCTGCCATCTGGCAAGTATTACAGAAGTACTGACTGCTGCTCCAGCAGACTTTAGGTCAGTTCATTTCCTCAGACCACTCATTTCATCCTCCGTCAACATGTATAAAAGTATTTTTGTTGTTGTTGTTATATTTACAGCAAAATCATTATTTTTTATTTATTTTTTGTTAGTAATATAAAGGCACTACATCATTTCAATGTGTAATTTATTACATAAATTACACATTAACTGCAGAAAACAAATAGTGTGATTGATCGTGTATTTTATGGTTTTAGTGTGTTAATGATAAGCATTTGCCTTGCATGTGCTTACTGGTTATCAAGAGCTGGTCTAATGTGGACTCTGACCATGAACTGGCCATGGAAGATGATGTTACAGCAAGCGGCTGTAAAACAAACCGCTGTAAGCTCTCATTCCTCTCAGTATCTACTGCACTATTGAAAAAAAAACTTAATTTAAGACGTAATTTAAAAGCTCCGGAGCCACATCATCGTGTACTTGAATGTTTTCTGGAACTGTATATGGCAAATAAATGTTTATTAATTAATTAATTAATTAACTACTAATGTATTGATCTGTGGTGCTGTTTTTATTATGAAAATAAACCACTCTTCAGACAAACTAAAATCAACCATGCTGACATTACAGATCTTCTAGTATCTCGATTCTCTCTTTCACCACTGCTGCAGACGCCAAAAATATTACAGTTAACTGTCTTTCCCTGTGGTTGGCTTACCTCTCTGCAGTGGAGAAGTTCTTCAGAACCACCATGTGCAGTAAGGGCTTCTCCCTTTGTCTCTGAGTCACGCTCAGTGTGGCTCAATCACCTGGCAGGTGCAGCAACACAGTCCGTTTCAGACGAATGACACTTAAATGAAAAGCATAATAGCAGCAAACATGTTCAAACGTTGCTGTGAAACAACACATAAGGGAAAAAAACATCAATGATGTAGCTACATAAAACCTTTTAAACTCTGAGCGGGATCATTATATGTATTTCACTGCATATAATTAGAAGAAACATGATGCTGCACATTACGACCAAAACCAGGAGAAAACAAACACGTCTCATTGTGATGTTTGTTTGTTTTGCTTCAGCGATGGTAACTTAAATGCAAGCTCAGATAAAACAAAAAACTGAGGTCTAAGCCATGCACTTGGAAGTCTGGTTTACTGATAATGCTTCCAAAACCTCTGCCCCACAATTGAGGTCATGAAGACAAAAGAAAAAATTTAAACCGAAACCTAATCCCGCAGACATCTCAGAGAACAGAGGTCTGTTTTTAATATTCGTTGTTCTCTAAAGCCATCCCTCAGAGTCGTTCCTGCAGTGAGATAGATTTAACTTCCAAGGGGTAGACTAGCTGTCTCTCCTATCACACACACAACTGGGATATTGGCTCTTCTTGGAAGGTTCTTCTGGGATCGTCTCCTTCTTGCTGTTTATTTTTCCCCAATTGCCAAAAAAAAAATTGAGAGAACAATAATGTTTTGTAAATTTTTCTTTTCAATTTTCTTTTACAGAACATTACTTTGTATTGCAGTTTCAGTTAAATAGAAGACTTAAATCATTTTTGCTTTACATTATTTACAAAGTCACAGCTTTTTTGCAGATGAGGGTTGCATCTTTGGACGTTCCTGAATTTATAAGCAGTATAGATCGATATTCCTCAGTTAACTTCCAATGATTACTTCCTTCAAACCATCAACTCTATTAGACCCCTTTTGATAAGACTGTTTAAAAAGTCCCACAATTAACTAATGTATCGATCTTAAATATGATAAATCTATCTTTATTACTAGGGTACCTACCACAGGCTTTTAAGATAAGTTAAGATAAGTTTACTATTACTTAAAAAGCCTCTACTTGGCCCAGCTGTCTTAGCAAATTATTGACCAAACTCCAACCTTCTTTTTACTTTAGTTTATTTAGCAAATTCTAGTCAGTGCAGAAACGGCACTGGTGAAGGTTATGAATGATCTACTTATGCCTGCTGACAGTTGATTAATCTCTGTGTTTGTCCTGCTAGACCTCAGTGCGGCATTTGATACTGTAGACCACAATATTTTACTGCAAACATTAGAACATTTTGTAATTATTAAAGGTACTGTGCTGCAGTGTTTTGAATCATATCTGCGAAACAGATTTCCATTTCCTCATGAAAATGGGGAGTGTTTTCTATACAGAGCTCCACAGGGAACCGTGCTGGGACCAGTTCTATTTACTTTATACAGCCTTCCCTCGAATAACTTTCTGTTATTTGCATCACAGTCTTCTGATGCTAACTGAACTGACTATTTATGCACAATAAAAAAAAAACATTAAAAAAACAATCAAATACAAGTTCCAGCTGTATAATAATCATCCACATAATAAACAGTGTTAATTATTAATATTTTAACATCAGCTGCAACTTTGTTATAGCTTTCCAGATAATGTTCATAGATGGTTTACAAACTAGTTATTAACAAATTCATGAACATTGCTGTCAAATTATTACTTATTACTTCTAGTAAAACACACTTAACAGTTGGTGGTTATGTGTTACTGATTTTTGCACTAGAATCTTCCTGCATTACAAGTGATGACCTAACCAGAAAAAAAAAAACCTTTATTACAATACATTTTAGCATAAAAACAGATGGTGTTAAACACTAGGGTTAGCTTCTGAGAACGCCTCAAGTTCTGTTTTTTTAGCCATCAACTGTGGTTGTTTGAAAAGTACAAGTCCGTCCCCTGCAGGATCAGCGGTGCAGAGTATCCAGTGATTGTTGTCCTGTTCAGCTTTATGGGAATCCAAGAACGTGTGAGCCGTCAGCTCATACTCCTTGCCGTACATGGTCCTGCAAGGACACAACTGTTATGCACAAATGAATTCACATCTTGGTGGTCATTATTAAGGACACAACAGATGGTTGCTTTCACATGTTCTTATAGCGGCTGTGGAGCTGATTAGCTAATTGGACCTGAGTAGCAGTGCAATTTTAATGTCATTGTAGCAAAAATGTACTGTTTTCTTCTTTACTTGCTCCTTATGTATCCTAGAGTATTGTTTGTTATTGCTAATGTGCTAACAGACATCTAAGCTGATATCATAAATGCCCAACACAACTGGTTTGGAGTTACATTTGAAAAGAAAATTGAAAAATACCAGAGGACTTGATCACCCAGAACAGCAAGAGCCTGGTTTGTTTTGCAATGTACAATCAGCACCTTCACATTAGCCTAAAAAAAGCATAGACAAAACACAATTCTTAATGGCAGTGAAAGGAACATAATGCATTTATAACACTGATGCTGCAGCAGGTGTAACCAGGAAGATACAGTAAACACTTACAGGAACTGGCAGACCCTCATATTCAAGTCTTTCCTGGGGGTCAAAGTAAACTATCTTCCACCATGACAGAAAGGAATCGCTGTCTTCCAGGCTTACTTCTTGGAGGCGAGACTTTTTTGCACACTTTTAGGTCAAAATATATGATAATAGTAAAAATTCTCACAAAAAGGGGGAACATAATTATGTCATCTTGCACTAAAGTATGTACAGTATGTACAAATGCACAATTTTTCCATTAATTTTTCATTTAAAGCATTGTCACAGTTATTTTTGCTGTAATTAATGTTAAAACTTAACTTACCTTTTGAAAACTTTGCAGGTCACTCGTCAAGTAAAGCTGAGGGAAAGAAAGGGAAAGAATACATGTAAATACAAGAAGCAATCATTCAAATTGTACATACATCCCATGTGTATATGAGACCCTGCTTTGATTCATGTTGTAACATTAGTTTATGGTACTTCCATGTGTTTGTGGTTTTCCTTTCCTGTGCGTTTTCTGTTCACCCTGTCTATAGCTTGCTGTTTTTCTGCATCTGTTCTTTGTTCTGCTTTAAATTTTCCTCTTTCATTTTGAGCGTTATTCCCTTGTACTTTTTCATCCCTTCTGGGCTATTTTACTTCATTATCATCTTGAATGACTTTACCTGTGTCTCATTTATTCATCTTCCCATGTGCATTTAGTGTGTGTCTGCCCTTAGGCTTTGCTGGTTCATTATGTCGTGCCTCCTGTGAACCTTTCTCTATTTTGATTTTTGTTTTCTTGACAGGATATTGGATATCTACATTTAGACATAAGAAAAAAGCATGGCATGTTAAAAGTTCATTTAAAAAAGACTATAGCAACCTAGAAGCCATTTAAATCTTGCATTAAAAAAGGGGATTTATGGATGGCTAGATAATCCTGAGAAATATCTGTATGCAAGGGAGAAAGTCGAACACTCTCAGAAAGCAGTGAATTAAAAACCAACATGACTTCATATCTGACATTAATGCATGGCCTTAACCCAGTAAACACAGTTTGTTGCTATCGCCACAAATTCAAATTAAAACTCTCCTAAGGTAATGAAAAAAGCATAGTATAAAAAGCCAATGTGTTCTTTGGGACCTAACTCTTTAGAGATGGACTGAGGTGATGTGCAAAAACTATTTGAACCATCACAGTTTGAAATTGTTTTTCATCCTCTGGGATAAAGAAAAGAGGGACTGTTTCAATTTTTTTCAGCTTTCACTTTAAAAGCAAGAACCCACAGTAGTATAAGAGCGTGTAGTGTGTCAAGTGACCTACAAGGGTCCAGGTGCCAAACTAGCTTGACTATAGTCCACACCTGTCACAAATGGATCACACTGTGTTAAAAAGAACGCAACTTAGTGGTAATTGTTTTTTTCTTAGAAAGATAATAATTTAACCTTCCAGTAATTGGCACACTGACAAGATCAGGTTTTTAAAGGTAATGTCATAACTTATATAAAGCTACTAAAATACTATAATAAACAGACTATTCATACATATTGGCTCATTTGTACAGGCCATCCTTTCTGGTATTACACTTCAACACTGTATCTACTACCAGTAATAAACACCTTAATAAATCCTCTAAACTCAACACATCTAGTTTAGATCAGTCCAAAGACATAACTGAAAAAACAGTGTTATATAATAATCAGTGCTTAAAAGACTTATATCCTCCTCTCATACCAAGAACACAACTGAAATAACTGACAATAACTGTAACAAACATACTAAAGGATTTTTATGTGGAAAATCACTGGAATGCCCATTCAAGATACTCTTTGTATTCAACATGTAATTAAAATGTGTATTGTGTGTGTGTGTGTGTGTGCGTGCGTGCGTGCGTGCGTGCGTGCGTGTGTGTGTGTGTGTGTGTGTGTGTGTGTGTGTGTGTGTGTGTGTGTGCGTGCGTGTGCGTGTGTGTGTGTGTGTGTGTGTGTTCACTTACTCCCCTGGCAAAGCCACTTGTTGTCTTTAAGGCAAAACTTTGCTCAAAATGAAGAGTGGATCCCTCAGGACTGCCATCTACACTGATGTCACACAAGCAGATGTTGCAGATTTAAATCAGGGTGTTGCTATAAGTATTAAAGTTTATGTTAATGTAAATTTGAGGGTGTTTACCTGGTAATGACGAAAGCTGTGCGTGTGCACGGCTGGACACTCCTGACAGCGCTGACTGCACACGGAGCTTGAATGCTGGGAGAAGGAATCTTTGTTAAGCTGTTAACATCAGCATTGATGCTCACTGCACTGCACTCCCTGTTTCCTCCTCCCATGTTCACTAACATCACAATATCACCAAAGTGCAGAGTGCCATCATTTGTCACGGAGAATTTCACCTACACAAACAGATAAAGTCCCTTATTAGCACATTGCCAGTGTGATTGGTTTCAACAAGTATTTTATTAGGTTAAAACCCATTTTACCGGTTTTAAAATGTTCTCTTTGAGGAAGTCCATTTTCTGGCCAGCAAGCTCACCCCTCTCTTTTTTCTCCAGATGTTCTTTTACTTCATCCTGGAGAAAAAAAATAAGACATCAAGTAAGTACTCTTTAACACAGTTTTCTTTTCAGTCCCACCACTACTAGTTACTGTAGCAAGTAAAGCAAATCAATTACTTAAAAACATTTACAGTAGCATTAAACCATTATTACAAAAATTATTTGTAATCTCCCCAATTCAGTAATTCAGGATTATATCTAGCTGCGTGACATTTTGCGTTTGTTTTTGTCTCTGTGCAGTTGAACCCTGAAAACTTTACCCCAATAGCTATATCAACGTATTTTTGTGTTGCCTACAACTCATAAAACGTCTAGCACTGAATACTTTCTTTAGGTGTGAAAACAGGACTATAAACAGTCAGATGTAAAGTACATTTCGAAGAATATGGGAATATTTTTACCATGAATTGTAAAAGGCTAAATGTTTATTAAAAAATTCCAAAAATTAGCAGACTATTTGTTATTATTTATTAGATCGATGCCCAGTTCGCAGTAAGTCTGTGTTAACTAGAACCTCGTAACCCCGAATCAAATTCACTTCCTAAACATATATAATAACACTGAATTACTACCAGTGCTATTTTCAACCCATTGCTGGTTGAAACATTAAATGTTCCAGTAGTTTTTTTTCTCTCTCTCTCTTTTTAAACAAACCTCTTTTAAGCGCTGCTCTTCAAACCAGTTTCCCATTTTCACAGGTGTGCGGTAAGTTCTTATATGTGCCATTTTTCACTCAGGCAAAACTGCGAGTACATGCCGGAAAGTTTAACAAGTTTAGCTGCTTTAGCTATTTTAGCTTGGTTTGTGATGTAGTCTCTATGGTAACGGTGTACTCGTCAGTTCTCGCTGATCGTCGCGAGACGTCGAGGTTGTAATTAGAAACAAAACAACTGCAGTGTAGTACATTCATACAGCCATATATTTGTGTTGTGGCTTTTTAATCCGCTTTAATCTTGCTTGATTTGATTTTTTTTTAAGTTTTTTTGCTCTATAGAGCAATTGTATTGTTTTTGTGTGTTTTTTTGAGCTGTTTTTTTTATTTTATTTTAATGGTATTGACTTGAGCCACTTTATTGGTAATTGTATGTGCTTTTTTCTGTTTTGGCAACTGTAATTTATTTGCAACATTTATAAAGTATATCTTATTTTAAAAGGTTCATGGTTTATAATTTGTCCTATTTGAAATAGAATAACCCATGCATGTGAGATCTAAAAGTCATATTGTCATATCATATCAGCCGCTCACTTTGGAAGTCATCACAGCGGATCATCTGCCTCTGTCTCACTCTACCCCAGGCATCCTCTTTTATTACACCAACCCTCTGCATGTCCTCCTTCACTACATCCAGAAATCTTCTTTGTGGTCTTCCTCTTTTCTTCCTACCTGGCAGCTCCATATTCAACATCATTTGTCCAGTATATTCACTCTCTCCCCTCTGCACATGTCCAAACTATCTCAGCTACGCCTCTCCAGCGTGACCTGTCTCTCTGATACATTTTCATATTTGTCTTTATTGTTACTAATTATTCCCACCAACATACAAAAGCACAAAATAAATGAAAAAGAATTTCTGTTTTTCATTTAAGAGTGGAGTAAAACAACATGTGGTCACGGAGTTGCAGAAAGCATGTAGTGTCATACAAGTTTATTTTTGTAATCCTTCACAGTTACCTATGCAATAATATTCTGTGCTTTAGAATAATACTATATGCTTTATCATTTTACAAACAGTTAAACTCTAACAGTTGTAATCCAAAGACTTGAAGAAAAATGTCCACATATCTGCTGTACATCTTTCTCTGTTTCTCTCTGTATATTCTTTCAGTGGCCATTGGCCCTGCCTCTGGCACCAGAACCATTCATGTGACTCGGTTTGTGGTTTCTTTCTATCGGTGGGTCACTGTCATCTTCCTCTTTATCACTCCTATCATCGCCTTCCAGCTGCAGGATGAAAATAAGCAAAGAGGATAAACAACACAGACAGAAATAAAACATACCCCACATTCCCACACATCCCACATGCATGGACACAGAGACATCTGTAAACCCACCTGGGTAAAGATAAACTTGTAAACCATTCTTAATATGAGAGCAGCCCAGTACAGGTGGAGCAACTGGAGAACCAACAACATGACGTTGAAGAAATAGTAGCCAAAGAAGGCAGGATACAATTCCAGTGGGTACACCCATGTACAGTGAATCAGCCTGTGGAAAACACACTCGTAATATTTTAACATATCACACTAAGATCATCAAGATCATCACTAGGGTGCAATTTTTCTTTTAAAATACTTACCAAAAAGGAAAAACAATAAGTCTTGTCACCATAAAGACGACTGCAAACACCACAAACATGCCGTTAGAAGTCTGCTGCCACGTGGCGTAGTTGAATACTTTTGCACCCTATAAGGGGGGAGAGTAAATACATGTTACCTATTTTGCCATCAAATATGCCTAAAGTAACTCTATACTTAAATCTATGTATATTTTGACACATTAAAAAAGCCTCCAAACACAAAGAATGAGTTTTCTTATTGTACATGCCACCTCAGAAATTGTTCACTGCCAGATTTTTGCTGGATCACCACCTTTACAATTTTTTTTTTTTTTTTAAGAAAAAAAGGTCATCATAAAAAAAATACAGATGCAATCATTTCAAAAGAGTGGCTGGCTGAAGTTCAAATTTTAATCAGTCTTTTTCTGACTAACTGACAATGCAACACCACATACCCATAAGTATAAGTACCCTCACTAAAGCTAATACAGCTACAGCACTGACCTCGAGTAGGATGTCAGAAGAGTCATGAACAACCATGACAAGGGTTCCGATACGGACGAAGTTTGAAATCCAGGAAAAACTCAGGAGAGTCAGTGTGGCCATATGATGAACCACCTGCTCTTTAAAGTCCTAAAAGTAAACAAGACAAATAAGACACAAAGATCACATAATACAACAGGCTTTGCCCCCAAAACTGTATTCTAAAAACACAGAAATCTAATCTAATAATAATCTAATGACATTATTACATTAAATATTTTTCTGTCTCAAAATGTGCCTTTGGGAGATGATTACACATTTAAGTGTGATTCATTTATGTATAGTAGAAGCAACAATTTTGTTTTACGTTGCTCATTTTCTTATTATTTCTAATATACAGAAATGCATATGTTGTGCCTGAATAATTGAAACCTATTATTTATTTATTAAACATTTATTAAAAATGTTTATTTATTAAAAAGCTCGTGATTGTCCTTTGGCTCTGCATAAAACATAGTGGGGGAGGTTGTATTGTGGGTAGAAAACAAATCCTCCAAGATTAAAATAAATGAAACTACTTCATTGTCACTCTACACATTTGTACACTTACTTTTCGTTTCACATCAAATGTGAGACTGAAGACCAAAGAAAGATAGAAGCCCATTTCCAACATGTAATACCAGTACTGTGATGGCAGAAGGGACTGTGTGGGGACAAGCAGGTGTGTTTTTGTGTCATTCATCATGCTGTACTGTGTAATCCATCGCAAATACCAAAGGTAAAGGCACGTACCTGTTTAGGAAAACCTGCCCAAACTTCCCTTAGATTATAAACCCAGGGTTTCTAAATCCAAGGAAAACAGTAAAGCAGAGAGTGTGACGTGAATATCAGAGAAACAAACCAACCAAGCTGGCTGTTCACTAATGCCTTGTAAGGACAGTCCCAGTACTTACATCATAGAGAGCTAGGATTCCACCAAAAAATGCAAAAAGATAAAATGCACATCTCCAACTGTTGACAGGCAAAAGCCATAATGTCACATATTTGCATAGACATTAATCTTTTCATATCAGTGCATCTTCAGTTCACACAGACATACGCTCACCTGGCTTCACTGAACCTCTTTCGAAGCCCCGGTCGCTCCTGGTTCCTTCTCCTCCTGAACCACACCTGAACTCTCCTTTCTGGCCAGCCAGTCTTCTTACACAGAGACCACACGTCAGCCTGAGACACAACAGGAGACATTCCAGTGTTTATAACCTTTCCACATTTGGACGCACCCTCTCCAAGGTTACACAAGCAGTAAGCTTTAGTCTTTGATTATTAACACACTTTAACAGTGCAATTCCACTAAAATTTGTGGCAACCAAACATGTTTAAAGGGATGTGATGCACACGTAAAAAGACTTTATGATGTTCCATTAAAATGCATTTTACCTGTAGCTTATTTGAACAAAAATCTGGATTTGTTTTTCTTTTGTACTTTCAATCATTTACTATTTTTTTTTGTCATATTTGTCACCCTTACATGTTTCAGATCATCAAACAAATGGTATTATTAGACAAAGATAACCTGAGTAAATAGTAAATGCAGCAGTTAAATTACACTTTTAAGTATTCAAGGAAATAACCAATCCAATACCATCAACCCTTTCCTGACATTTCAGGAAAGGGTTATAAAGGCTTTGGGACTCCTTGAACCATAATAAAGGCACTTATCCACAAATAGAGAAAAACCTGGAACAATGGTGAACCTTCCCAAGACTATCCAACCTATCAAAATCACTCCAAGGAGGCTCGTCCAGGAGGTCGCAAAAGCGCAGACCTCATTTGCCTCAGTTAAGGTTAATGATTCAACCATAGAAAGAGACTGGTCGAACATGACATCTATGTGAGAGTTTCAAGGAGAAAACCACTGCTGACCAAAAAAGAACACAAAGGCTCGGCTCATATTTGGGGAAAATATTCTGTGGACTGGTTTAAGTCCTGTTACATGTGACATAAAACTAACACAGCATTTCAGAAAAAGAGCATCATATCCCAGAACTGCTCTCCTGCTTCAAGACCTGGATGACTGAAGCTCAAGCGCGGTCAGATAGGGAGACACATATCTGAAACCTACCAGAAAATTTACGTTAATGGCTCAAAAAAAAAGTTTTTTTTTTTAAAATAAAAGGTTTTAGATTAGCGTAATCAAAGTCCAGTCTTAAATCCAATTGAAATACTCTGTCATGACCTTAAATAAGCCGTCCATTGTAATGTGAAAGATTAAGTTTCAGTTATTCTAAAGACTTGATTATACACTCAACAAAAATATAAACGCAACACCTTTGTTACTGCTCCCATTCCCCATGGGATGGACGTAGAGACCTAAAATTCATTCCAGATACACAATATAACCATCCCTCCCAAACAGTGGTCACAAATCAGTCCAAATGTGTGGTAGTGGGCACATCTGCTATATTGAGATAATCCATCCCACCTCACAGGTGTGCCACATCAGGATGCTGATCTGACATCATGAGTAGTGCACAGGTGTACCTCAGACTGCCCACAACAAAAGGCCACCCTCACTCAGGACCTTCTTGCTGTGCGGCAACAGTGCTAACCACCGTGCCACCGTGCTGCGGTTGATGACCTGAAAAAATATAAGTGTAACAAATATCTGTGTTGTTCAGCACTTTGGTCTGCCTGGTGTGTTCTTAAAGTGCTATACAAATAAACGATGATGATGATGATGATGATGATGAAATATGTCTGAAAAAAGAGATCAGGGTGGGGGCTTCACATCACTGTATTATCCATGTGTTCGTAGTAAAACTCACTTGAGAAGGAACCCGTGTTTGGCTGCAGAAGTATTTTTCTAGTATAGGGTTTTGTTCTGCTGGGAGACGTATCTTGTCCCTGATTCCCCAAAAATTAGCCAGTGGTGTGGCAAAATACCTGAAACAGCACCAAAAACTGGTCACTTCCTCCTAAACACAAAAAAGTCCTGGGATTCTAAAACCAGATGACTGCGTTACTAATCTCATTGACACACAGGCATATTTACTTACATACTTTGCGGTCTTACCTTTCAAACAAGTATCTGACTACAAGCAGGCAAAGGGCACAGGGTAGAGAGGCATAAAGATGAGACACTTTCGCATAGACACAACCTTCCTTGTCCTCTAAAGCAGACCAGGACAAATTTCCTGGCAGCCACAAACGGTCCCACCAGATCCACTCCCCAACTGTCTGCAACATGATGCTGGAAAACACACAAAAATTACATCTAACTATCACTGTTACTCAAGTAAATAAATAAAAATCTTGTTTCCAAATTCAAATGAATTTTTTTCTTTTCTTTTCTTGTTACATTTCCCTCTTTTCTTTTTGTTATCATGAAGATCTCCTGCCAAAGTAGTGTGACGCCACTGAATGAGCCACGTACATATTCTTGAAACTTAACAGCGGTCACTAGATGGCATCAAGATCAGGCTGCTGCTATGATCCAAGCACATTCACAGCCAAGAAATCTACCATATGGTGCCAACTTTTCATCACAGCAGCAATTTTTGATTCGACTTTCCACTATCTTCAACTCAAATATCAATTCTCGATGTACTGGCAGTCATGAATGAAGTGAGCAATATACAGAAGAAGAACTGCGTAGATATCAAAGGGCAAGAAAGATAAAGATGGGTGAGGAGCAATTCAAAAGGGAGATTAAGGAGAAACAAAGTCCTTCTTCTCGTGGACTCTGATCATAACTGTAGATAAAAGTGTGTTTTTTGAGCAGTGAGAAAAGTACTTAAATACTTAAAGCGAGCTGGATTGTAACTGGTTTAAATGATCAGTTAAAATATTTGCTCTAAATTTACTCGCTACGATAGACTGAGTCATATCAGTGTGTCCCTGAGCCTCAAAGGTAGTTAATAAGTCAGCATAAGAACAGTCAAATGTGCCCGCAAGCGGTGTTGTCTTGACAAGTTCTAACAATAGAGAGGGAAGCTGAGGCAGACAAAGCGAGTGAGTGTACGCGACAAAGAATGATGAAACTAGAGAAACAGTTAAATATGGTGTAAACTCCAATAATTCCAGCCTTCCGCTTGATTGAAGTTATTACATCCTTTAGTTTAGGTAACAAAATACATAAAAACTAAGTATGGAAATGTCTTCCCAAACACACACTCACCTTCAGTGTCCCAGTGTGAGTAGTGTCTGGTGTTTTCCTCTGCCAGTCTGTTACTCATACAACTCAGTGGTACTCCTCTTATCCACACCAGGTAACAGCACTGTCCTGTGATCCTAGACGATCCCTCTTCCTGCTATTGTAAAGCCATTCTTCATAGTTATAGAAAGCAAATATCAGCTCAGTCTGCTGCCTCACTTCATCTGTACAATGTGTCTCATTGTGTGGCACTAGACTCCAGTGAGCATGTTTCTAGGCATGCGTATGGTCGCTCACCTGAATGGGATCCTTCCCTCCCACTTTGTCTGCTCTTGTGATCACACCCTTTTAGTTGCTGCAAGTCTTTTGAGATTAGCACAGCTGAGCACTGCAAACACCTTGGAGCATATTTGCATGTTCACTTGTAAGCTGCAAGAGTCAGAGGGTGGGAGTATTTGCGTACCCTCACCTGCAAAAGAATTCCCTTGGAATGCCAGGAAAACCCCCACAAAGGTCCCATTCATTGGCAGGGCAGGGGAGGAGGAGCCAGGGCAGAAAAGCAACTGACACACAAAGAGAGTGAAACATCACTCTGTATACATAGCTAACTGGGTTGATAACAAACTTATTAATACAAATGAGATGACCTTGGACTTGGTTTTGGTTAACAGAAAGTATTTCCTTTTTCAGTTTTCTGTGCGGAAATAAAAGTAATAATTTCAAGGAACTTATTAAAGCAGTCTAGTGATTATTTTTGTGATTTCCCACTGACAATGTCAAGCTTCAGATGTTGAAAAAATAAAAGTGAACATAAAGCAACTCGTTACTAAAGCATCCTTAATAAAATGTGGAACAGTAGATAGTTTTGTTTCAACATACACCAGAAGGTGGCGATAGAGACAACATAATACATGGACCTGCTTGTCAATATACTGTACATGAGTGACGTGTTATAAATGTAGTGGTGGGTCTGCTGAACACTTTTGTTCAGTTTGCTTTCTCAGAGAAGAACAAGCTGCTTTTTTACTCGTCATAGCAGGTAACTGAATATTTCAGTGGGTATATTTTGATTTTGATCTGTTTATTTATTTTGCCCTTCCTGACACAACATCAAAGAGATTTGTGTCTCCTCCCAGGAATAAAATCTTGTTAGGTCAACATGTAAACCATTATATGATTCATACAAAACTGTGCGAAAAGTCTTAAACACCCCTCACTTATTTACATTTTGCTTCCAAGGTGCCAGATTCTCTCATATTTCTTTAAAGAGGTCTTGAGCAATAGTTCTCCAGGTTTTCTTAAGTTGACTCTACAATAATAATAAAAAACAAAAACATTTTGGCATGGTGTGCACACACTGCCAGTGAAGTAAAAACACACCGCGAGGCACTATCAGTCATAGATTGGCCTCCCCAGAGCATTGAAGCAGTGTGGGATTATCTTACCAGAGAATGAAACACAAAGGACGCAAACATACAAAGGAGAGCTTTGGATGTCCTTCAGTTAGCCCGGAGAACTATTCCTGAAGACTACTTAAAGAAATTATAAAAAAGCTTGCCTTATAGAGCATAGGCTACGTTAAAGGCAGCCATAACAAATACTGACTTTAAAATCAGCTGCGATCAGTATAATATTTAAGTGTTTCCTGTCAATAATCAAAGCCCTTGTCCAAGGAAAAACAGCCTTGAGGTTACTACACAACTTTACAATGAAGAACAAACATGAAAAACATGGGGGTCTTTTATTATAAGTTCATGTGTTTATATATCAAAACATCTAAAGATAAACGTAAATCTAAAAGCACATGAGCTGATTCTAGCTGCAATGAATACAGTTTCATCTTCAGCTGGCCTACAAGGCAGCACTGCTGCATGTGTTGGACTGGAAGTAACAGAGGAGCATTGGCTACTGAGATGTGAGTGTAGGCAAAAAAGAACAGCCCAAAAATATACACAGAAATAAAACAGAATACGGTCCAGTGGGGTTTTTTTCACAGGTCATAGCAAGGAGACTTTCAGAGCAGTCTTTCTCTGAATTGCCCAGCACCCCCATTGTTAGGTTTAGCCCTAAACCACTGAGCAGTATAATGAGGAGTAACATGATAAAAAGGAGTTTCCATTTATGTTTCCTTTCACACCACAGGTATATGCAGTGGGGACTGAAGGGTGTGCCTCCAGGCACAGACAGGAGAAGGTTATCTGAATAGTCCTCTCCCTCCCTCCTCCACCCTCCTTCTCTTCCACTTCGCCTTGCAGCTCTCCTCATACTGGTCTGTTGCGCTTCAGTTCACTGGGGGAAGGCGGGATACGGTCTTCCAGCTTTGTAAAGCTGGTGGAATGGCTAGGCTTTTTAGAGTGCTCCTCAGGACCCTGTGCTCTTTGTCTTGGAGGCAGGGTTAAGCACCGGGCTTTGGCCCTGGAGCGTGGCTGTTGGGGTGGAGGGCCTTTCAGCACAAACAGTTCAGTTGAGGCTTTGTGCTGTTGGGCAAGTAGAGGCTGTGTAGATGATGCGGATGCCTGTGTGTGTGTGGGAGATAATGGGCTGGGCGAAGCTGATGATGAAGGGTCCAGGGAAACCAGGGGAATAAGTGTGGACTTCTGCTGGAACCTGGTGAGGCTGGTGGAGTGGCTGGGCCTTGGCAGGCTGTAGCAAGCCTCAGCCCCTCTGTGGCGAGAAGGCAGGGTGGAGCATCGGGCCTTGGCCTTTGAGCCTGGCTCTCTGGGAGGAGGTGCAATTAATGAGAAGCTCTTAGTTTCATCATCTGTTGTTGTAATCCCTTCCGTGGAGATCTTCAGACTCTGGGATGATCCTCTTTTACACGATGAATGTGACAGAGGTTCAGCATCTTTCTGGCATTCTTGTTTGGAGCCTGAGCGGGGAAGCTCCATATCTTTAATTGTGCCCGATGAGGGTTCTTCATCTATATAACAAAAAACAAAAAAATGAATTGTACGATGCAGACAATATGTTTCACAGACAAGATGAACAAAGAAAGAAGAACTTGTGCTCTGTTATTAAATTGTCTCCTCTTACCTAAGAGGCCCAGCTCACTCATGAAGACGTCCAGATCTACAGTAAAATTTTCATTCTCAACTTCCTTTGCTTCATCTTCATTTGTTCTCTGCCCTCCTTTCTCCTTTTCATCACTTTCCTCTTGCTCAAACTCTTCCTTTCCACCTTCTTCCTTCCCATCCTCCTCCTTAACATCTCCTTCTCCTTCCTTTTCTGTTCCTTCGGCCTCTCTGTTTTCCTCTTCACCTTCATCTCCTCGCTCTTCTAGACCATTTACTCCACCTTCTACCAATACATTTCCAATCTCTGGATCACTGTCACTATCTCTGCTCCTTGCATCCAAATTGATCTCAACCCCCACCACTTCCTCTTCCTCCACTTGTACTTCTTCTTGATTTTCTGGTGGTGCCTCCACCACAATGTCTATGTTGGTGGGGAAGTAGGGGGCTGAGGGTTTTGTGGAGTGAGTTTTGGCACGTGCTTCTTGGTCTTGAGTCAGCAGAAACTCCATCAGCAACATGTTCTCTTTCTTCAGCTGTTCCCGCAGAGATCGTGGTACATCTGGGATCATCCAGGCAACTAACATGCTGAGGAACATGGCAAGGTTCTGATAGAAAAAACAAGTAACAAGAGTTTAGATTTTTATTTTTAAAGAGGGTTAAATAGTTTTGAAAGCCAAAAATGTATTTGTTAAAATAATTTTTTTAAAGGTACCTATGGTAAATGGTAAATAGCCTGTATTTGTATAGCGCTTTACTTAGTCCCTAAAGACCCCAAAGCGCTTTACACTACATTCAGTCATTCACCCATTCACACACACATTCACACACTGGTGATGGCAAGCTACATTGTAGCCACAGCTGCCCTGGGGCGCACTGACAGAGGCGAGGCTGCCTATAGGTAAGAAAGCACTATTTTGCTGGATTAACACTGAATGCCATTAGGCAGTTTGCACACTCACTGAGATCACTTTTTATTATAAACAGATAAATATCAGATAAATAGGTCTGGTCACAGTGAAATAGAGGACATATTAATATAAATTATCCAACTTAATATCAAAGACAACACTACTGTCAGATAAAAACTATCAGCAAATATCAGAAGAGGAAAAGTTGGACTGGTGCATCTCTACTTATCTATACATTATATTAACATCCTTTGAGAAGTCACATATCAGCGGGATAGAAAGCTATTCATGGATTTAAGTAAAAACAGAGCTGGAGATACCCTTTCAGACTAAGTGTAGCATATGTCCTACTGTAGCTAAGTAATATTGATACCTGGAAGAAAATTACGAAGGCCAGTTTTGCAGCCAGGACAGACCAGTACTGTTTAGAGAAGGTGTATGAATCTGTTGCCCACGGAGGATCTCTGTAGTCTTTATACCTGACAGAAAGATACACTGTGAGTATTAGCACAGAGAAACATGTGAGAGCACGGAAAAAAATACACACAAAAAAGCTAAAAGCTATCCAAGCCAAGATTTGACAATTTCTTAAAACTCATCCTTGCACACATTTACAGTAAAAAATAAAAACAATTCAAATCCTTTCAAATCTCAAAATTGATTCTTATACTTCTTTTTCTAACCTCTTATTAATTTCCACACAAATACTCCACAAAAAGTTTTATGAATGTTTTGTAAATGCACTAAAACAAAAGCCTGAAACGTCCCATTTTATATACATTAAGCATTCAGAAGTTTCTCTCAGTACTTGGTTAAAGCAGCTTTGGCAACAGTCACGGCCTTTCTTTGGAATGATCTTACAAGTTTGGCACATGATTGTTTTGGAAGCTTCGCCTATTCTTCTTGGCAGAACTGCCTGGTGTCACTGCACAGCCACGTTCCCGTCTCTCAGGTCTTGCCTGTGGTTGGGTCATTCTAGGCCGTGTTTTTGTGTTTGGGGTGGTTATTTGTCATCGGTTGCAAAAGACTTTCACTGAAAATTAACATTTTTTTCTGCAAGCATCTTTATCACTATCCCGTCTTGTCTTCCACGCCTTGTTGTAATAAAAACAAACAAAAAACAAAACATAAACATCCCCATTGCATTACGTTGTCACGAGTGCCTTAGTCTGTACAGACAGTGTTAATGAAGTCGGATCTATTTTCTCCAAACAAAACTATAAACTGCTTGATAAGAAACTGCTCCAAAACTTGCTACACTACCACGAGGGCCTGATTGGTGGACTGCTACACCAGTGATGGTCCCATCTCCACATAAGGATCTTTCATAGTGACCACTCGCTCATTATTTAAATGTGTGAACAAGTCCACGAGGGGCTGGGAGACGATGCAGATATGCTCTCCCTGGCGCTGCGTGATTTTCTCTTAGGTGTTGAATTTCCATGCACAGCTTAAAAGACATGCATGTTAGGTTAAATGGTGATTCTAAACTGTCTGTCTGTTTCTATGTGTTGGCCATGTGATGAACTGCCAACCTAACCAGGATACACTCTGCCTCTCGCCAAATGACAAGTGAGATAGACTGAGAGAGGAATAATCCGTTAAGAAAACTGCTGGCTGTGTGGCTGAATGGATGGATGGAAATTTTGAAGCGGATACTGGATGGATATGAGCATGAATCACAGTATGTCCCTCAGCGTCTGCTCTGTGATAAGCCACTGCTCTTCCAGTATCATACAGGATACGCTACGGTTTGGCCTTCAATCTGACATCCACCATCAACAGGAAGAATTTATATCGACAGGTGTGTGCCTTTTCATATAGGCTGTACCCAGTTAAGTTGCTGAAACATCTCATTAATTTTTAACAGGATGCGCCAGAGCTCAATTATAGCCCTGTAAGGTCTGAATACTGAAGTAAATTGTTATCTTTAATACATTTAACAATACCTTCAAAAAAAGTTTGCTTTGTAATTTTCAAGTATCCATGAAGACTGATGAAAAATGAATCTGACACATGACAAAATGTGGAAATCTTGAGGAAGTCTTTTTGTATATGTTCCAGGTAAAGCGCTAAGCTGCTGGACTAAAGGATTTAAAGAAAGTTCCAGGTAGGTCAAGGTTAATAGAGTGACTCTGACCTGCACATGGATACTCCAGTGATAAGGGTGGTGTTTGGCGCTGTGCCAGAGGGGAAGTTGCTGACATCGAAGTAGGACAGCGAGTGCTCCGTGTATCCGCTCATGGTGCCATTAGCGCTGTACATGTACTGGTAAACCATTCGTGGAACAAACTCTGATGTGAAGGAGATGACAAATGCCTAGAAAGACAAACAAGGGGTGAAAGTTACATTAGCAATAAATAACTTTATGGTCCAATAATAAGAATAACGTAACATTGGTAATACTGTCTACTTTTTTGTCTGTAGCTTTTAAAGAAATATTACACTTTAAAAATAATTTGGTGTTTTAATTAAATTTTTGATTTATGTCTGTGTTAAAATATTACAATATGTGATTTGAACAATTATACCTGAGCCATCAAATTGACAAGATTTGTCAAATATATTATTGTCAGGAAGGGTTTCTGGTGTAATCTGCCAAAACAAACACGTTCCTACCTGGAACTGTGGCATCCCTTTGAGAATAGCCGAAAGCAGTTTATATATAGATCCAAGCACCACAGATGAGTGCTCCACCACACAATAAAGGATAGTGGTAAGCAGCATGTTTTGTTTTAAAAAGTGGGGTTTTTTTTCACCATTTAAAATGCAATAATATCTACATAACTATCAAACATACAATAAACGTGACATAACAAAATGAATTGTAGACAAAATCTAAAAACATATATATAAAGAAAGTATTATTCCCCTGATGTTTTCATATTAAAAAAGTGTATTATTTTGAAAGAAAAAATGATAGTGATGACATCACTCAATTCCCAGCATTTCCTCTGACATATTTACTGAATTGCTCACAATAAGACCAATGCCTCTTTTCATTTATAAGAACTTTTCTCTTTTATTTTATAATTTCATAAAAAAGGTTTAGTTTAAGATTTTACCTTACCTTTAGTGAATTGTAAGAAAAAGAACAAAATAAAAACTGATTAAATTAATGACTCCAATTTACAGAAAACATTTCTTTCTCATTATTAATCCTCCTTTTGTTTGGTATCTCCAAACTGAGTGGGGCTTTTTTTCCGATCACATCAAGCAAGGTGTTTAATATTTGATTTCGACACATTAGTAATTAGTAACTGTGTGGGTTAGGATATATAGGATTGCGTTATTATTCATTTTTAACTGTAACTCTAATATTTATATTGTTATTAGCAAATACACAAATAAACAAATGTCAAACAGCCACAAGCTGAACAAACCAAACTGTAAATAATAAAATGAAATCTTGTTTCCTTATCCTAAAGAGGCTGAGGAATAATATTTTGTAAAGCCTTTAAACTTGCCAAAAGAATATGGTAACACCAGTGACAAGATGAGTGACAAATAAAAAAGGAAATCAGTATTTTTAAAAATTTAATTTGTTGCATGTCTGTTGTGAAATTTGTAGACCTCTAAAAGAGCCAACCAAAAAAGTCCCGACTATTTCAATTTGCAACTTACATTATATATTATATTATATATTATATTATATTATATTATATTATATTATATTGTATTATATTATATTATATTATATTATATTATATTATATGTTTAAAAGTACACTTTGTTACAACTGTTCCACATGTGTTTGCAGCATTTCTATGCTATGACACAGAAATGCTGCAAACCAGCATCAAAGTGAAAGGAGGAAGATTTTAAGTATACTGCAAATTCAAGTATATGAGCAATTAAAATAATTTAAAGCTGCATTAAAGTTGCTTTTGAGCTCAGAGACCTGCAAATTGTGCCACACCTCTAGCTGCCATAGAGTGCCTTGTTACAATATTATGAATTTCAGTAAACAGAATTTAATTCGATGGACTGAACATTTGCACTTATTCAGCAAGGACATAGCAGCAGCATTAAGTTGCAGTTAAACTGGAGTTCCCTTCAGTATACACTTCTCTGCCAGAAGTCAAAGGTTATAGAGAGAAGACTCATACACGCACACACACTTACATTGGTGATGACAGAGAATTTGCTGATTCCACAAAGGATGTTGTACCAAATCCCTGGAGATAGCATGCACATGAAAAGAGACAAAGGGGAGGAAAGAAGTGTGTCAATCCATGTGTATCAATGTGTGTGGGCATGCGTGTATTCATGTAAAAGAAAGGAAAGAAAAAGAACTTGATTAGAAATTTAGGGATAGGGTTTTTTTTAGTGTCACATTCACACAGAGGAAGACAGAGAGGACATGAGCACATGTGAAATCTGTACCTATGTCTTTGCACCTCACAGCATCGGGACGCCGGATTTCGGTGACAAATTTTGCAGCGTCGAGGCGAATCTCGATGACATTGTTGAGCAGCGCAAACGCTGGTGCCAGCGGGAAGGAGGCCACAAACAGAGTCACAAACCCATACTGGATTACTGTATATGTCAAGACATGCACACATGGTTACATGTTAATGCAGGTTCGTTGCAGTATTGAATGATTTTGTGAATAAATATATATCCAAGGGACCAGAAGAGACTTACTCATTTCCATGTATTCTGGACTGACACCTTCAAACGGTTCGAGGGTGAAATCCTTGTCAAACTGCTGTTTCGGTCGCTTCTCCTCTGTTTCACTGTCCTCATCTTCTGCTCCTCTATTCTTTCCTTTTTGTTCCTGTATTGTTCTGTACATCTTTTTCAACTTACTGTAAAACAGAAAAGATATATTTACAGAGTCAAATTACAGATTCAAATTCTGTACATTAAGCAGTATCTGGGAACACTTACGGTACGAGTATCTCAAACACATTGTTTTGGATGAGTTGTTTTCCGAGCATGATCATGCTGAGCTGGATGCACAGCTCAATGAGGCAGCCAGGAGGGGCGCACTGTAGAAGGCAAAACACACATTTACATAAAAGACTACAGATCATTTATCTTACACGTACATACACAAAACAATAATCACTGATGTGTGTAGTGCAACAAACCTCCTCCATGCGATAGTCTCCAAAGACATAAACATAATCGCCAGGCCGCCCAGCAAACCTGTATGAGGAGAGGACCAAGTCACGTGATAAAGGAATGAAGACACACAGTGCAGAGTGAGTAGGACAAACTCATCTCAGCAAACTAATCATGGGGCAAAGAGTATGTTTGTGTGAGACAATATATATGAAATGTAGCATATGAAGAGGAAATATATTTAATTTGAATGCAATTTTCCATTCCTTTGCTAAGTAAATACATTAACCATATAGGAAGAGAAAGATTGTGTTGCCTTATGCAATTTCAACAGCTTAATTTCTATCATACTCTGTCACAGTCTGCATAACTATTGCCATTAAAACTGTATAAAAATGTATTCTTTCACCATTTTTTAACTAAACACTGGCATAAGTGAGATGACAAAAGATTGAAAGTGATAGTACTCCATTATGACTTTGTGGTCACTCGCATTTTTCCCTGTTGGCTGTATCTTGGGCAGCAAAAGACGGCAACAGGTTAACCTGCACTCGACCCATGATTACAGCCTTCCCTGTTTGCTTCACAGCCATTGGATACAAGCCAGACATTAGAAAAGTATCTCTCCTGCAGTGCTCATTTTAGAAAACTGGTGACAATCAAAATGGTTAATTATCTCTACCTGTGAGACGACAGACAAAGAATAAAAATGCTGTGTAGTCCCACATCAAATGGGACCCCAGGCCACTTTATGAGCTTGTGAAGAAAGACAAAAATACAGACCTGCCCTTGAAGAAGGCCACATAGAAAATTGGTGCAAAGGCGTTCATGGATTTGAGGAAGAAGGACTTGAATATTAGTCTCTCTTCAAACTCCTCCGTTGTCTTTGGAAGTTCTGTTGAGACATGACTTAATTCTATTAATTCCAATTACAACTTTAAACACATCACCTGCATCATCAGTTTCTTTATACTGGTTACGTTTCACTAACAATATCACCAAGACCTGTTGTACTAAAATACATGGTGAAGTATCTAATCGTGTTAGATGATACAGTTAGTTACATGAAAATTAAAACTCAAACAGCAGAAGGCTTAAAGACAGATCTTGTAAAACAGAGTGGACAATGTTAGAGCTGTCTCAACAACAGTGACACCGTTATAATCAGTAAAGATGTTTCTAGAATAGAATCACTGTGGCTTCGGGTGGTTTTCATCTCTGTGCTGTGTTGCCAGTTTTGTGTTCATACATATAAAGATAGATCACATGTGTGTCTTCACACCTCACCTGCTTAGGATGAGGTTATGTGCTGGAGTGTGAGACTGTAGCCTCAGGTTTATACTGTCAACTGATAATTTTGTGACAATGAGTTTCAGGTAACACAAAAGTAATGTAACAAGTACTGTAATGAATTACTTTCTCCAGGGAGTAATCAAGTAATATAAATTCAGGAAAATGCGGTAATGTGTAATGCCTTACTTTCTTGAGTAGTAAATTATGTTTGCTGGTGAGTGTCCAGTTTTATAACTTGTTTTACCTTCAAGATTTTACTGCTTTCTGTCTCCAATTTAAACAATTTCAATGATTAAACTTTCTAACAGCATTAAAAAAGTACCAAGCTCAGTTAGCCACACGGCGATCGCTCCGTAGACCTCTTCCAACACCAGAACAACCAGCATATTGAGGATGATGCCTGTGGTTGTGACTGTCATCCTAACGCTGGCCTTGGCCTCCGGATCAGGGTTCATGGACCACACACTCAGCATGCAGATGCGGTAAACTGCCACCCCGAACACCGCTGAGAAGGTGATGAATATCTGAAGACACAAAAAGTTTATAAAAACTTTAAAGTTTATATTAAAATATAAAAACCTTCTGATTACTGTTAAATACAAACAAATAAAAATACAAATAATGATAATAATAATAATAATCTCCCTTAAGAAATCAAATCAACAAAAAAGAAAGATAGAAATGTGAGAATAAGAAGAAAGTATGATTGCAGTACCAGCAGTAGTAAGGTGGATATATTGATGAGATAACCTGGCATGTGATCCTCTATGTCCAGTGACTCGGGCTCTTGCTGCCAAGAAAACATGCATATTATTTTTGTTCTCATCATCGGTATATGAGTTAGCACTGTGCATTAATGCACTGCACATGTTCTACACACACACATGCACACACGTTTTTGTTTCTGTCTGGCAGGTGCGTGTTTGCCATCTCAAAGGACAGAAATCCCCTCCCCTTCTTCCTCTGCTCCCTTTTCCCTCTCCAACAGTAATCTGGGCTAATCTCAGGCAGGTAAGCTGCTTTGGACTCAACCATCCACAGTAGGTGTAGGGGGGTTTATTATGAACCAACATAAAGTCATACACACACAGGTAGTCTATATTAAATCTACAATATATGAAAAACCCAGATAAACTGTAAGATTTGCTTTTCTGGCAGTAATTCACTTAACTTCATTGAGAATAAAGTAAATCGGGGAGTGACATTATCTGCTAGCAGTAATGAAAGAAGTTTAAATACAGCCCTGCCCTTTACCCCCAGCAGCTCTGTCCACATAATGTCCTGTCACTCAGGGCAGTGTAGTGATACCTGGTAGGCCAGCATCTGGTCTGTTTCTCCATCTCTACCGTCCCCAGACTGAGTCATCTGCAACAGAGGAAAAAAGACACAGTGAGTGAGTGAAATCTGTGTCTTTTGTGTGGCAAGTTATAAAACTGAATGTGAATAAAAACACACATTATACCTTTTTTGCAGACTGTGCTTTCATCTTGGCTTTTTTCTCCTGCAGTGCTTCTTCATATTCAGGTCTCAGCTCCTCCTGCAGTACACACACACACACACACACACACACACACACACACACGCACACACACACACACACACACATTTAAAACACATGCACTAATGTCTGGCATCTGCCATTACAAAACCATTTATTTTGTGTGAATTATTTACACCTTTAATGTAAGTGATTTCAATCTGCAACTGTGACCATTAACTGAGTTTTTCAATTGCTGATGTTTAGTATTAAAATTCTTAACTGTAGATACACAACCCATTAAATGCCAACACATTAAAACATTAACAATGAATTTATTTCACAATGCATAAAAAATGGCTACAGAAACTTGCGGGTAAAGAAACCTGCCCACCTGGACTCGCTCCTTCGGGCAGGAGACAAAGTGACGAATGAAAGAGGCAGAGACAGATATGCACACACAGTTAGAAAGGGAAGAGAGAGAGTAAGAAAGACTAGCTGTTTTCATAAATGAATGCTGTTCATGAACTCTGTAACACACAACAGATAATTCTCTGTGTTATATATTTATTCAAAAATAGTTCATTTGAATAAGAATTTGGAAAAAAAAAAGATGGATGGACGGTTCTGGGGAGGGGCCACATGTCGTTGCTATGAATTTCATGAATTTCAACTATTTCTAAGACACACTCATTGGCTAGTTTATTCAGTACACCTTGCTAGTCTCTGGTAAAGACCCACTTGAGCCTTAGACTTAACAAGATGACAGAAACCTTCCTGAGAGATTTTGGTCGATATCAACATGACAGCATCACACAAGTTGCTGCAGATTTGTCGGCTGCAAATTCAACATGGCAATCTCCCATCCCACCACATCCCAAAGGTCCCCAATTGAATTGAGATCTGGTGTCTGTGGAGACCATTTGAGCATAATGAACCCCTCGTGATGTTCAAAAAACCAGTATGAGATTATTTAAGCTGTGGGCCATGGCATGTTATTCTGGGGGAAGCAGCCATCAGAATAACATGGTCATAAAAGGATAGACTTATATTCAGGCAGGCTGTGGTGTTAAACAATGCTTAAGTGGTACTAAGGAGCTAAACGTGTTCCAAGAAGATATCACCTACATCATTAAACTGAACCGTTGACACAAGGCATGACAGAGTCTTTCTGTTGCTCATGTTTCAAAATCTGACCCTGCCATCCAAATGTTGCAGTAGATATGGACCATTTTTTTTTCTACTGTGCACCTTTGGTGAGCCCAGAGTAACTGCAGCCTCAGTTTGTAGTTCCCAGCTGACAGGAGTGGCAGCTATCCACTTCAAGGTTTGATGTGTTGTGCACTCAGAGATGCTCTTCTGCATTCCTTGGTTGTAACAAGTCGTGATTTGAGTTACTGTTGCCTTTCTGACCTCTGGCATCAGTATGGCATTTTCTGGATATTTCTCTTTTGGACTTTTGGATCCTTCTCTTTAAATTTTAGAAATGTTTGCGGGCGAAAATCCCAGTAAAAAACTAAAGTAAACAGTTTTTGATACTTGGACCTGGATCTTGGATCTGAGATCTATAACCATGACATGTTTAAAATCACTTTATTCCCCATTCTGTTAGAATTTTAGCAGAGCATGTTGCCTAACGTCTATATGTTTAAATGGATGGAGTGGACGAATGGAGCTGATGTTATGCGATTGGATAGCAGGAGTACCTAATGAAGTGGCTGGTCAGGGTACATTCTCATGTACGTCCGCTGGATAATCTCAAGCGAAGTTCAAACAGCTATAGTTGTTCTAGGCTGTGTCTGTGTATGTTATGACCCTGCTTTGTCATACTATCCAGGAAATACCCTTTAAGAACTCGCCAATCCCATTACCGCACTTAACACCCTAAACACATGGATACATGGGTGCCTACAGGTATGTGTATGTAGGGGATGGGCGGTGTTCTGAAACAAATGATAATCTACAAGGTAAACCACAACTTATCCCTGCCGTCAAGTGTCAAGAGGTTAAAACTCTGGGCTTGACTTACATGGGTTATAAAAATAGAAAGTGAAAAAATAAAATTATGTAATAATTTGATTGATTTTCATTTTCAGTTATTAGAGCATAGTTTTTTTTTAATTGTACAATATGCCAAATCTACTTCATTACCTCCTCATCCTCGAGGCTCGTCAGGTCCCACGTATGTTTCAGATACATCTGCCGCCTTTTCCAGTGCTCAAGAAACCATGCAGCTACAAAAAAATGAACATAAGGAATTCAGAGAAATTAAAAAAAATATAACGATTTAAAAAAAATGATTTGCATTCACTAGGTTAAAAAAAATCTATTTTGGCAGGAAATTTATTCACAAACATATCCTAAATGTGAATGTGTTCAGAAAATTAAATAAGCCTGTTTTTTTACAAAATAAGTAGCTTCATATCTTAAAATGTATATCTGGGTAAACTGAAAGTTGAATTAAGAAATCTAAGTGTTTATTAAATGTCTGTCTATCTACTGGAGTTGCTGTGTTAAAACTTACTGCGTATGCTGTAACAGGGATATGCATTAAAGTGTGTATAGTTACCCCACAGAGACATGAAAATAGCAAAGAGGACAGTGGCTCCATTGTCAAACAGGTATGAAGCTCGGGCCAATGAGCACACCGAACTCAGACGCCAGTAGTCGCACACGCCATCACAAAGTGGACACATGGTGATGTTCAAGCTGTCATTACACGTCTCCTGACTTAAATACACATGTTAAAACAGCACATGCATAATAACATTAACACTGTGTGTCAGTAATACACTTTTGATAAGCACAAACAGATTTGAAGACTAATTAGTATCTACCCACCTTGGCACATTGGTATCCACAGTAAGTATGCCGTATAGGAAGACAATGATGCCCAGTACTGAAGGAGGGATGAGGAGCTGAGTATAAACACCCAGCCATGCAAAATACAACCCAATCTGTTCTCCAAAGTACTTTCTGTAAACAAAGGAGCAACGTGCAGGCTATACATTTTTGTCAAGTGGAAATGTGAAGAGCCAAGGACATATGCTATTTTAGACTCAAGCGGTGTTCAATTTAAAAACACAAGAAAAAACTGATCTCACCTGAGAAACATTAGAAACCTTAACGTTTACTTGGCACATCTATGAACTTTATTATTAATAGTAGAATTAGTACTTTTAGTTTAAAACTTTGACTTGGCATCTCATCTATAATAATAATAATAATGATAATGGCAAGCCTTAAACACCTATATTGTTTCTTAAAGATCAGTATTAGTGGCTGTAATGAACAATACACTAAAAGCTAAAGCTATAGCTAGAAATTCATAGCTCAGTACCTGATAAGATCTACAGGCTGGTATTTATGCATGACTCCATAATTAGCCCATTCTTCATGGAGGAGCTGAAAGATGCACAAGAACATGACAGAAAAGTTTATAACAGTTAATAACTAAAATGTCAGATGCAATGTTTTCAGGCCTTTCATTATAAATGTCAGACCTGTGGACCTCACCCAGGGTGTTGATAGTAAATAATCAAACTGTATTAAGATTTGATTATGTATGAAAGAACTCAAACTACTGGATCACATATAGATTTGTACATTGTATTATTTTTAAAATATGTTAGCGCCTAAGCGCTCTGAAGCTTGGTTAGCAACAGCAAAGATTTTATCCCTTAAATGAATGTATCACCTCCATCGACGTCATCAAGGATGTTCCAGAGGGAAAAAACATTTTGTCAACACATGCTTATCCACATCCAGTTAGAGAAAACTCACCTGTCTATCATTTCTCTGATCTTTCCGTCCTCTCCTTGTGAATGACCCCTAAAACAGAAAAAGTGATCAGCTCTTTATAAGACACATAGTGGTTTACTTTAAATCATATTAAATCCACAGGATTGAGTGAAGATGAGGTTTTTAGGAGTTGTACATTTTTTTGTTACTTATATACAGTAACTGAGCAGAACAAAAGCACTTCAAGCAGAGGTCTTCATTTTACTTACGTCATGCAGAGGGAAAGCAGCAACATAGACACCCCGAGCCAGTAAAGAGTTGATGCCTTACAACACAAGAAGGTAATGTAACACACAGGCAGTTTAGCTACGACTGTCAGCATGACTCTGAACAATATGAAACAGAAAAAAAGTAGATCTCACCGGTAGTTTGGCAAGAGTGTCTGCAAGTAGTACGTGAAATAATCTCAGCTACCTAGAAGCACACGTAACATAGTATAGAAATTTTAAGTGAGCTCATTTATATTTAAACTTTAGATTTCAGAATCTTTTTTTCATGACAAAAACTCCCGGACTCACTATTCTGCTCCGCGTCGCATTGTCAAACAGAGTCTCTGTTGACTTGATGTCATAGCTGTAGGGACAAAATAAATTAGGGTTAAAAATAAAGGCTGTTCTCAAAAGTTTTGCGAATGGCAAGTTCCTTTTTTGCGTGTTTCAGTGGCATACAAAGTTCTGAATTATCTTTATATTAAAATATAATACCTACTGAATACCACTTTGATTTTTCAGTCACCAATAAAACTATGTGTGTCCAAAGCTAAGATTGTCCTTATTATTCACCAGTAAGTGTGATCATCTATGTACTCACAGATGGAGTTTGTCTCTGATAAAAGGGTGTTTGAGGGTTTTAAAATTGACGCGTGTCTGGGAGTCCCTCTGGATGTCAAAATCGGGGACGTCCGGCTGAAATGGTGTGTTGATTTTAGTGGCAACAGAATCCCACATCCCAGCAATGCCTGTCCGTTTCCGCAATTCACATTTCTACAGAAAGACGACACACATGAAAAACATTTTGATCAAAGCTACTTGGTCATTTTCCACAGTTTCCACGAACCAAATTAAAAATCTCAAAAAAAAAGCTCAAAATGTACTAAATAAAACTGGAATTTCACTGACCAAGATATGTTACTGACTGCGTGAAACTGCTGACCTTTTTTACTGCGACTTTGATCTTCTGCAGCTCCGCTTCTCGGCTCAGTATTGACCATGGGATGTGCAGTCGAATAAACCCCATGCCGTTTGACCTCTGCACATCAGCACACATATTGCCAGAGAGAGTCATTAGAAATGTGAAGATGGCAAAAAATTACATTCATAACTAAAATATATGCTTCTCTAAACCTGTCAGGATGACACATTTGATTATATTTGATGAAGCTGTTTTGTAAGAAATCCCATTATCACAAATCCAGGACCACTCAATCCTGCAAAGTATGGAAAACTGCAGATAACTGTTGGGACGCTTTCCTGCAAATTGCAATGATGTACCCAATTATCGGTTCTGATAATACGAAATGTGGTCAGTTACTGAGCTTCTTGAGCTCTGTCTTCCTGTCTGCCAAAGCAATTACTGCAGTGACCACATTGCTAGGCAGGTACAGCATCACAAGCTCAAACATCACCTCCCAGATATGGCTATGTTGTGCATTTACAGCAGTAAATCCGTAACAGCCTTTTTCACATGTATCCTGAGCCTCAATGGGGACAAGTAATGAATATTGTAAAACATAATAATGTTATTGCTAGCTTTAATAACAAAAAACCTTTCGATGTTATAGCTAAGACATGATCAAGCACACTATTCCTTTACATATAAATACTTACTAGTCGCAGCCAAATACATGTATGTGGCAGCCAGCACACGCTTCACAGTATTAACTCACTGTTTAATAAGGTCCTATAATCTGGCCTTTGGCTTCGCCCTTACAATCAATGCTCTTAATCCCCATGTAAAACAGCAGCCAATTTAACCTACGAGCTCTGCACAATCAAATAGACAGACAGAAAAATCACACACTAAATGCATTTATGTGCAAAGACACAAATAGGATAGAAACAAACCCTTTGTACATTGTGTTCATGAAAAAACAAATCCGGCACTATTTTGTTGTTAGTTGTGTATTTTTTAATTTATTATTCAATCATACACCACTGAAATTAAGCATTCTATTGTGCAGACGAGGCTTCTAGCTTCAGCGGGCAGGCTTATGGTTTACCTGCTGGGCAGCTGTCCAATCATAGGATTTGTGGTCGAATCACTTAAGGGCAGTCCAAAGCTGTAAACAACAATATTCACTGTGAAAGCTCTGTAAAAGCACATACACACCTCCTTATTACGCTCAATCTGTAGCCCAGCCTCCAGCAGGCCTGCTTCAAACTCCTCCCTCATTAAAGCTTTTTCCTCCTCAGTAAGCTTAGACTCTTCCGCGTCTCCCGCATGAGCTCCCGGCTCCCCAGACTCTGCTTCCGCTTCCCATCGACCTTGTATCGGGATTGACATTGGTATAGGTATCGGTAGACTCCCGTTAGATGAAAGGGAAAGACGCGACTTTGATGTTCTCCTTTTTTTGTATTTGTAGCAAAGCACGTAGTCCACTTTCCTCTTGCCATCAGCAAAAAAAAGCCCAGGGCCAAGCTCAATGCCAGACTCCTACCAAACCAGAAAACAAATATTATAATTTGGCTGAGTGATGAGATAAAGGCTGTGATTTTAGGGCGAATACTGTACAGGCAACGTGGCAACAGTTTAAATGTGACATCTCCAGAATAAGAAAGCAGAGCTGTAGGAGGAAAAGATGCGCTACAGACGTGGGATGTTAAAGCCAGCGTTCAGGTGCAACCATACCGGAGGTGGAGGCTCGTCATTGTCATCGAGGTTGACAGGGCCTCCATTGGCGGCGTCAAGTCCGAGCCCAGACAGTGATCGGGCCAATGAAATAAGCTTCTGTGAGTGAAAGGACGATGACTCACTCATTGCTGTGGTTAAGGGCATACATTCGTTTCCGTTTCATCCCTCTGTGGGCACATGAAAGAGAAAACAAGAGTTAAGTGTTGCCAAAGGCCTGCCAGGAGAATATTAATATATAACTTAATGCAACTGTTTTGTGCTCTCATTCCTGTAAGTAAAACTTATAAGTATAACTTATAAAGTGATGACATGTTATCTAACATTCATTAGACCTCCTAATTAAAAGAACAAGGAAGCGAGTCAAGGTTTATTTTAATTTACCTTTAATTATTATGTTTTTTTTAAATGCCCATTTAATTATATATCAAGTCAAGAAGACTTTTTTTTTGTCGACCTAACAATATACACTCATGTATACAATGGGATAAAAAAATCATTATTGTATGGGAAAAAACAAATAATAAAACTGAGGCAAATGTTGTCTTCTCAGTCTTTTTGCAGAAAATATGAAATATTTAGATTGATCCTTAATTTAAGGTCAAATAATATATCTGAGAAAACAGTAGGGGCTCTTTCAGACTGACAGATAAACTCAAAGCCAAAATTAAGCTGTCTTGTCTCCCTTTTTTTTACTCAATTGAAGCTGTAGGCTCAGATTAAGCCCACACTGCAATCCAAGCAGCACAGGCTGCAATCTGTTGGGACAATTTGGTCGCTGAGCTCAGACTCTGGTGCTAAAGAATGAAGCGGCATCTCGAAAGACTGTGACTCACACTCTCGCTATTGCTGTGAATCCCTTGAATTCACAGAAATAAAATATGGAGTCATTTCTTTGGCTTGACTTGGAACTCTACATTAACTTTTCAGCACAATGTAGACTTTTACACAGCTCTTTTTGAGGCTTTTGGAAGGTTTTTTTTTTTTAAGTCTTTTTAGAGCAGATCAGGTGAGGCATAGCAAAGAGCAACAAAGTCAGCTATAAGAGTTAGACATTGTGATCACCAACCCAGGACAGTGAGGTTTGTGGCCCATGTGAAACCAAAAGGCGAATTTGACCTTTGCTTTGAGCACGTTTGTGCATACTAATGCACTGAAACAGGATCAGAGCTCGTAAGATTAAATACGTCAATTTCACTTTCATTATTATTGTTTTCTTCGAGCTTCAGTTATTCAAAAGATGTAACAGTCCATTTAGTTTTTCTTAAACGTAAATTGAAAAAACAAACACATTTTATAATAAACTATGACTAATATTTTAACAGCGGCTTTACATTTCACTCTGCACAGCCAAGAACAGCATCATCCTTTCATCTCTGTCTGATGAATTCTCCTAAAAAAAAGTGTTTAATAAGTATAATGCTTTCTGTTTTTATTCCTCCCTTCTATCCCCTCACAGGAAAATGTTTGAAAAAACTAGCATTGCTGAACATAGTAGTATAAGATCACATGTCAAAAAAACTGACAAAAAACAGTTACAGTCCATTTCGATGCAATATAATATTGTCCATGTGCTTTGAGATACTATTATATTTATGTTTCTGAAACTGATAAGAGGTTAAAACATGTCAAATCTGAAAAAATCTTTCTCTATTTAAAAACTTTTATGTTGTCACCAAAACATCTCAATATGTGTTTTGATTTGAAATCTTTATTCAGTCTGAGTGATTTTTTAAGCAATATGTAGTTTTTCCCCCCTGCATGATCAGTACAGTACATTTTCTTTATCACTATTTGTATATTGTCATATTTTTAATTATCATAGCATGTTTTTCAGTGTAATTTGCTTAGTTAGGGCTATAATTGATGTGCTACTGTATAAAGATGTACAATATAAAGAAAAAAAATTTTTTTACTCAGATGCTACGCTAAAAAAATGTTTTGGGGGTCAGGGGATCTTCTTCTGTTTTTTCTGGAGTTTTGGTTGCCAACTGATGATGTTTTGTTATAATTCCTTTCATCTGTTGACCAATTAGAGCTTCAGAAAAACAATGCCAGCTATTTCTTTTCCTTGGAAAATTACCTGAAGGATTGAACACAACATTTTTAAAATTTAAATTTTTTAAATATTAAGATTACTTCTTGGAACCGAAAATGGTCACAATGTTTGCATCATGATTACACTTTGTATGTTGGTAAAATTGTATTAAAGTCCTACCAACCTAAAATACTAAGCCTCCAGTTACACAATTACACTAACAGCCAACAAACCAGCATGAGTACAACAAAAACGACAACAACTTCAACAGTCAATCCCCTTACACATATACACAAACATCCACGATAATCCCAGTTATCCAAGAGTCAGCAAACACAGCTTGACACACACTGGCAAGACATTGCAGGTAAAATTGCAGGTTACTTTCTTTTCTTCTGCATTTTTAGCACAAAGTAAACATTCAAAACAGATATTGATGTTCCTGTTTGACTACACATGGTCTATTGGACATTTATGATTGGTCTGTTTAATTATGTAATGTAGGTAGGGTGTTTTAGATTTCTCTCTAATAATTTTGCAAACGGGTCTGGTTTGTTGTTTTAATTTCATTTCCATTGGATGTTCCATATTTTGAGCCCTATTCAATTAGCTTATTAGTCATAGTGCCATTTCTTCTGTGGCTGAGATTCTTGCTAAAACTGTTCATATATAATAATATTTATGCACACTTTGCAGTTAACCGAATTAATCATGTCCCATTAACATACCACAGAGGTCCATCATTAATCTGCTGGAAATATTAAGCCTGGAGCTTGGGTGCTGGACCACATCTAAAACTCCTTTCTGTGTGACAATTAAGATTTAGATTCACACAGTTCTCCTCTTTCCTCTCGTAGATCCTGAAACCTTCCCCACACTTCTGTCATCATCTAAAGCCACCACTGACATCAGTTTCCCCCTCCCACAACACTCTTATAGATTTATGCCTCTTTCCAGCTATTAGGTCAAAACTAAGACCTCAGATCTAGAAAAACAAAAACAAAATACAACTGGATTAAAAAAAAATTGGTCAAGAAGTTCTCTTCTAAGAGAATATTATTCCCCCAAATTATCCCTTTTGGATTTCATCTTTTAATCAATAAATTAGCATCTTAATGATAGTGTGGTGATTGCCCCTGACTACTAATATTCTCCTCATGTTTTATTTATTTGAATATTTTTTACTGACTTTTATCCCCCAAGTCTGTTTTATGACGTATTTGTCCTCCTTTCCTGGTAACTTTAAAGCAGGCACCGGAGGAGTGACAACAGAATTGCGTGTGTCTCAGCATGGGGCTTATAGGCCTGTAAGCTTGCTGACAGCTCAACCCGAGACGCCGGGGGTCAGATGTACCTGCACACTAACTTTAATGTGGCGCTGCTCTAATACTGTCTCTCCTGAAGCACCCACCCATCGCTAATTTCAAAGAACCGCTTGTTACTTTCCAGCACAACAACAGCAAGGAGAGCTCAAAATGACTTGCATCAAACTTTCACTCGAGCCTACAGACTATCATTGAAGCCTAAATCTAAATCAGCATAAAAACATCGACAAGAGACGTCATCAAATTATCTAATTTTCATTTTGACTAATTAATCCCTGGGCAGTTGCTTTGGTGATTCGATAAATATGTTTAATTGGATGCTCGTTGGCGCAACAGTTGTGCGCACGCAGATGGTGGTTTGGGGGGAAAAAACACAGTCTCAGCACACTGACACGCACCACTACATCCATCGGGGGATTTCAACAGTAGCAGTAGCTCAAGTCATGGGTATTGTAAACACTTGCAAATAAATGAGTGGTAAAGTCCAAATGACCCTTATAAATCGGACACCATAGGATATACCTGTATATGCCTCAGTGCTGGATAGCAAAATGATGCGCGCTTTTTTTAAAATTTGCACTTCCGATGAAAGAAAGCGAAAAGAGGACTCACCAGTACTCGCGGAGGATCAGGTCTTCGCCAGGGAGATGATTGACAAGACGCGCGATTTGCACAGCCTGAGGGGCTGAGATGGTGGACAATCCGCGCGCGCTCCCGCAACCCCTGGCTTATTGCGCGAGCACAAGACGGCTAATTCCCTGACCGTTCCATACTGAACGGAAGGAAGGTGTGAAGCATATTACTGGATACAAGAGGGGTGTGTGAGTGTAGCTGTGTGTGTTTGTAAGCTAAGAGGGAAAGGGTTTACAAGTGACCCTTGAAACTGAACCTCGGCTACCCTCTGTAGGCTCTGAGACGACACTGAAAAAAATGTCAAAAATTATATAATGCCATATGTAGTAGTGATAATACAAAATATTTTAAATAAAAAACTTACATTAGCACTTATTTTGACTTTAACTGTCCTGCTTCAACTACCTGCAGTGGAGATGTAAAAGGTCTTAAAAAAAGACATAAAAATTCATAGTGAATGTTTCCTGCTATTGAAAATAAAAGCAAAACTGGCTCCCTTGAGTACATTACATAGTGTTCTAAGCATTATTTATTGTAATACTTTTATTATTACTTCCTTGTTATACTGATGTGTAGTCAGTCACACGAATTGTATGTATCATGTGTATTTTGGGGCAGTTTTTAAAGAGCAACGTATTGAAAAGCGGTTTTATTTTTGTATCTCACTGTCCAATCCCTCACTAGTTTCATGCAACTCAGTAAAGACACAGTAGCGCTGAATTAAATTGAGTAAAAAAAAACAAAAAACACCCAAGTGTAAAAGTTGCACTTTTTGAGCAACATGGTGTTTCTGGATTCGCACTTAATGTATATTAAACTTATTCTGCAACGCTGTGAAAGAGTAAATGTCACATGTTTATATACAAACATTTAACAAACAGTAGTTTTTATGAATACATTTCAACAGAAATAATCAAATTACAACAACACACAAAAGGTGATGCTTACAGAAACAGGTAAGTTTGTTTTATTGCTATTTGTCAAGGTAGTTTTTTTTAATACTGCTACATTTTCTTGGATAAACACAAAGCATCAACCTTTATAATCTCTGTCTTCTATTCTTTTTCTTCCACTCTCTAGGTGCAGTGTCTGGACAGACAGTCGCATTTGGTTACAGACAGAATTGTGTGGTGGCTACGAGTGCCATTGGCACACATGACAGGAACGTTGAGAGGCTCTGTCTCTACCGCAGCACAGCAAACGCACTCCTGCTCCACAGCAGCCCTCTGCAGGGAGTACATGGACTTACTGCGACATTTGCCCTGACAGACAGAAAGACAGACAGATGGAAGGGTACACATAACAACAGGGAGACAGAAAGGACAGGATGGTGAGGGACAGTGTTACGATTTCACTCAAATTTGCAGGTTAATCCTACAGGGGAAAAGATTTAATCATTCTTAAATGTGTGTGCGTGTGTGTGTGTCTGTGTATCTTACCTCACAGTAGTACAGGTCTATCTGGTGCTCTGATTGGCAGTCATCCACCTTGATGTAATCGAGCCTTCCCACTGTCTTTCGGCACTCTGGCTCTGTACCTTTACACACACACACACACACACACACACACACACACACACACACACACACACACTATTGTTAAGATCCAAATAATTAAAAAAAAAAGATAATTTACTGCTCTTGCAAAGGGAACAGTTCAACTCACACATCTCACAGCAGGTTGTTCCAATTTGACTGACTTTTCCCTGGGAAAGTAAAAACAGGAGAGACAATGTTATCATACATTCCTGGGAGAAAAGGTATAGATAAGGGAATACTGTGCGCTCAATGAGAGCTTTACCCCTTGGTCTAAGCAAGCTTGGCGATTAAAAGACGGGCAGGCTGTCACTTTGGTCTGCAGCACAAGATTTCCTTCACTATTCAGACCACATGTATATGAGGTGCAACCATTCTCGCTCGTCGTATTGACCTGAAAGAACACGATTCATTCTTACAGTATGTAGCCACGAACAGTACGACTGGCATGAAAGAGTATTATAAGCTATAGCACTGCATAGAATAGACAACAGAAGTTGTAGCGTGGTATCATCTTGTTTGCATAGGACTTACTTTCACACTGATGAGTTTTCCATCTGGTTGTTGAACGAAGCAGGCGGTGGGAGCACATCGACCACAGCAAGTACCTTCCTCCTTCTCCAGAGTGTACCCCTAAAAATGTGGAGGTTAGTTTTAAGTGTCCATTAATGTAAAAAGACATTGGGAGTTTACTACTGCAAATACAAAGACATAAGATACCTGGATTTTGTTTTCTAAATAAAAAACATCTTATTTACCTTTGTGAATAAAGTGAATCATGGAAAGATGATGTGGCTACAGTTTAATGATGAGCAGGGAAGGAATGCGAACAGACAATTAAGGAATGTGGATTTGTGATTGTATTAATCGGTTATGATGAGGATGAGAAATGACAAGAGTTAAAACAGACAAAATAATTTGAGGATGGCTACCATGGGGCAAGAGGGACAACTTGTTTTCCTGCAGGACAGTTCATATTTCCTGATTGGACCATCCACTATCCTACACTGACAGCGTGTACACGCATCAACCATCAGCTGCTCCCCTGCCTGTACAAACACATATACAGTATATCAAAATAAAACATCATTTCCAAATGTCTTTTTTTATACCAAGGCAGCTACTACTTCTCTGAATGACTTACCCCTATCAGCGTGTGGTTGAGAACACAGGCGTTCACAGGAGCTGCAGAGAGAAAAGCACAAATAATTTCCACAGTCGTTTGTTAAAAAGTAATTCAATCCCCAGTTTGTGTAAGGTCAGATCAGGATAACAATCTCTGGGATGACACCAGAGTCATCTGTTGGACATAAACTGCAACTGCAAGTTGTTATGAAAACACTGTGTGGATGATTTGACTGAAGGGAAAGTTAGATGAATGCAAGCTTGATGATTCATGCATCGCTTGCGAGCTAAAGGGCAGTTTCCTAACCCGGTGCACTGGATTGTCTGTGTGCCTTCTGAGTAAGTCTATGTGTGTATGTGTGTTTACCACAGTGGCAGCGGGGGCAGCAGTCCTCGGTGTCACAGCGTAACTCAGTCCCCAGTGGGCAGGATGGAGTATCCGTAATCGAGCAGCTGACATTTGAAGCAGAGATGAACACCTCATCTCTGACTTTTATGCACTGATGTAAGACACATTTATTATCTGGAGACTTCCATCTGTCACCCACCTAAAGACGACACAGAGATGAGAATTAGATCGATAGAAAGATGAATGCCTTCTTATGTGAGGTAGTAATAAATTTATATGCAGCAGTGAAAAAATAAGACAATAAAAAATAAAGTGAAAGAAACGACAAAAAAAAAAGACTTATTTTTTTGCAGTAGGGCAAATACTCCAAATACAATGGCTTGCAAAAGTATGAACTTATCCACATTTTGTCACATTACAGCCACAAACATGAATCTATTTTATTGGAATTCCACGTGAAAGACCAACACAAAGTGGTGTACACATGAGAAGTGGAACGAAAATTATACATGATTCCAAACATTTTTTTACAAATAAATAACTGAAAAGTGGGGTGTGCGTAATTATTCAGCCCCCTTTGGTCTGGGTGCAGTCAGTTGCCCATAGATATTGCCTGATGAGTGCTAATGACTAAACAGAGTGCACCTGTGTGTAATCTAATGTCAGTACAAATACAGCTGCTCTGTGACGGCCTCAGAGGTTGTCTAAGAGGATATTGGGAGCAACAACACCATGAAGTCCAAAGAACACACCAGACAGGTCAGGGATAAAGTTATTGAGAAATTTAAAGCAGGCTTAGGCTACAAAAAGATTTCCCAAGCCTTGATCATCCCACGGAGCACTGTTCAAGCGATCATTCAGAAATGGAGGGAGTATGGCACAACTGTAAACCTACCAAGACAAGGCCGTCCACCTAAACTCACAGGCCGAACAAGGAGAGCGCTGATCAGAAATGCAGCCAAGAGGCCCATGGTGACTCTGGACGAGCTGCAGAGCTCTACAGCTCAGGTGGGGGAATCTGTCCATAGGATAGCTATTAGTCGTGCACTGCACAAAGTTGGCCTTTATGGAAGAGTGGCAAGAAGAAAGCCATTGTTAACAGAAAACCATAAGAAGTCCCGTTTGCAGTTTGCCACAAGCCATGTGGGGGACACAGCAAACATGTGGAAGAAGGTGCTCTGGTCAGATGAGACCAAAATGGAACTTTTTGGCCAAAATGCAAAACGCCATGTGTGGCGGAAAACTAACATCACTCTGAACACACCATCCCCACTGTCAAATATGGTGGTGGCAGCATCATGCTCTGGGGGTGCTTCTCTTCAGCAGGGACAGGGAAGCTGGTCAGAGTTGATGGGAAGATGGATGGGGCCAAATACAGGGCAATCTTGGAAGAAAACCTCTTGGAGTCTGCAAAAGACTTGAGACTGGGGCGGAGGTTCACCTTCCAGCAGGACAACGACCCTAAACATAAAGCCAGGGCAACAATGGAATGGTTTAAAACAAAACATATCCATGTGTTAGAATGGCCCAGTCAAAGTCCAGATCTAAATCCAATCGAGAATCTGTGGCAAGATCTGAAACCTGCTGTTCACAAACACTGTCCATCTAATCTGACTGAGCTGGAGCTGTTTTGCGAAGAAGAATGGGCAAGGATTTCAGTTGCTACATGTGCAAAGCTGGTAGAGACAGACCCTAAAAGACTGGCAGCTGTAATTGCAGCAAAAGTATTGACTCAGGGGGCTGAATAATTACGCACACCCCACTTTGCAGTTATTTATTTGTAAAAAAATGTTTGGAATCATGTATGATTTTCGTTCCACTTCTCACGTGTACACCACTTTGTATTGGTCTTTCACGTGGAATTCCTTTTTTTTTTTTTTTTAAAATTGATTCATGTTTGTGGCTGTGATGTGACAAAATGTGGAAAAGTTCAAGGGGGCCGAATACTTTTGCAAGCCATTGTAGCATTAATGAATAACATGTACACTAGGTTTGATAGTGGTACAAAAAGGAGACATGTTGTACGGCTTTATAGAGAATAGCAGGATGGATTTCCTGAAGCATTCTTTATGGCAGTCGGCTTTAATAAGTCCGGTGGAGAAGGAGCTCTGCTGGCTCTCTAGTGGACTGGAGTTGGTGCAATGGGTTGTCAGTGATGGAGAGCAGTTTGCTGAGTGACTTCTTGTCCCTCACTGACTCAAACACTTTGAGATTCATAATTATGCAGCAATAATTATTTGCACATATCCTTCAGGCATGTCTGATTTCTACACACACATACTTGTCTAAGCTTTCCACTGATAAGTGTGTCCCCTCGCATCTCTCCCCCTGACTCCACACAGCTGGTTGGTGTGCACTTTCCACAGCACTCTCCTTCTGATGAAGTGTATGTTGAGCCCTGAAATACATATTAAATATATATAGGAATGTATCACTTTAGAAGCACAAGCTAAATATGCGTCTTTGGTGTCTCTGTGAATCTCACCAGAGGACAGGCCCGGTCACAAACAGGCGGTTTGCACTGTGCAACATGGAGAGACGTGTCTTTGTCCTGCAGCTCGGTGCAGATGCACTTCTCACAACCTTGCTCCCATTCACTCCCCACTGAGTGAACCACTCCACCAACCACACACACCTAGAGACACAGAGGACATAAAGCTTGCAGGACAAACAACAAACATATTGCACTCAGATTTGAATCCAAAAATACACTCACCTTGTCTGGCAGGCAGTTGGTTTCTGTGCACCCACAATCGTTGGTAGTGGAGGACGTGATGAACCCAGTGGGACAGGTGTGGGTGGAGTTTTGGCAGCTGCAGTCACATTCAAACACGTCGCAGCACTTTGTCTTTCTCACCGACAGATGGCGATGTGGTGTACAATTGGGGGGAGCTTGAAGAGGACACTCTTCCTTTTTGCACACTGAGACAGAAAAAGAGGTGAATACGGCTGTGTCAACATGCGCTCTGTTTCATGACTATGTGTGTGTTTACCCGTGGGGCCGGAGCATCATAGAGAATGTATTAATGACTTACCACACTCGTGTATAGGCTGACATTCCCCGGGGTTTTTCAGGACCACAGTCTGACCGTCCTCACAGCGGGGAACCTCAGGCAGGTAACAGCTCACTAGATCACAAACTGGAAAGTGACAGCATGGCTCAGTGTGTTGCAAGTTGGACACATGATATACATTTGGTAACACTATCCAACAAAGTATAAAAAAATGAGGATAGATACTGGGGAATGAATTAGGAATAACTATGTTATTAGTTATTAGGAGTTAAAGTTGAGCTATTTGGACCATAATAATTTAATAACTACACTGAGTGACTGACCACACAGTATAGTAAAGCTGCTCCTTGTTGCAAATAGAGACTATCCTTTTTTACATACCACACTCATACTCTGGGCAGCACTTGGACTCTGTCTTCTTTCTGAGGACCTCACAAGGTCCACACACTGGAGCTACAAACAGATACACATGATTAATTTAAAAAAGATGGCAGTTTTTCTTCTTCTTCTTTAGTAACACTACAAAAGCAGACGCAAAGAGCATAATGAGGAGCAAAAGAAGGGTTTCTGACTTCTGACATCGTTGCAGGGCCGGTCAGTGCAGTTGATCCGTTGCTGATCCAAACACATGCAAATCAAACATGGGTTCTCTTCTGGTACCCAACTCTGCATATACTGTACAAACACAGACAAAACCAGGCTCGTGTTGTGAAGTTGGTCATATTAGAAATAAACACTAGAGGGCAATCAAATCACATTTTAGTCTCTAACCTGTTCTCTAAGTGTTTGCCTGATAGTATTCCAACAGCATATGTGTTTATTTATTTTAACTAAGAACTTGATTTTGCGTCACTGCTTCCTAGCAGATTCAGTCACACTTTTCTTGTTTTGTGCCTCACCGTGTATGTGTGCCCATGATGGTCAACACACTGTCCACATGCTTCTGGCGGTATACACCGTCCCTGATTCAAAACTGTGCCTTCAGCACAGAAACAGCCTTCAGTCGTTGTGTCCATACAGGATGACTCGTTACTCCTAGCAACCGACCAGTCGCCTGGCAATGACTGTATGCTACCACAGTCCTGCACGCAACCTGTCCGACATGCATCATACTCCATGGAACTCGGGCACTGTAACGCTGCAACACAGAACAGTGTTAAGTTTAGATCTAGGCTCAGGTGTTAAAATGTTTTCACTGGAGTAGAAGATAAACTCGTCTGCAAATCAGAAAATTACTCACGGCAGAGGTGAGGGCTCCTCCAGTCCACACACACACCTCTTTGTCTACAGAGGCGTGCATAGGCTGAAATGAGCTCGCACACATCTGACTCCTCACATGCCTGCTCTTCACACTTGGTGAGGAAAACCTGAACGGGAATATATGCATGGCATGGTTCGAACACCTCGGAACGTAGAGCTTGACATCCCATCGCCGCTCCAGATGCACACACCGCCCTTCGTCTTGGCAGGCACACACCGTGCTCTACAGCTACAGTCCAGTCTAAGATGAAAGCTGGTTGGTCGGTGGTCGAGGTGCCATTGCGTAAAGAAAGGACATTCAACTTCTCCTCCCCACAGCCACCTGATAAAACAATATTTGGGGCAGTTATCAGAATAAAAAGACAAATACAGAAAGCCACTGGGTGAGACATGCTGACTTTTGTCATATATTTGACAAATGTGGGCTCTTAATATAAGTTACCGCAAAGTCCAGCAGTGTGCCCCGTCGTAGTGGAGCTGAGTAATGTGATGGTAAACTCATTGCTCTGAGGTGTGAAACTCAGAACGTAGCCATGATCCGATTTCAGCTGCAGCATCACTCCGCCATAACGCACCAGCTCAATGCCAGAGTGCCGCCACGGCAGTGCAAGCTCTTCCTCTCCAATCATGGCCTGCTCAAATAAACATATGCAAAATAAATGAGCAAATCCTTACAGTTAATGCAGACTTCTTAAACATAACATATATCATATATCTTACCGTCATGTCATCCTTCAGCAGCACCCTATATGAGCCATGGATCACCTCCATGGCTTTCATGCAGACTTGGTGGTAGTTTGCCGAGTCTTGGCAAGGTCCAGTGTGGAGTTTGACCTCTGACCCTTCACTGGAGCCTCTGCTGACAGTGAGAAGTGTATAGGAGCACAAACCCTCCCCATCCAGCCTAAGTGCCAGGCCATCAAACCTCACTACATGGTTGGTGGAGCTGCCCATACACATGCCTGTCAATACATTTGAGGCAGGAGGGAAAACGTGTTTGTACAGGAGCCAGAATCTTGTGCTCTATTAACACTTAGTATAAATAGAAAGGAATGTTAGCTCCCAGCATTCATTGTTAACAGCAAGTACACAAATAGTCCACACTTTATATAGATGGACTAGACCTAAGAGGCTATTGGATCCTTTGGATGTACGTACAAGGGCATTCCCAGTGGCAGTTGCAAGTCTCCTGGACTTTAACAGGTGGCATGTTGTTTCTGCAGGCTGGAGGCTCCAATCTGTCACAGCTGACTTTGTGATTCTGTACTGTCACCGCCCCACTGGGGTGGCAGAGGAGGGAGTGACAGCCATCCTCCAGCAGCCATGACTCACCAGGCTAAGGCATGTAGAGAGAAATGCACAATTTGCTAAAAGTAAATCTTGTAAAAGGTTACATTAATGTTGTATCTAGCAGACAGTACTCACCTTTCTCTCATTTCCATTATCATCAACACACACTCCTGGTGGACCAGCTAAAAAAATACATACAATTTTAAAATAAATAAAATATATATATAACAGAGCACATAACATTTCCATTACTGTCAATTTCTATCATCGCTATGTAATGAAGATTTAATGTATGTGTCTCTGCCTGTAAGCACCTCTGCAGATTCTCTCTGTGTAACTCCTGTCCAGAGTCAGCAACATCAGTAACTGATCCATGCTGTTCAGATGGAGAGTGTTGTCTTGGTTGCCCTGGCGACCAAGCACTCCAAGTTCACTCTTGTCATAGTCTGGTCCAATCCCAATTGGGAACACTGATACACCTGAGGGAAGACAATCTTATCAGTGAAGCTACACCGCAGCTATAACAGAGGAAGATGAAGGATGGAAACATACCAACTGAAGTTTTTACTGAGGTATCCAGTGTGTTAATGATGATTTAATTACCTGCTGCCAGTGCCTCATTAGCTGCTTCCCCGACATCATCAGTTGATTTGTCCATCACCAGCATCACCACAGCCTTGGCTACACCAACTCTTCCACCACTGATTGGTGAGATCGATGTCTGCACAGCAAATCTCAATGCAGACCCTGCAAAAAGTGAGAAAAATGACTGCATGTGATTGTGCATCTGTCTAAATATGTGTGCATATTAGTTTAAGCAAGCTCCTTTACCTAGTTTAGGGGCTGCAGGAGTCCTTGTAGTAATTCTCTCCACCATCCTCAGGAGGTCTGATTTGCTCTGTTGATCACTCCATAGGAATTCTGCTGTGTTGGTGTCTCCATACTGCACAACACTCACAAGAGTGCCACTGAGCCCTGCACACATACAAACACAGAACTCACTGTAGAAAGGTGCTTCTTTAATAATTTAAACATGAGTAATATTGTTCTTTCAAGGTCAATAATGCTAAAAAATATATATATGATTTGATCTAACACGAATAAACTAAAGCAATTTAGTAACTGTATTGTTCTCATGGAAATCTGGTAAATATCAGTTGGGGAAAAAGACATACTTCAATATTTTTCTTAGAGCCTATTTGGCCCTTAAACATGCTGCATTTCTGAAGAAAAAACCCCCTGCTAAAAACAGTGATTGCAAACTAAATTAATAACAACACACCAGTGAGAAAAATCTGCATATAAGAGCTGCATCACACCTACCTATGTCAGCATTACTGATAAAAGCTTTAACAAATGTCTTCATGTCCTCAAGCTGCCCTCCAGACTTCAGCAGGAACAGCACATCCAGAGGCTTCTTACACGGCACTGTGCAAATATAAGACTCCAAGTTAATATAGACTAAGAAATCCCTGAGGACTGTTTGATGAGAATAAACATTTCTGTTATGGTACCTGAGACTGGCAAGCTGGCATGTGTTGGGACAACTAGTGGTGGCAGTGTTGGTGAGCGGGGTCTGACTGTGGTGCGTGTGATGTTGACTATGCGGTGGACCACGCTAGACAGATGGCTGTAGTCCTCCACCATTAATGGACGCTGAGGAAAACTGAACTGAATCAAGTCCATTTCTTGTATCTTTGGTCCAACACCAATGGGATACACATGAGTCTGGACGCTGGTAGATGGTGGGCGCGTTACTGTGTCAGTTGGTGGGTTTTCTGTCACAAGGAAAACCAGCTGAGGTGGGGTTGGACGAAGAGAAGGCTGGACCGTAGCCATTTCTTGAAAAGTGGTAGTGATAGCTGCTCCAGTGTTTGTCTTACTACCACCCCTCCAACGAACCTCCCTCAGGCGTTCCAGCAGGCGGGTTCTGTGCTGCCTTATCTCCCACCGACTGATCTCCACAGTGACTGTCACTGAGTATTGGATCACAGTGATGCGAATCAACTCCTCCTCCTCTGTCAGTTTTGTGATAACTTCCTCCAGGAAGAGGAGCGACTTGTTAAAGTTTATTTCACCAACAGCATCAGAGCCTTCTATGATAAATGTTACATCTTTGGTTGGAGAAAGAACAGATGGCGATGTGGTAGTGGGCGATAGGCCAGACGGTGCTGTAGCTTCAGGAGTGTTGGGGAGGCGCCGTGTGGGTTTTGTCTCCAGATGAAGAACTGGGGAAGTGGTGGTCGTGGTCTTTTGAGGTTTACCCACTGTGGTCTTTGGTGCTGGAGGTTTCACCACCTCGGGCTCCATTCCTAAGGTGCAGAGGTAATCTGTCAGCTCCAGCAGCCGATCAGGCAGCTCACCTGTGCTGCTCAGCACATAGGCCCTGTTATCAGGATTGGCCTTGGAGATTTCAGTAATTTGTGACATATCTACCCCAGGACCCAGTGCCACTGTCAGGGTGGTGATGGCCTTCTTTCGGAGCATCTTTACAATGGAACGGATAGGGCGAGGGTTGGGACTAGCAGCCAAGATAATGGCAATGCGGCCGGCATTCTCACGCTTGTTCTTGTCATAGATGTTGATAGCCAGATATTTGACGGCCTCATCCATGAAAGCGGCATCTCCTCCTGTGTAATGAAGCTCACGCACAGTCTTCTTAAATATCCACTTCTGAACCTAGAGGCATAAGAGAGGGAGGAAAAATAGTAGATCAAGTATTCACATGTAGACTTTTACTATGAATCTGTTTCAGTGAGCCAAAAAAGCTGCTTTTTACCAAGCTTGATTAGTCATCAGCATTATTCAATGCATCCACTTGCTTCCTGTTGCATTTTAGTTTCCACTTTTTTGCTGAATTTAGAAGGCTGTATATACAAATTTATGTTTTTTTAGTGTATTAACTCTGACTGGATTGATTACAGCAGAAATAACACTTTAAAATCTTTTTCATTCTTATTTTACTCAAACATGAATTACTGATAGTTAGAACACCAACACAAACATGTGTATCACATGTTTCTGTATCAACGCAACCAAAACTCATGAACACACCAAAATTAAACTCCTTACAGACAGATTTTGCAGATATTCCATATTTTGTGCAAAAATACCCACTTGCTGAGTCACACGTGCGTGCAGTGTTTAACTACCTGCAGATCATATGTTTTGACTCCAGAGTGGTAGAGTAGCACTGTTGCTCGAGTGTGAGCTGAGCCCATGCGGAATCGTTCAACCACCCCAAGTATGAACTGTTTTGCAGCCTCAAATTCATCTTCAGTCAGAGCTTCTGATCCATCCAGTAAGAATGCTAGGTCCATGGCACGGTCACACGTGCCCTCAGGCATCAACGTGGTGAAGGGAATTGTTGTGAAGGTGCCATAGGTGGGCGTCGGTGTGGGAGTTGTGAACATGGTGGAGGAGGCACACGCTTCACAGCTTAATGTGTTTTTGTCACAATGACTATAGTAAAGAAACAACAAAGCATCATGAAATATAATTGCAAAGCATTCATCACCAAACATTTGGTTACCAGGGTAACCTCGGTTCTATGTAAGCCAAGCCTGGTGAGAAGCAGAAAACCGAAATATTCAAATTCATAAGGAAATGTTGTGATGAAGTATTACCATATCCTGCACTGGTCGGGGTCATTGTGATTCAGGATGACCTTGTTCCCATGGGAGATTCTTTGACCCTCATGCATACACACCTGACAATGAGAGGGTTCAACACATCGCATGGCCACCTCATCCAGGAGTTGTCCTAAGAACATCAAAGTCAGTGTAAAAATCCCCACAATATATTTTTGTCCCGTTACATTCGTGCGATATATAAATCCTGAAAGCATTCATTTAGTGTTTGTTGATACCTGGAGGGCAGTAGGCATGGCAGCCTTCCACACATGTGAGCGAACACTGGAGGGGATCTGGATGTTGGCAGGTGACTGGACAGGCAGGACCACAGGTATTGTATCTCCACTGACATAACTCCTCCCCTACACCTGGGATTCTAGGATTCAGCTCCTCACAGCTCAGTGCTAAGGAATCAGAACATTGTAGCATGCACTTTTCAGTCATTTCACTTAGCTACAAAAAAATAACTTTATTATTATAAAGATAACTTTATAATAATTGTGATATTAGACTACTGATAAAAATGTGCAATCTGCATTCTGATATTCTGAGTAAAATCATGACTTTTAGCACAAAAAACTAGATGCGACTAGATGGGACTTCAATTATTTTTGTTAGTTTGGTCAAGCAGTTATGACTTGTGTTTTTTATATCATAATGAATTCTTCATACTCACGGCAAAGATCATTTGATCTCCAGTTGACAAATACACCACTCTCTGAGCAAGCCTGTGCATAGGCGGCAATAACATCACAGAAACACTGGCAGTCACCCACTGATGGGCACGAGCATGCTGCCTCCACACACATCTCTACATAAGGCTCTGCATCCACCTACAGACACACAGGCAAAGGTAGAGGGTAAAGAGTATAAACCCAAAGCATCTCACTTGATCAGTTAAAGTTTGCCTGTAATTGCTCACCTGACTGTTGCATTCTTTAAAGAGGGAACCAGTGAGGATACGGCACGACTGCTCCACTGTTACCAGTTTGACAATGTTGTCGGTGCAAGGAGCAGATATCTACACACATAAAATAAAAACAGCAAATTGGTGCGACATAGTTTATCTCTTTGTGAATTTTCTTGTAGAATGTCTCTATCTATTCTGTGCCAGTGCACTACTGAAATATATGCAAAGAACTGCAATCGTCACCATACTTGATTTCATTGTAATAACATAAAAAATGTATGCGAATGATTCATTTTAGTTTTACACTACTGTGAGTTGGTTGCCTGCAGAGATTTTCAAGTAGATCAGTCACTGTGATCTAAATATATTTTTAATGTTTCTCGGTGGGATATAATGAATAACGCTGACAATGAAAGAAATCTAATTTTCCGCCCTGTAAGCCCACAAACAGTCCTGGTGAAGTACAATGCTCAGAGATAGATCTAAATATTAGAAATCATCCGATATAGGATTTTTAAGCTACTGATAGTGACATATTTTTTCTTTTAGACACACAAAACATCAGCAGATTTTCCTAACATTAGTTATGAGTAGAGAGAAAATATAAATTTTTCCATTCAGCAAGCCAGCCCTTTAAGTCTAGACTTTACCTTTGTGAGATCAGCACAGCTGGGAATGACCTTCCAGGAGTTCCCAAAGTGTGAAGAATCCACCTCTAGCTGGTGGTTACTGCTCATCAAGTCGTTGTTTACATTCCCATCAAAGTTACCACACAAGCCGCACACCCGACCCTACACGCAATAATATTTTATATTTTATATTATGACTAAAATGAAAAAGATTCAAGCGGTCACAATTAGTCATAATACATCAGTACCCTGTATTCAGGTGAGATGTGAACCAGGAGGCGGGTTCCCATATCCCAGCTGAGGGAAATGTGTTTCCCCAGCTGCAGAGTGTAAAAGTGACCAGATCGGACAATCTCCACCTGTGAGCCCTGCGGCACCGGCCTCTTCATCTTCACCTGAAAGACAGAAAGGTCATCATTACAGGTGCATTTGGGATACTGAGAGGTCAAGTCTCAAAAGCTTACAACTTGACTAAGTTCGTTTGCAGAGTGTCTGAGTAAAGCAGGACACAAGTTATAAATGTACTTGTGTCCTGCTTTACATTACACTAAAAAAACTTTTAGTTGAATCTAACTGCTGAAATATACAAGGCAGTTTGTGGTTTTGCATCAAACTGCATGTTTCTACTGTACTTGAGCCCTCAAGGGTCTTTAGACAACATGTCTCATTCACACAAGCACCTTGTTTTTTGGTGTTTAAGTGCTTTGTATACTGTATACATATATACTGGAGCAGCCAGAGCTCAAATCACCAGTCTTCCGATTTGTAGATGACCTGCTGTACCTCTTGAGCCACAGCCTGTCATGATTAGGCTGTGTGCAGGCAGGATGAGGACCCAAACGCAAACTCACGGGAAAACAGGACTGAACTCAAAATACAGCTTTATTGCTGACAGAAGATGAAGGCGATACAAAATAATATGAACCTAAACTGGGAAGTCATAAAGGAACTGACTCACGAGGAGACACACGGAGGGGCACACAGTCATGACGGAGAACGCGACACTGAACTGAGGGGGACGCAACATGACACATACTGACGATAGACTGTCAAAGTAAAACAGGAAGTACACAGAGGTTCAAGAGAGAGAGAGCACAGACATAACGGGCTGGGGAAAACATGGAATAAAACACAAGGAGGGGAAACGAGGGTTCACAGATACACAGAGGGGCACACAGGGGGTAATCTTAACAGAACAACCTAGGAACCAAGGCATAAATAAAGAACAAAATACAAAACACACGAAAACTAAGAATACTGGGCCAACATTGCCCAGGACCATGACACAGCCTCCACTAATAATTGTACTGTTGAAATGCCTAAATTATAAATATAATGTTTAAAAGCCAAACATCTAGAATGAATTTTGTGAATGAATGAATATCAGTCTTTAGATAAATATTCAAGTAAGTTAACGTTAACAACATATTTGGTTAATAGCCTCTCTCGAGAGTAAAGACATTATTTCAAGTTTTACACTTTTTCACATGTTACAAGATTATAAATCCATTTGGACTTTGCACTAATACAACAAATCACTTAATAAGTTGCATGTGTTGATGTGAATCAGTATAAATGAATGTTTGTGTGTTACCTCTCCATGCTGCATTATTATTAACCCTCCCTGGTAGAAGATTGTGACAGCTTTTGCACAGCGGTGTCCCACAATTCCACAGGCCTCGTTTTCCACCAGCACCCTAAAGGAACCGTCTTCCCCACTACACATATCCTATTGATATGTGCAAGTAGAGAAAGATAGGACAGGACCTGATTAACAAAGAGTGCATGTACTTCATAGTCTGCAGTTCACTTTGGCGCCCTTTTTGGAAGTCCTTCTCAGTCTCTTACCTGGACTAGGACATACTGGCAGAGGCCAGGGAAAGAGTACTTTAAGCCATCAAAAGTGATGTAATGCCCTTCCCCCACGGTGCGGCACACACCATCACACACTTTCTCCGTGCATTGCCACTTTCTGTTCTTGCACACACTGCAAAACAGGACACCTGCTAAGCAAACACAGTAGAGGTATTTCCTTTAATGGACAAATATATTAACAAGCATTTTACCAGGTGTTGCAATCCACAGAGATGGTCTGTCCTGTTGCATATGGCCTGTTGTTATGGTAACAGGGACACTGCTCCGGTGTAATGCATTCTCTGCGGTGACGCACCTGAAATCAGCTTGATTAATCAATCAAATCACTTTATATGTTCACTTTGTTACTTACAGCATGCACACAACATAACAAACCACCTACAGTGCCAGGTGGACAGAGGCAGCCTGGGATGCAAGCAAGACTGACACAAGGCAGATCCAGATTTTGGCAGGTTCTTGCACACTCCAGACCCTTTTCTCCTGCATTACACTCTGCGCGAATGAGCGGAGGAGGGCACTGTGTTGACCGACGCTCTGGATACATAAAAAAACGAATTAATTTAAAAAAAAAAAAAAAACAATCAAGCAAGCTTCATGACAAAAATCAAACATTTGCCCGAGACACACTGATCAAGTTGTTCAGGGTTCAACTGTCAAATGAGAACTATTAATGAGAACTGCTTGTTTTTTACTAGCCATTATCATGAAAAAGGTTCGGGAACTGAAACACTCAGTTATACCTCTGGATGGTGCTGGGTCATCATCATAGAAGAGGTCAGAGAGCAATGAAGACGTTTCAGTGGAGCTACACCGCATGGAGCCCTTCTCACAGTAGCTGCACTCATAAGCAAAGACAAGATGGCAAAAATGATAAAACAGTAAACCACAGCAGCTGTTTAGAGTTTAAAGTTCTGCATAAGCATGCATAGTCACTGACCAAATACTGTTGTGATCTGCATAGACATCATCAGGCTGGTAGAGCTGTCCATCATGCAGGCAGGTGCACTGGTCAGCCGTCACACATTCACCTGAGGAACTCAGGTACTTCCCAGTGGGACAGAAACAGCCCTCCTCACACACCCTCTCCCCCTCACAGCCAGCCTCAGCGCCAGACAGAGAACCACAAGTCCGGTCACACACACTCCCACATGCCTCATACACCTGTCCTCCTGTGCACTCCAGAGCTGTGAACACCATATCAGGGAGGATTAGTCATTTATTCTCACTAACCCATTAGAGATATTGCACTATTGAACTGTGCAGCACTAATGCACAAACCGGGTCTGAATGGAAACATTATCAGAAAATAAATAGCACTCTCACGTAATCCACAAAAATCTGAAACTTAGTGGTGAAAAACAATGTCATATTTAGTTCTTAAATAATCATAATAACCACAAAAATATATCAGGAGAAAGAAATGGCACCATTTGAGGAAAGAAACATTTTGCCAACATGGGGGAGGATATATTCTGCTTGCTGTAGCAGACAGTGGCACAGGAAATATTGCACAGGAAGAGGAAGAATAGTTTCCAGTAAAATTCCGCAAATTCAGTCAAGAAACCAAAACTTAAAAAAAAAACATGATGTCTACAATAAGACAGTAATCCAAAGCAGTCTTCAAATTCACAAAAGTCTCAAGATTTTAGGGTGACCCTAACATACACATAAATGAAAACCATAGATCCTGCAGAGGACATGCTTGTAAAATTATCTAAAAATATTACAGAAAATGAAATGATCTATAAATAAAAATGCATACAAAATGATTCTAAATAAACCACAGAAAGAGCCAGAAAGAGAGAGAGAGAGAGAGAGAGAGAGAGAGAGAGTGAGTGAGTGAGTGAGTGAGTGTGTGTGTGTGTGTGTGTGTGTGTGTGTGTGTGTGTGTGTGTGTGTGAGTGAGTGAGTGAGTGATCAACTGTAAATAGGTCCAATCTAAAAGTTACCACAGAGCGAAGGAGACCTCCAGTTGAGCAGCACTCCTCTTGCTGAGCAGGCAGCTGCATAGGCGGACAAAGCCGAGCAGAGGCACTCCTCACCGTCCCCACACGCACACACATCATAACGACAGAACTGCTGGAACGGACCGGGATTCACCAGAAAGTGGCACGGACTGAACACGTCTGACATCATCACTGCACACGCCTCTTCTGCAAAGCGCACTGGTATCGAGGTATCGTAAGATTAGTGTTAAGTCATTACTGGAGTGATGTCTGTCTGTGTGGGTTTATATACCTCTTTTCGGATTAACGGCACATGGATCAGTTTCAAATTTCTGAGTGGATTCACAGTCTCCATTGATCCTCCAAGCCTGGCCAAAAGAGTGAGGACTAGCCTCAACCAGCCCAGAACCAGTCAAAAAATCATCACCTTGGTTACCATTGTAGTTACCACACAGTCCACAGGTCCGGCCCGCCCATTGTGGACCCAGCTGTGGAGGCAGACAGAATTCAAGATAGTTTTTTCCCCATCTTTTCATACAGGGGTTATTGAAAGGAAACATCTTTAAGATATACAACTTCTTTAACCTTTAAAAGCACACGGCCCCGCCCATCCCAGTCCAGACGAAAGTCCTCACCAAACTTTACACGTACTGAAGACTGAACAGATCTCTGGATATGTAAACGGCCTGTCAAATGACACACGTAGAAAACTGCCTGGTTAAAATCAGTTAATATTAATGAACGACTCACGCAAGTACTCAGCAGAGCTGTGCTGTTAGAGCTAATGTGTTGCCATTCTGAAATCTGTCAGAGTGCTTCTCTCATATATGGATAACCATCTTACAGGTATATTTACTTAACTTATATGCATAAAAGGTCATTTAAATGCACTTTAAAGTAGCATACCGTTATGCATTGGGGTCTGGATGTTCATGCTGTTGACAGAAACAATTCCTCCATGCTTCAGCTTGACTGTCATGTCCTCCAGAGAGGGCAGACTGAGAGTCACTGAGCGTGTGCACACAGCATCCTGATCATCAGCGCACTGAAAGATAAAAAGCAACCTAAATGCTGTAAATGATGAAAAGCCGGCAACACGGGAGTGACAGAACGCTAACAGGGTCATTCTTTGTGTAATTGTGTAGTTAGTGCAAGAACAAATTCCAAATTCCAAATTTATATTATATTTTGCATTGAAAACCAAAGCTCACTTTTACCTGTACATTTTCAATTATGATAGAAAACTCATTTTGTGAGCAGTCCTTTGCCAGCAGATACTGGCAGTGGCCAGCAAAAGTGAAGAACTTGTTGTCAAAGCTCTTGAAGTGAGACTGGCCAACAACCAAGCATTCACCTACACACCAACAACAAGGATATGACATCAGAAATGAGGATTATATTTCCCAAACGAAAGTATTAGTGAGTGTGTATTATTGTTCATCTCTCTCACCAGGACAGCCTTCATTGGTGCATTCCCATGAACCGTGACGACACACACTGCACAAAAGAGACATTTGTTTGAAGGAAGCATATTTTCTATGTAACTATTTCTGTGTATTTGCGCCTGCACTGCTTTCTCACCAGGTGTTGCAGTCCTGAGAGACCGTGGCTCCTGGTGGGAAATGTTTTCCCATGTGCGCACAGGAACACTGGGATACCTCAACACAGCGATTACCATCCAAAACCTTGCCAGCTGAAACACACATGCATGCCATGTTACTACTAGAAACAGTAAGACGGAGACAGGAGAGAGATATCGTGAGCGAGGGGTTACCAGGACACGTGCAGCCATCAACACACTCTTCCTTGCAGACCTCCTGGATGTTGAGGCTATGGCAGGTTGTAGAGCAAGACTTGGTGCATTCACTGTACTGCATGCCAATTGGACATTTGGGGACTTTACACAAAAGAAAAGCATATATAAATAATGCATGTCATGTTAGAACCTGCTGTTAATTTTATAGAACTAATAAACTAATAAACTCACAGCACTGGCTTTCCTGCGACCAGCCGCGAAGAAGTATCCCATGAGCGTGGCATGTGCGAGCATACTCCAGCAGGATTGGACAGTAACAATCTTCGGGCCCTGTCTGATCACAGTGACAGGCCTCCTCCTGACACAGCAGCAGGAATGGTTCGGGAGAGACCAAGTGGGCGCAGTGGAGAAACACACTAGAGGTCTGCAACACGCTGCAGCTGGACAAAATCTACACATAAGCACAAACAGGCAGAAAATAAGTTGTTTGCCTCTTTTTAGGTCTAACAACCTGTGCAGCTGAATAAATGGGGAATAGAAACCATGTCTGAAACTTCATCAGAAAATATGTTAAATGCCAAAAAAAGAGGAAGAGTGGATTAACATCTGGTGGGTGAAAATTGTGAAAATGGCAATATCATAATGATAGAAACTGAGATTTTGAATAAAAGTGAAAGAATACATATTCATCAGTTTTGTAGTGAACTGAAGGAGATGCTGATAGGATCCTATGGTTTCACACTAACATGAAATTTGTACAGTTTTCTCACATGTGGGTGTTTCACATGTGCAAAATGTTCTTTCAAAATCCAACTGTTTTTATTTCGTATCTGCTCACCCACAAAGACTGCACAGGCTACAGAGTTGCAATCACACCTGTCAGATCTGTCCGCTTACCAGCTGTTCGTTTTTTTTTTAAAGAGACTGGGCTGTCGTCCCCATTTGAGCATATTGAACCTTAATCCTGTGTATGAAAGCCAAAATGCCTTTATAAAAAAGAACAGATGTATTAAAAATGCCAAGTCTTTCTAAAATCCTAAGTCAGAGATCTGATACAATATGAGACATTTAAGCACAATTTATACCTTTGTCGAATAAAAGTTAAAAGTAGAGATAGAATAGTAAATGAGACTAATAATATGTATTTGGACATCAACCAAAGACAATGGGGGTTATAGTTGGCACTTTAACTCCAAAACCCACCTGATTTTAAAATATACATTATATGTTTGTAAAGAAAAATGTTTATTTACAAATCTTTATGAGTTTCTGTGTGTGCAAAAAAATATAACCTATTGCATATTAACAGTAAAAGAAACAAAGACAAATTAGAGCATAATACACACAAAGAAATATCAGGTGCTTTGTTAGGAAGTGAACCACTGTAAAATACCTTTTTTATTGTGAGGAGAAATGTACAAAGCTTTTATTTAATGACTTGTGTCTACACATCAGATATCATGACACGCCTACTATCTAAACGTGCATTTGTGTTAACTACCCTCTCACCGTGGAAGTTTCTTTTGTTGTGTTACAGGATTTTGATGGATTTGACACACGCTGACAGGACTGATCAGCTCCCTTCACTGCCCACGAATTTGCAAAGTCATAAGTGTCCTCTGTTAGGAATCCTGAAAAATACACAGGCACGCACAGACAGAGAGACAAACAAGTTGACAGATTTGTTCTTAATCTCATCCTACCACAACTGTGTCTTTTGCTTTCTTTTACTTTATCTTTTCCTGTACTCGGTTGTTCCTCTTCCTGTTGCTGAGTGCTGGTGACTCAAATCGTTTCCTCTATTCCAGTAATAATAAACTCTCCCTAGTTTCACTCTTCTCACAGTTGCATCTTGTGGGCTGTATAGCACGCACATACCTTCCTGAGCAGTATATTCATCGGCAGTCATAGAGTTGAAGTTGCCACAGAGCCCGCAGGTGTGGTTTGCATGGCGTTTGGTCAGGGTCAAGGCGATGTTGGCAGCATTATCAATGGTGACAGTGAAGCCAAACTCCTCACTCCAGAGCTTGTAAAAGCCGAGCTCTGAGCCCACAAACACAGAGTGAGATGCATAGGGCAGTGACAGCCTAGAAAAAAAAGACGGCATAAATCAAGCTCCTGCAGAAGCAAAATAGCGAGGAGCTTTCAATATTTATACACACAAACTTAATGCTGAATGACAGCGCTAGTGTGCTACCTTTTTTCTCCTTGTGAGAGCCGTCCGTCTACAGAAAGGTGCAACTCAAAGACATCCCCCAAAAATAGCGTGACTCCAGTTTTTTTGCCATTTTGAAAGTCGCCTGCAGATCCAAAGCACATTTTGAACACACTGTTACTACTTTGTACCACCACCATGGCAGACTTCGCCAAATAAGACAGAAAATTAAAAGTGAAGATGACTTGTAAACAGTTTCCAAAAGCCAACATATTGCATCAACGAGGCATTACACACTAAACTACACAAGATAAGCCTGGCACACTATTAAAATTCAAATCTTTTTCTGAATCTCTTTATTGAATTTGAGCGTGACTCACCCAGCAGTGTGAAGGAGTGGTGGTTGCAGTCCCCAGCCAGAAGGTAGCTGCAGTCTCCAGGAAAGTCATACAAAACACCATCGAATGTGTGAACGTGGTGCCGTCCAAACAGACTGCATCTCCCTGTCATGCTCGCTAGACAAGCTGAACACACACAAACAGAGTACACAGATATGCCGATGTGTGCTGAAGAAGAATTATAAGAGATTTCATATGAAGCACGTAACATATGTCACTTTTTGGGTGTAAAGATAGAAACGAAACTGGATATTCTCCAATATAATACTCACAGGTCAGCTGCAGGAAAACCCAAATTCCTCGCAAATATCTCTTTATGTAGTCCTGGAACACATAAACATATATGCTTTCATTTTCATCACAGCTTAAACTAATATCTTTATTGTCTGATGTACAAAGATCGTGTTATTTTGTGTGCGATGTTAGGCCTGCTTCAAAACCCCTTTTTTTTACTTCTATAAACTCCAAGTACTCATACCTCCATGGTTCCAGACTCCAGAAACAGCAGACACTATCCCAAATCACGACGTTAAGACCTCGCAGAGTCCGGACATTATAAAGTAATGTGATGGTCAAGCATTGGCTAAACTAAGAAGAATTTCAGCCCCACTGGAAGCTCAGTTTTATAGCAAAGACTGAACCCAACCCAACTTTCATAGGCTTTCTCTTAAGTCCACTCCCCTTGCCAGGTTCAGACAAGAGGGAAAGAATGCCTTTCTGTCCACAACTTGGAGCCTGCAGACTGACACCATCAAACACACTCAACGGGACAATGCCAGGATATGCCCACTGATCGCCTGGCTGAGTGATTAGTCTACACATACGTATCTGTATCGGTGCCAAGCCAAACAATCCTTTTGGTAAAAAAAACACTTACTAAAGCGATCTCACGCAATTACACTGCTTCGATAGTGTCACATGCACAAACACACTTGTCTTAACGGCGCCAAAATTACACACACATATACACACACGCACACATAATGGGAACATGTGATGATCAGCACTCTCAGGTGGAAACTTATGTTGTCTCTGGACAAAGCTGAGGAAAAAGAAGAAGAATATGTTTGGTGTTTTCAGATTCACAACCTGTATCACAATGTCACAAAAATAAGTATTTATATAAGTATGAAGCAAGCATAAAGTAATTATAAATAAGTAAATAAGAATTCTGCAGACTGAGGCTGTTTCTTTTGCTTTCACTCTCTTTATGTAACTCTAGGCTACTAAATACGTAATGATCAGGGTCTGTGGAGACTACCTGATCTACCTATCTGGTGTAAACAGACAAAGCACCCAAAATGTTCGCACAGTATGTATGATCTATCTAGTGTTGAGCTAGAAATCACCTGTGGAGCTGTGTGCTTCAAACACACCGCAAACCCACGCAGACGTTCATAATCTGCCTGATAGAAGGCGTCTCTGCTTGAAACAAGGGTATTACTGGCATCACTGAAATTATGTGTGTAACCAAAAAAGTCCTGTAGTGCGACAGTGAGATGCCAAGAGATGTTTTTCAAAACAGACAAATGAACATGCGGAATTTGGAGAAAAACAAAATTCTAACATTATTACTTGCAAATGTGCCTACATGTCTTCTGTATAGCAGCTCTGATAGCTCTGATATAATAACTTAACTGAAAGGGCATGCAGAGCTTTAGGTAGTCATTTATATGCATGGTGAGGCAGTTTTGGTCAAGTTGGTTATCCTGCAGAACCACCCCCCCAACCACACAAACAAATATAGCAAATATAACCAAATTAAAACTAATATATGCAAATTTATGTGTATTTTTTCTAATTCAATAATTTTCTGGAAATAATGTCATAGCTCAGGCTTTAAAGGGTTAAAGTGGGGGTTTTCTACTTATTAATAAACCGCCCGTGAAATAATTCAGTCCTACTACGGATATGAAAACTGAAAACTTTATTATTAAAAGCTAAATGTAGACAAATGGCATCATACTTTTCAGGCTTTTTTCGAGCATAGCGATGTTGACTCTTTCACAGCTATGTTGTTAAATTAAATTAATAAAGTTATAAAAACATTAGGTAAAACAAAAATGTATACATCATCTATAAATGGTAGCTAATTCATTGCCCACTTAAAAATGGCCGTAAAACGTATATCTAAGCGTGATATACCCTGAAGCAGGACTGTTCAGACACAAGACTAATGTACAGCCTTCATGCCTCACAGATGCTAATGCATTCAATTGCAAAGCTGCTTGTTTCATATCGCGTTTAGAAGTGAGAGCGTGTAACCTATAATCTGTCTGTGAGTTATATATTGCTGGCGAGCACACAGCCTGCTCGTGCACCGTGTTCATTCATGTACAGTATATTTAATCCGTGAACGCGCTTTCCTTATTCCTGGAGAATTACGTCATCGCAATGCCCAGAGTCCTGCAGGAACTTGCATTCAAATGCCCACAGCAGGGTGCTGTTAAGTGTACTGTTCCCACTATTGTATATAGGAAAGGCACACATCGAGACTATACTGAAAAGCAAGTGCAGGCTGCAATCTGAATAAATCGAAAATCGTGTGGAGATGTCAACACTCCTACATCACCGGAAATCCCACAAAATCCCCGAAAATAACTAATAGAACCATATCCACTTGTTTTTGGTCAAATAATTAAATAAAGAAGAAATTGTAAACAAAAGTTTTCAGGAATAAAGACAGAAAGAAGAAGAGCCATAGGAGGCTGTGCAGCCGTGAGGGGGCGGACCACTACAGGCGCGCTCCGCACGACGCGCGTCAGCGCCGGCGCCTCGGCAAATAACCTCATTCTGCATACAGGCTGTTATATAGTGGCTCTTCTCCTCTTGAATTTGAGATAGCGGTACAAGTGTGAGTCACAGTTCAAGGACCACCATGGCTGCACTGTCGGGGGGTGAGACGTGCATCAAATACCTGATGTTTGCCTTTAACCTGGTGTTCTGGGTGAGTCCGAAGCAAGAAAATATTTTATTCTCGTGTGCATCCTGCCTGTTTTTCTACGTGTGTGTGTGCGTGTAGGTGTGCGAACGTGTGTGAGGTTTGCGTAGGAACATGCGCATTCGTGTGAGCGCAGGTTACTATAGTGAATAAAATTACACGGTATAGACGTCCCAGATGCAGAATAGTGCCGAGTGCTCACGGTGTGTGTCTGTTACTTATCCCCGGATTGTCTGAGCAGCCGCATGAATGAATTATGGCTCTGGCTGCCACTAAATACAAAGTGTCCCAATGTTTGTGGAGACCGTGCGGGCTGGAGAATAATCCCCAGTGGCCAAGTGACCCAGTTCCACCGCGCAGACTAGCCACTAGTGATGGGTCGTTCGCGAACGAAATGGCTCTTAGAGCCGGCTCTTTGACGTGAACGACGCGAGCCGGCTCCTTATCGCGAGCCGTCACGTGGTTTTTTTTTTTTTTTCTCTCAGCCTCTCTCTCGCACTTTTTTTCCGCTTCACTCTGCACGCGAGCCTTGTGCTTTACGCTGGGCAGAGGGGGGAGGGGCGGTAGTTACACTCAGTAGCACAGGAACAGAGCCAGAGAGAGAGAAAGAGAGGCAGGGACAACAACATTAGAAAGGTATAGTAATCATCCACAACTATTTTCGGTTGCAGATGATAAAGGATTGAGAAAGTTTATTCATGCAGGTCCATATGACAGAGAATGTGCATGTTCTTTTAGTTTTCATATTATAATTTATATTTAATTGTGTTGTGGTTTGCAGTGTTTTGTGTTCTTTTCACTTTAAATTTGTGAAAGGAAAAAGCTGAAAATTTAAATAGTTAAAACTTGAAATGTGAATAGTTGATTTTTATATTATATGATTTATTTATTACATTTTATGTGGAGTGAATAAATAAAAGTATATTTACGGTGGCCCCTAGAGACAAAGCACATACAAACTTCAAATCACGTACGAACTCTGAAGCATGTACAAACTCCAAAACATGTAAAAACACGTACAAACTCCAAAACACGTAAAAACACGTACAAACTCCGAAGCACGTAAAAACTCAGAAGCATATAAAAACTCAGAAGCACATAAAAACTCAAAACACGTACAAAAGACAACAGAAGTGCTCCAGGATGCTGGGCGCAGTGTTGAGCCTTTGTTATCTTGTGGCTACACAAGCCAGCAAGTACCAACGACCGGATTTGGTGTGTCGTAGTAACAGGTAAATGAACTTTTTTTTAAATTATTTGAATATATATATGAGTGCCTGTGTATAAATACACAAACAATACACACATGCTTTCAATTGTGTAATTTAAGTGATCTAGTAGCTCTGCTTTGGAAGTTCAGTTCATGCTAGAAATGTGTTTTGGAGTTTGTACGTGTTTTGTCTCTAGGGGCCACCGCATATATTTATATATAAACATATATAAATAAAACCACTTGTTTTTATGTTAGTAATTCCTTTTGTGCATAATTTTATATTATTGTTAATAATAAATTAATTAAAGCAACAAAACAACCTGAAGAGCCGGTTCGGAGCCGAAAGAGCCGGCTCTTTTTAGTGAGCCGAACCGAAAGAGCCGGGTCTCTAAAAAGAGCCGGAAATCCCATCACTACTAGCCACACTCTGGAGTTTGCGCGCATGGCATTTTAATACTTGCAATGAGGGGGAGGGGGCTTATTGTGGCCGAGATATAGCCCCAAAATTAAGTAATTAACATTTCCGCCCCTAAAAGAGTTGTTAATGGCAGTCTGTCTACTTGGCGGTGTGCGCGCGCACATGCTTGTGCGTGAATGCTAGATATCCCATGTAGGTTATGTGTGTCCCGCTGTCCTGCGCACCCGCAGGGTGTGTCTTGCTGTGCGTGTTTGAGTGGGATGTGTGCGTGTGGTTTCAAATGGTTGTGTTGCCTTTTATGCACGTTTGTAATCTGCGACGCTATACATAGAGCTAAGTGTAGCATTAATTACAGGGCAGACAGATTTCCCACAGCATGTGAACGCTACGTGTGAGAGAAAAAAAATAAGTTTTGAGTGTTAATAAGATTGATGAAAATAGGTCATTAGAATCACTTTTTAAAAGTCACAAATGTTTCGAAATGGAGAAGCTTTAGGAATACAATACATTATAAATTACAGTATAACTCTTAATCAGCAGAATTTGTCAACACACAGGGACGCTTCCTTATAACTAGCATCCTCATTTAAACAAAGACACTTCCCTTCTGAGATAGAAACTAACCAGGGTCAAAGCTCAGTGCAGCTTTTGTGTCAGTGCACACAGAGCAGAGTTCGCAAATTTTGCTTGGACTGGATCAAAACCCACTTCTGGGTGCAGCAGAAGCTGTAGGTGTAATGGGAAGCAAAAGTCGACCCATTCACTGTAGGTACGAGTTCAGATACCAGAGGATTAAATGTGTCGTCAAGCAGGTATTTTAGGAAACGTTTACATGCCTGGACACAACCCCTCTATCTACCAGATCATAACACCCTCTAACTATACATGGAACAACAGGTTGAAAGAGAAGAGTTACTTTGGCCACTCCCTACCTCCATAATCAGGTGACTCTGAAAGGCACGGTATTGAGAATACTCTCTCTTACCACTACCTTTGCGTTGGCTTCTTCCTGGAAAAAAAGGCACTACTTTGTCACAGTGGTGAACTGTTTAATGTGACTCAACATGGCTCTCGGTGGGGGAATCAAATGTGTGAAATATCTCATGTTCATCTTCAACCTTTTCTTCTGGGTAGGTGTATTTTGCTTTTTAATTAATTAATTATTATTTAAAAAAAATTTTTTGATCTGGTGGTTTGTGTGATAAAGAAAAGGGGAAATGTTTCAACTTGTGTTACAGTTCTGTAACAAATTTCTACTAGCTAACATATTTTAAAGGATACAGGAAAACTGCAGCAATATGGCATAAAGTATTCAAAACAAGAAGCATTTGTCAAAACGTGAGAAGAAAAGGCAAAGTGACACTCCCACGCTTTCAAAAAAAAACTGCGTGCCACCTTTCTTCTCAAAGTTAAACATTTACCAACCTATCTTTGCCGAGGCTTGTAAGTGGCCTTGTACACACGTTTTTTAAAGTCCTAAACTCTGAGTTTTAGAATACTTTCTCCGCATATTTCAAATAACTTGCTACTATGTGTTCATGTTAAGTGAAAATGTTAAAAGGAATGTGTGCAAGCTGTGGCCATGCAGGCTCCCTTCTCTGTTATCTGTCTCAGAGCTTAAGAATCAAAAGTGTAATGTTCAGTTTCAGTTTACTTTGGGCTATTTGTTTTATTTTGTTTTTTAGAAACATGAAGCTGTGTAGGTATTGAATTGTAATATTTGTAGGTGTTTTTTTGATTGATTTGTAGACAAATAGAAGTAATTACTGTGAAAGGAGAGTTTCCACAACGAGGCACTGTTTATTAAATTATATTTGAAGATTTCTGTTTGAGTACTGCGAAACTGTAAGGATGAAACCAGGAGAAACAGCTGGTCAGTGCAGTGTTTAAAACTCAGAGGCATAATTGTTAACCGATGCTTGCTGATTAGGTTGGCAAGCGGGGGATGGTGCATGCATGGACATGAAGAGAACTGAGTATGAAGAGTTTTCTTCTTGACTCAACTTTTAATGAGCAAACAGTATGCAAATTGCATGGTCCAAATTGCAATATATCTTGTATGTGACAACATATATTTTTGTGTGTTGCAGCTCGCCGGCACTGCTGTATTAGCTATAGGACTGTGGCTAAGATTAGACCAGAAGACCAAAAGCTTATTTGAAGAACCAGATTCTTCATATGTGTTTTACACAGGTAAGATGCAGGGATGTTTATTATATCATAGCTATTTATATAAAAGCTATTTATTCTTCTCTGTATATCACATGTGTTGTGTGTGTGTAGGTGTATATATTCTGATAGCAGCTGGAGCACTGATCATGGTGGTGGGCTTTCTGGGATGTTGTGGTGCCATCCGGGAGTCCCCCTGTATGCTGGGAACGGTTTGTACCACTTAATAATCTTCATAACTATCATATTCTATTAACTAATTTTGATCTAACTAACATAAAAATTTTAACTGTCTTAGTGATTTCACTTAGCTGCACTTGGACTTTTTATCTCACTGTCACAAGTGTGCTTTACGGACGAACCTTGGGCTCACTCAAAAGATATGAGATGTCTGCCTTCATCTTTGTTTACTGAACTGTGTGAAGGCCACGGAAGAGTCTCTTAGATTTCTCTGCACTAGCTTCCACCATCCTGCTCCGTCTGGCCATAATCTTCTCTTCTCGTATTAAACCTCTCAAGAGGAGGAGTAAATGAAAACTGAGTTTGGCTACCCTCAACTGACCTTATGTGTTCATACATGGGCGCAGAAGACATGCGCGCAAGCATGCCTGGAAGCAAACAGTCAGCTGAGTTTAATTTAGTCTTTTTCTTTCTGCAGTTCTTCTTCTTCCTGCTAATCATATTTGCCATTGAGGTAGCTGCTGGAATCTGGGGATTTTCTAACCAAAGCCAGGTAACATTTTAACAAATTATAATGCTAACTATCAGGTTGAAAACACTTTACACAGACCTAGTACACTACAGGAATCCATGTGAGAAAACACTGCCAGATCAGAAAAGACAAACCAAATCCAAAAAAGCGAGTCGAGTGAAGGGGTTTGGAGATTTATGTGTCTCTGTGACATATATTATATCACCGTTTCTCCGTTTACTGCTGTTTTGCAGGTGGTGAATGATATCACAGGATTTTACACACAGACGTACAACAACTACAAGTCAAATGGAGACGAGCACCTCAAAGAGACACTGCGGGTGATTCAAGCTGAGGTGAGTCTCTTTCTAATTCAGGCCGACTCTGATCTTATCCAAAAGAAATTTGTCACCTACGGTAGAGTCAGATAAATGTTGTTTATTATTTCTAGGTGAAACTGGTTTTCTAGGACAGATTTTTTTTGTATTACCGTTCTTCATGAGAATTACTAAGATCAAAACCACAGCTGCTATGTGTGAAGCTAAAACTGTGAGATGATTACACACAACAAACTATACAGGTAGTACAAGGAAAACGTGTATCTAGTGATAACAACACATCTACCACCTTTTCTAAGTCTCACATCTTAACATGCTGTATCTCAGGCTTAATGTCTGCATTAACATGTGTCGCAAACGCTATTAAGAGAGGTGCAGGCTTTATTTGGATGATCTGTATAAAAAGGATGGACATGGTCTCCAAAATGAAGCCTTAAACCTCCATTCTATCTAATGACCAACGATGAGTGATTCCTCAGATATATATAACCTTTTACAGTAACATAAATGACAGCCCAGGGTGTACTTCAGTGTGTGAGTCTACAAACCATTAGGTGATGCCACGGTGACTATGTTTAACTTCCTAGGACCACATTTTGGGTTGTGTAGACCACAATACTAAATTTTGCTCTACATAGGGCCTGATATCCACTTACAATGACATTATACTGCCACTGTTCTATCAAAATTTAAAATGAATATCCTCTTATGTGGACCTCATTTTTCTCAGAAACAAAAATCAGGTGAAAAAAACGGTGATTCTTTGTTTTTACATTCATCAGGTCCCAATCAGCCCAAATAGCAAAGTTAAATTAAAAATGCCAAAGGAGCTTGCAAAGAAAGCTGTCTGGAGACGCCTTTCTTTGCAAGCTCCTTTGACTACGATGACCTGGATGACTGAGAACCTTCACAGACTTAAATGAAAAATGCATGCCATGGAAAAGCACATTTGGGGTGGGGTGAGGGTGTGGGATGGGGGGTCTCTGTTTTCATCTGCATTCATGGTCATCATGTTCATTTACAACATATATTCATATATGTTTACAGCTGAACTGTTGTGGTCCAAATGGGAGGTTAGAGGAAACAAACACAGAAACTTGTCCAAAGGGGGAGCTGCTGGAGGAGCTCATTACTAAGGTATGACTATCCTGTGTGTGTGTGTGTGTGTGTGTGTGTGTGTGTGTGTGTGTGTGTGTGTGTGTGTGTGTGTGGATAGAGATGGAGAGTGGAGAAATCAAGAGGCATGCTGGCATGCTTCATCTCTCTGAGATCTGTGGCAATTACTGTAAATCAAATGCATAATCATGGTCCAATGTGTGTCATAAGTCTGTCAATCTTCCCTTTGCAGAGCAATCCCCTAGTCTCTTTGCAGTGTTACCATAGCAACGGTGGTTTACAGGAGCCCACATGCCCTCAGGCTGTCTTTTATGTGTACCATCCCACAAGTCATGTTCAGAAAGCTCAAAGAAATTATTACTATCTTTTGCAGAGCTGCCCTGATGCCATTGAAGAGGTGTTTAACTCCAAATTGCACATCATAGGAGGAGTAGGCATTGCCATCGGGGTCATTATGGTGAGCGCATGATTGGTTTAACTCTTAATGCTATTGTGCTGAATGAGGACAGTCCAGAAATGAGCTCAAAACTTGTAACACTCTTTCTTACAGGTGTTTGGGATGATCTTTAGCATGCTCCTGTGCTGCGCCATCAGGAGGTCCAGGGAGGTGGTGTGACACCCTCTCAAAGTCCTCATTAATGTTGCATGATGTCATTCCTAGAGTCCCACGACTCTCCACTGCCAGTAGAAACACTGCTCGTTAAAGGGGGGGATAAACTAAGCTTAGGCTGGGTGCACATATTTCTGATTGCATTATACGTCAGCCTTATCTGTGCTGCTGATGCTTAGGCCCACTTTCCTGGACTAGATAGCTGTTATGTGGTTATAAGGCCCAATTTTAAAATGGGTGTCATCTGTTATTCAGTGGCAGTGTAGTAAAAAGAAATGTGTACTTTTGTGGTGATTTGACTGAAATTAGTGTGTGAACAGCTAATTATCTAAACAAAACATGATACTATTGTATACTGATAACATTTCTATTGCTGTCACTTGGGGTCATCTACTAGCAAGAACATGGTCCAGATATAAAAAAACAAACACAAAAAAGCAAACACTTCTGCACAACACAGCCGCAGCAGTTTTACAGTTCCTTTTTTCATGCAACTTCTTAAGTAAAATTAAGGTGACGAGTAGCCAGCTGAATACCGAGCTGTTAACTTTAACCAGCTTGGTGCTAGAGTAGCATCTTGATTCCTTTATTTTCATGACATTTGATTTGTTCCTGGTCCTTATCCTGATTTGTGTTTGTAAATGTTTTCCTTTTTGTATTTGTAAGATTTCTAATGTTAGCTGTTTATATTTTTACGTGCAGTTTGACGATGCATTTTGCAGTGTTCTCTTCAATTTAGAGATTGATTTATATCATATGCACTGTTTCACAGAGACAAAATTTAACAATAAGCGCCAAATAAACTAAAATGTACTGAGTCGACTATGAGTTTACTGTAACAATCATAAAGTTTATTTATAGAGAAAATATAAACAATTCAGTATAGGAAAATAAAACGTGCCAGCAAGGGAGCATTTAAGCATTTAAATAGAGAAATAAAAGTGGACCATAAAATAATATGACCTGCAATTATTCCCAAACGCTGTAATAGTAAACAAGTTGGAGAACATTTAACTGCACCTGTTCTTAGGTCACTTGGTAACATTCATAACTACAATGAAAATATAAGAGTTACACTGATTCACTGTTAGACTGAGCTTTATTTACATTTTAGATTTAGCTGCTCACGATACAGCATGCTGCAAGAGTTAGACGTGCGTAGGTGTCTCCATAGGACTGACAACAATGACAGCTACACTCAAGCTTGTTTCCTTTTTCGCAGTAGGAAAAAGAAAAAAAAACATTGGGAAAACTCCCTCAGCTTCCCCTTCTTTGATATTGGCAGCTATCAGCTGACTGACTCCCTTAGAACACAAACAAAGACAAGAAGTGTCTTTGTTTCTTAATTGTGCTGTTACAAATATTTTATGGAAAGTTTTTGTCTTCAAAACTAATGACACGGTAGTTACGGTAAACAGTATGACTAGTTAATGTCTTTATGACTCACAGTTTCCATCTAAAAAGCGGCGAGTATAGAAGTAAATAGAGTTTGTGTTCCTCTGATTACAGCACAAGGAAGCATGCTATGATTTGGTTGTTGACAGCTGGGTGTTGCCCTTCTAAATGCCTCAATCGTTTTTTGGAGATAACACTGATTATAAAAAAGGACTGTTTTGTGAGATGATCTGTATTTAAACCGTTTGTGTAAGGGACAAACTAGCAAGGGAATAGGCCAGGAAAATAGAAAAGGAGAAGAAATTTTAGAGAAAATCTATGAATATGAATAATACTGAGAAAAAAGGCATTAACACATTCTCGCTTGGAAGGTTTGCAACACATAAAAATATTTCGCAACTGCACATTCCGTATTACAACAGTGTTTAATGCCTTCTTTTTTACTGCCAGACCTTGCCTTGATTCAGGACAGGATGCTATAGACCACTTTAACATTTTACTGCCACAGAAACTGCAACCAACCACAACATGGTCATAAAACTGAAAATACCATCTGTGTCTTGCAATAAAAATATATTTTGTTGGAACAAAATATACACAGTGGCAAGGTGAATAGCACTGGTTGCCTCACAAAAAGATGTTCCTGAGTTTCCACCACCATGTCGGGGCCTTTCTGTGTGGATTTTGCATGTTCTCCTTGTGTTTGCAGGGGTTCTCTCCAGGTTCTCCGGCTTCCTCCCACAGTCATGCAGTCAAGACATGCAGTTAGTGGGGTTAGGTTAATTGATCATTCTAAACTGTCCATAGGTTTGAATGTAAGTGTGAATGGTTGTCTGTCTCTATGTGTTAGCCCTGCAACAGACTGGCGACCTGTTCAGGGTGTACCCTGCCTCTTGGTCTATGGTAGCTGGGAAAGGCTCCAGTTCCCCCGTGACCCTGACAAGGATAAGTGGAAGAGAATGGACAGATAGTTGGATATATCTTGTGGGTATAGAAAAATCACTGTGCCAAAAATGTATTAAAGTGCTAAGTATTTACTCCATCTTTGACATGAGGGAGCACTGAGAGAAAATATGTTTATGGCTTTTATCTTAACTAAGACACAATCTCAGTCCTCGCCTTCGTCCTCTGTACCCTCCCAGGAAGTCCTGGTGAGTCTACGCGACTGGGTGTGTAAAGCAGTGTGTGTAGGCAGGACAGCGTCCACCTTAAGGAGACTTGCGACACACTGCAATACAGCAAGAAGTAGCTGGTATTTACAGGAGACAGATTCAAGGCCCAGATCCAACTCTGAAACTTTTGACAATTTGTCACCCTCTCTACAACAATGCAAGCTTAGTTTACCATCCCCCAGAGGCCCTTCGACCTGTATAGGGCTTATAGTATTTTCTCGTTTATATACAAGGCTAAAAGGGTGGGAATCATTTGGAAACTTACTAACAAAACTTATGACCCTTCTTTGAGACTCCAGGAAATGGTGCGGACTGTGAGAGTAAATCTTTTGAGGCACGCTCAGTAGGGCATTTGCCAAGAGCTGGGAAACAGAAGCATCTATATTTAGGTCAGGGGAAACTGAGCAACTATGTCCATGTTGTAGGAGGGCATAGTGTAAGAGAAGCTCAAATAACCCACCAGCAGATAAAACACAGCCTGGCTTTAACACACACTTTTGAATGGGCTGTATAGCGATGGATCTGTATGCGGTTTCCTCGGTCAGACTGTCTGTATGTAAAGATGCGCCTTTATGCGACTGCAGGGTGCTCTTTGATGTTGTGGTTGCAGCTGCATGCATGGGCTCCCAAGTTCTAAGTAGCATGCGAATGGCATCTTGTAAAGCACATGCATACTGCTCAATCTGTCCTTCCCCTGGGGCACAGATGATCAGACTGCAGGGTTTGATGGTGATTCTTTCTTCCGAGTCCTGGAAAGCCACATGGACATACCTGTGGAAGAGACAAAACCCATACATTAAACTAAACAAAACAGCATTAATTCCTGTTTTGGAGATTACAGATAATGCTAAACTTCCTGTTGCTATCTATAATATTATACGAGCACACTACATTACTCAAGACGAAGTGTGTTTTTTATACCTGTGGGCTCCGAGCTGTATCGGCCGGCAAAAAGCCAGTGTGGCTACGTGCTCTGATTCAATCATTGAACAGTCCCAGATTGGAGTAGTTCCACTTAGCTGGGAAAACAGAGAAAGTTCATCTTCACTGACACATTCTACAAGGCACATCTCTGCCTGTGTGGCTAAAGCCAGGACAGCAGCAGACTGTTTTACTGCAGACAGAAGCACACAAACACCCAAAGTCTGCAGCTTCGCAATAATACCCTGCAGTGAGCTTTCCATCCAGGAGCTAAAGTGTAAAATACTTCTCTCCTCCTTCATTCTGCCTCTACATCCCAACTCAAGCACGTCTCCTGTGCTGAGCAATGTTGGTTGCAGCGACCCGGTGAGAACTACAGCTTTAACTGGCTGGTGGTCAGTCTTAAGCGGTGGCGTGGCAAAGTCCCTGTGGATTACCTGCCCCTCGATTAAACGTGAAGAGCGGACAGGAAAGCCCGACACAGGTGTATGGAGGGCAGGGAAGTAGTCGCTTACAAGCTGCAGAGAGAATGAAGGTAGTTGATTTTTAAACTTCCAGTGACTGAGCAGCTCACATGTGAGGTGACTACTGAAGTCACAGTGCGTGTAACCACAGCGTGTGTGAAAAAATGATCTTAGCAGCTTTTGAACACAGAGATTGTTTGTGAGAGATGGCGTTTGTGCTTCCACAGTGAAATCTTCCCACGAAATGCAGCCTCCATAAGGGACCACTCCCGTAGCAATGAGCTCATCCAACTCCTTCAACCCAAATGCTAGCAGTTTGTCAGCCAAGTGTCTGGCAGTGGAAGCCTCTGCTGCTTTTGTTGAGCTATAAGAGTGTGACACATTAGACTCCTTGCTGGCTGCTGCATGAATCAACCGTAGCAATGATGCCAGCAGCAGGATAAAGGTTTTGGATCCATCGCCTGTTGCAGAGCTATGCTTCCAGACACACTCCACCACCATCCTAAAATGAGGAACACACAAACACGTCACCAAGGAGTTAAACCTAGAAAAATATGTATAATCATTCAAGTAAATGTTTGACTGTTAACCTGGCCAACGGATGCTCCAGATGTAGTGCCGTGAGAATGCGTGTCCCACTGCGGCTCAACATCGCCTGTCCCGTGTCTCGTGTGAACAGCACCTGTCCTCCTTCAGGGCCAAAACTGCGAAGGATGACCGCCTCCAAGACACCGACTGCCTGCAGGACATGTTCCATGTGTAAGTGCCCCAATGGCGGCATCCTTTCTCCCAGGAATGAGCACAGACTGAAATTTTAAAAAGTCAGAATTTAAACTGCGACCTGCAATAAATAAATAAATACATAATATATACAAACCCAGTATTTTTATTCTTTAAAACATGAACCCTCCTAATTAAAACACTATTTGGATTTACACACAACATACTGGCTCGCTGTAAAGCGGTATTTAAACATTAGTGTTGCATGCAGTGTAGGAAAGGTGTCAGGATAAATCTACCATGGCTGCCTGTGCTTGGCAGACACTTAAAAGCCTTTCAGAGGATATAGAGACAATTAAGTAGACAGGTCTCGACTGCCAAATCAGATATATGGTTGGTAGACTTGGGATGGCTGGCGGGCCATGATTTAATTAAGGGATCTAGGACTTCATGTGTTGGAAGTTGACCTGACTGCTTAGAGAAGCAATGAGAGGGCGTAACTGTAGACACTATTAGATCCTACCTAAGTGAGAAAGCAGTAATGATGATGAAGAATGTTAACAATATCTGACTCAGAGGCGTGGCTGCTTGTCTTTTTTATATATGTGGAAACAGGAGCCACACTGGGATAGAGTGGGTTCAAAGGAAATCGAGGTTTGACTTTGACTGATCGTATAATGACAAAAACCAAAATTAGTGCAGTTGAGGGTTTGGAGATGTAATTGCAAAGGAAATCCAAATCCAGCTTTTCTGAGAAACACAGAAATCTTGGCAATGTGATAGATCCTTAAAAGCAAAGTAAGAAAATCAAATCTATGACAAATTATGTAGGTAGGTTAGAGAGTGGAGAAATATTATTTTGGTTTACAGATCTATTGGTTTCCACACTAGAAAACTGTTTACCCAAAAGCTATTGAACCATACTGTATTGAACAATATCTATAACAACAATGCTTAGTGAATATTTTTCCGTTAAACAACATTAATTATTGTAGCATGTTGACCTATGTTTGTATCAGCCACTAGATGGCACTGTGTTGCTGCAATGTGTGTAATTCACTCGCGAGCAAGAAGCTCCAGAGGAAATGGAGAAGTAGACGAAATAAAGTGGAATCGGAGCAGAGATTGGTGTGTGCGTGCAGTTAATAAGAAGCTCGGTATACATACAAAAACAACACAATTATTAAAGCATGGCAATAAATATATAGTATGCAAACCATGTTTGTTTGGTTTTTTCTCGGAGAGAAACCGTTTACTTAATGAAACAGAAATTATAGTTTAACAAATGGGCAGAAATAACAGGAAAATGCTCAGATCTTTGTCAAATAAGTAAAACAGACCCACTGCCTGCAGTGTACAGCAGGGGACTCATTTATATGTGTCACACACGTCATTTGAACGGTACGTAACACTGAACCAGGAAAAGCTGTGCAGTAGAAAAATAAAAATTAGGTTCAAGAGGAATTTACCTAATAAATCAAATCTGACGCACACAAATCTCTATCTTGTTAGAAATGTCGATATATGACTTGTATTATTATGTATTTTCAGTGGCTTTTATGTATTTTATGCATTGTAATCTAAATGTTGACACTGTGGGCCATCAATATCGTGAAAATAAGCAGAAGAGTTCTTCTCCCTGATTAATCATAAACGTCTCGGCTCTTACACCCCCCCCCCCCCCCCCCCCGACCTCCACTGCAGCGCACTTCCAGAGTCTCGAGACAAGGCAGGCGTACTTGCTTCTAGACACGACTTATGATGGATATCGGATTTAGGGATATTATAGGGAAATTGTTAATTTCTGGAGGAGGTGCACTTGCTCAAAAGCCTAGCACAGTTAGCTTTACCGATTGGGGCGGACTATATTCAGTTCTGCTCTATGAAATGTAATCGTCGGAGATTCTTTTTTTTAACTACTGTTCTTTATCTGCCAAGACCATAAAAACCACAAATAAGAGTTTCTTAGCACGAATCGTCAACCTTACTGTAGCTTTAACTACAATATACGGCAACCGGTATCATAGTTACTATGGTTACTATGCTAGCTACGTTAGCCAAATAGCTAGACTTAGAAAACAATTGAAACCACCGGCGGTTTCCGCCAGCCTATTTCATTTAAAAAATCCGGGTGTGTTTTAGAATATCTTGAAATATACCTTCTCTGATTTCTAAAAAAAATAAAACGTGGCTTGATTTTTCAGGACTTTGCTCACCGTTAGTTAGAAAGGATCGCTCGCCTCTGTGCTTCTTCTTTGGTTGAGGTACCTTGGATTAGAAATCGCTGCTTCCACCTAGTGTATCCAGCCAAAAATGATCACAGCTACACGACATTTGTTGATCTCTTTCCAATGGTTTGCAATTTAATATACATTTAGGAAATACTGCCGGATAAGTATACCAGATATACTTAGTTGAGTTCTTTCCCCGCCACCACGCCACAAAATACAATAACGAAATAACAACAAAAAGACTTTAGTTCATATCAAAGTTATATTTATTTTATCTCTCTTAAGGCTTTCCAGGCTGTTCTCGCTCCTGTCGTTAGCTGATGTTTGTACGAGACTTTATTAGCGACAATGAAAACAAGGCAGCATTCAAAGCCTGTCTGTATTTCTTCACCTTGGGGTGCTTATGGATATATTATCGCTATTAACCTAAAAAAAAAAACGTTTAAGGTTATTTGTTATTGATAAATGAGCCACATGAGAGCTGTTACTTACTTTAAACAGAATTTATTATTATTATTATTTAACTTTAAACAGTTTTCTTCGGGCCAAGAACTGCGTGTGACGTCACACTGGCTACCTGCTGTGACCTATCAATGCGTTCTTCGGGGTGGGCGTGGCTTCTGACATGCGAGGCTATAAATAGCCAAGAGCAATGCCAGTAAAGCTCAGTTCACAAAGCATTTATGCATCAGAGCAGCGAGTGTAATTTAAGCGCATTTAGTTTACAAACAGCACACATGTCTAGCACAACTCCAACTACACATCAAATGAATCCCACTTCTCCAATTCAGAGTTTAAATAGTACAGACTTTAACATGAATACTCCACTCACTTACACCTCAGTGGAAACTTGGGAGTTACTCATCAACCACTTTTTTGGTACAATTGTACCACAGTGGCAATCTCTGGTACCGTTCAAACCAGAGTACTGTGACTTTCATCTGCTTTCCACTTTGTTAACAGACATGCTGAAGTTTTGTAAAATGTTAGTGAGATCAACTAGGGAACCCACAGAGAATGGAGATCCAACCTCCATGCAGACCTCTGAGGTCTGTCTTCAGTCCATGGGCACAGACTGCCCCGAGAAAACAGAGGATACAGGAGCAAAGGACAGCATCCTGAATGAAAGCTCTGTGGATGACCACAATGATAATGAAAACTTAGAAACTCCAGGACTGGAGGCTGAAGCAGCCCTAGACTGCATATCTGTGGGTAATTCAAACACACAACTCGAAACAATAGACACAGCAAAGCCAAAAAAGAGCTGTATGAAGAAAAACCTCACAGCTGATACAAAAGACTTTGACAAAACAGAATCTTGTCTCCTGGAAAACAATGTGAAGCTAGAAGTACCTGAGTCTGACACTGAGTCTTTAACTTTTTCTAGTATCAGTCTGCTGTCTGATTCTCTAAGTGAAAGCTCTGTAGAAGACCAGGGATTGGAGGCTCAACCAGTTGTAGGCTGCATATCTGTAGACAACTCAAGCTACAGAGATGAAACAGAAAGTCGAGGACTGAAAGATGAGGCAACCCCCAGATTTCAGGGATTCCTCAGTGACAGTGAGTCTTTAACTTCTTGTCAGATCAGTCCACTATCTGATTCTCTGAGCGAGGAAAAGTTGTGTGTCAACAAAGTTATTCAGATGGTGGTTTCAAAGGCCATAGACAACGTCGCCTCTAAACACAAGCTCTTCACAGAGCGCCTCACTCCTGACTGCATTGGTGATCGCCTGCTTGAGAAAATGTGGCCAGAAATTAATGACAAACATTTGGATCTATCTCCAAAAAGCCTAAAAAATATCCACGAGGCCATTTTAAAGGATCTTTGCAAAACACACAAATGCAAGGAAAAATATTTGATTTTTAGTCTGAGGGAGCAGCTTGATAACATTACTGTTCCAATCTTCACCAAACACCTGCTGGGATTACCAAAAAGAGTACTCAGTGTATCTAAAAACTGGGACGAGTACTGGGAGCTTGTGGAAAAATTCACTAGAGATCTGGTAATACACAGTATGGCCGAACTAAATGAGACGACGACATGGCATTCAGGAACAACTGACTTCATTGTACAGAGGCTTAGCCAAAAGATCTGGAACAAAATTTTGTCCAAAAAATATAAAATCTCCCTAGAGAACATTGAAGAACTCAGCTTGACAGTATACAATGATCTCCATGAAAAGTGGCATTCTCCAGGACAGTTCATGAAGTTAAGCAACCCAACGGTTGACGAAATAATTGTCAACACTTTCAAAAAACATGCCAAGCTGAAGAGACAAAGTATCATCTCTAGGATTTTCTCATGTGCACACTAAATGAGTGCAAATGAGAAAAAGGTGTGCTATTTTAAGACAAGCACACGTGCTTGTCTTAAAATATTTATTTAAATTGGTCCATCTCATCTAAACTTAGTTTTAAAACCAAGTTTAGATGAGATGGACCAATTTTAATTGGCAAAAAAAAAAAAGAGTGGTTAAAATAACCACTCTTTTTCTCCTGCCTTCCTTCCCTCATCCCCAACTGGCCAAGGCAGATGGCCACCCCATTCCTGAGCCTGGTTCTGCTGGAGGTTTCCCCCTTGTAAAAGGGGGTTTTTCCTTCCCACTGTCGCCAAAGTGCATGCTCTTGGGGGTTGGAGTTTCTATGTATTATTGCATGGTCTTGACCTTGCAATAATACACCTTGAGGGAAGTGGAGGGGGGTGGTTTGGCACCGTTTCTTAACTTAAAATGTCCAATTACAACAGGACATTTTAAGTTAAGAAACAGTGCCACACCAAAATAAATAAAAAAAATAATAATAAAATGAAATAAAAATACATTTTGTGTTGTTTCATTTCATTTGCTGAAAATGGGATATCAGATTAGTTTAGTGTGTAAATAAAATACCTTCCATCTGGTGTTGTACCTCTCTCTGTCTTTCTGTAAGGTAGATCACGAGCCAATATTTTCCCCATGACTCCACCAATCAGCTCGTGTCAATCTGGAGTTTACCTGCATACATCCTGTTCACTCTGTCAGAAGTTTGGCGCCTGCTAGTGATTTAGGAAACACCCCCAGATTGCCTGGTGATAGTCACAGTTTAGTGTGGGCAGTAGCCTGCTCAATACAGTGTATAATTACGTATATATCTATAACGACTCATTACGTTATAACTACATTAGTGTACTTTGTTTCCTTAGCTCAGGCCTGCTGGAGATTGCCTTTACTCTCAGAGGGACTTATCCGAATTAAAACAGGTCTCTTAACGTAGAGCATAGAATAGAACTTTATTAATCCCTTTGGGGAGGTCAATTTATTGTTTATTTTTGAGCATGTGGTTTCTTTGTCTGTTCTTCCCATCCTCACTCAACCTTAAAAAAGCAGTGCAGCTGCATGGCTGCAGATGTATGTATGTTCCCTATGTTTGCTAGTACCACTTAATTAAATAACCTGAGCTCTTTTTACGCCTCCACTTCACAGAATTCAATAATTAAATAACAACCCAAAAAGTTTCAGTTCTATTTATTGTTCATTCTTATGGCTTTGCACCTCTGACACACAAGGATAAATTCAGCAGCGTGTGAGAAAGAGGAGGAGAAAGTCGGAGCAGGGAGCACCAACCTAGAGATGAAGAAGAGAACAAGAGAGAGCAGACATGATAGCCAAAAAAATATTGTGATAATAGCCTATTTCATTTAAAAAATCCGGGTGTGTTTTAGAATATCTTGAAATATACCTTCTCTGATTTCTAAAAAATAAAATAAAACGCGGCTTGATTTTTCAGGACTTTGCTCACCGTTAGTTAGAAAGGATCGCTCGCCTCTGTGCTTCTTCTTTGGTTGAGGTACCTTGGATTAGAAATCGCTGCTTCCACCTAGTGTATCCAGCCAAAAATGATCACAGCTACACGACATTTGTTGATCTCTTTCCAATGGTTTGCAATTTAATATACATTTAGGAAATACTGCCGGATAAGTATACCAGATATACTTAGTTGAGTTCTTTCCCCGCCACCACGCCACAAAATACAATAACGAAATAACAACAAAAAGACTTTAGTTCATATCAAAGTTATATTTATTTTATCTCTCTTAAGGCTTTCCAGGCTGTTCTCGCTCCTGTCGTTAGCTGATGTTTGTACGAGACTTTATTAGCGACAATGAAAACAAGGCAGCATTCAAAGCCTGTCTGTATTTCTTCACCTTGGGGTGCTTATGGATATATTATCGCTATTAACCTAAAAAAAAAAAAACGTTTAAGGTTCTTTGTTATTGATAAATGAGCCACATGAGAGCTGTTACTTACTTTAAACAGAATTTATTATTATTATTATTTAACTTTAAACAGTTTTCTTCGGGCCAAGAACTGCGTGTGACGTCACACTGGCTACCTGCTGTGACCTATCAATGCGTTCTTCGGGGTGGGCGTGGCTTCTGACATGCGAGGCTATAAATAGCCAAGAGCAATGCCAGTAAAGCTCAGTTCACAAAGCATTTATGCATCAGAGCAGCGAGTGTAATTTAAGCGCATTTAGTTTACAAACAGCACACATGTCTAGCACAACTCCAACTACACATCAAATGAATCCCACTTCTCCAATTCAGAGTTTAAATAGTACAGACTTTAACATGAATACTCCACTCACTTACACCTCAGTGGAAACTTGGGAGTTACTCATCAACCACTTTTTTGGTACAATTGTACCACAGTGGCAATCTCTGGTACCGTTCAAACCAGAGTACTGTGACTTTCATCTGCTTTCCACTTTGTTAACAGACATGCTGAAGTTTTGTAAAATGTTAGTGAGATCAACTAGGGAACCCACAGAGAATGGAGATCCAACCTCCATGCAGACCTCTGAGGTCTGTCTTCAGTCCATGGGCACAGACTGCCCCGAGAAAACAGAGGATACAGGAGCAAAGGACAGCATCCTGAATGAAAGCTCTGTGGATGACCACAATGATAATGAAAACTTAGAAACTCCAGGACTGGAGGCTGAAGCAGCCCTAGACTGCATATCTGTGGGTAATTCAAACACACAACTCGAAACAATAGACACAGCAAAGCCAAAAAAGAGCTGTATGAAGAAAAACCTCACAGCTGATACAAAAGACTTTGACAAAACAGAATCTTGTCTCCTGGAAAACAATGTGAAGCTAGAAGTACCTGAGTCTGACACTGAGTCTTTAACTTTTTCTAGTATCAGTCTGCTGTCTGATTCTCTAAGTGAAAGCTCTGTAGAAGACCAGGGATTGGAGGCTCAACCAGTTGTAGGCTGCATATCTGTAGACAACTCAAGCTACAGAGATGAAACAGAAAGTCGAGGACTGAAAGATGAGGCAACCCCCAGATTTCAGGGATTCCTCAGTGACAGTGAGTCTTTAACTTCTTGTCAGATCAGTCCACTATCTGATTCTCTGAGCGAGGAAAAGTTGTGTGTCAACAAAGTTATTCAGATGGTGGTTTCAAAGGCCATAGACAACGTCGCCTCTAAACACAAGCTCTTCACAGAGCGCCTCACTCCTGACTGCATTGGTGATCGCCTGCTTGAGAAAATGTGGCCAGAAATTAATGACAAACATTTGGATCTATCTCCAAAAAGCCTAAAAAATATCCACGAGGCCATTTTAAAGGATCTTTGCAAAACACACAAATGCAAGGAAAAATATTTGATTTTTAGTCTGAGGGAGCAGCTTGATAACATTACTGTTCCAATCTTCACCAAACACCTGCTGGGATTACCAAAAAGAGTACTCAGTGTATCTAAAAACTGGGACGAGTACTGGGAGCTTGTGGAAAAATTCACTAGAGATCTGGTAATACACAGTATGGCCGAACTAAATGAGACGACGACATGGCATTCAGGAACAACTGACTTCATTGTACAGAGGCTTAGCCAAAAGATCTGGAACAAAATTTTGTCCAAAAAATATAAAATCTCCCTAGAGAACATTGAAGAACTCAGCTTGACAGTATACAATGATCTCCATGAAAAGTGGCATTCTCCAGGACAGTTCATGAAGTTAAGCAACCCAACGGTTGACGAAATAATTGTCAACACTTTCAAAAAACATGCCAAGCTGAAGAGACAAAGTATCATCTCTAGGATTTTCTCATGTGCACACTAAATGAGTGCAAATGAGAAAAAGGTGTGCTATTTTAAGACAAGCACACGTGCTTGTCTTAAAATATTTATTTAAATTGGTCCATCTCATCTAAACTTAGTTTTAAAACCAAGTTTAGATGAGATGGACCAATTTTAATTGGCAAAAAAAAAAAAGAGTGGTTAAAATAACCACTCTTTTTCTCCTGCCTTCCTTCCCTCATCCCCAACTGGCCAAGGCAGATGGCCACCCCATTCCTGAGCCTGGTTCTGCTGGAGGTTTCCCCCTTGTAAAAGGGGGTTTTTCCTTCCCACTGTCGCCAAAGTGCATGCTCTTGGGGGTTGGAGTTTCTATGTATTATTGCATGGTCTTGACCTTGCAATAATACACCTTGAGGGAAGTGGAGGGGGGTGGTTTGGCACCGTTTCTTAACTTAAAATGTCCAATTACAACAGGACATTTTAAGTTAAGAAACAGTGCCACACCAAAATAAATAAAAAAAATAATAATAAAATGAAATAAAAATACATTTTGTGTTGTTTCATTTCATTTGCTGAAAATGGGATATCAGATTAGTTTAGTGTGTAAATAAAATACCTTCCATCTGGTGTTGTACCTCTCTCTGTCTTTCTGTAAGGTAGATCACGAGCCAATATTTTCCCCATGACTCCACCAATCAGCTCGTGTCAATCTGGAGTTTACCTGCATACATCCTGTTCACTCTGTCAGAAGTTTGGCGCCTGCTAGTGATTTAGGAAACACCCCCAGATTGCCTGGTGATAGTCACAGTTTAGTGTGGGCAGTAGCCTGCTCAATACAGTGTATAATTACGTATATATCTATAACGACTCATTACGTTATAACTACATTAGTGTACTTTGTTTCCTTAGCTCAGGCCTGCTGGAGATTGCCTTTACTCTCAGAGGGACTTATCCGAATTAAAACAGGTCTCTTAACGTAGAGCATAGAATAGAACTTTATTAATCCCTTTGGGGAGGTCAATTTATTGTTTATTTTTGAGCATGTGGTTTCTTTGTCTGTTCTTCCCATCCTCACTCAACCTTAAAAAAGCAGTGCAGCTGCATGGCTGCAGATGTATGTATGTTCCCTATGTTTGCTAGTACCACTTAATTAAATAACCTGAGCTCTTTTTACGCCTCCACTTCACAGAATTCAATAATTAAATAACAACCCAAAAAGTTTCAGTTCTATTTATTGTTCATTCTTATGGCTTTGCACCTCTGACACACAAGGATAAATTCAGCAGCGTGTGAGAAAGAGGAGGAGAAAGTCGGAGCAGGGAGCACCAACCTAGAGATGAAGAAGAGAACAAGAGAGAGCAGACATGATAGCCAAAAAAATATTGTGATAATAGCCTATTTCATTTAAAAAATCCGGGTGTGTTTTAGAATATCTTGAAATATACCTTCTCTGATTTCTAAAAAATAAAATAAAACGCGGCTTGATTTTTCAGGACTTTGCTCACCGTTAGTTAGAAAGGATCGCTCGCCTCTGTGCTTCTTCTTTGGTTGAGGTACCTTGGATTAGAAATCGCTGCTTCCACCTAGTGTATCCAGCCAAAAATGATCACAGCTACACGACATTTGTTGATCTCTTTCCAATGGTTTGCAATTTAATATACATTTAGGAAATACTGCCGGATAAGTATACCAGATATACTTAGTTGAGTTCTTTCCCCGCCACCACGCCACAAAATACAATAACGAAATAACAACAAAAAGACTTTAGTTCATATCAAAGTTATATTTATTTTATCTCTCTTAAGGCTTTCCAGGCTGTTCTCGCTCCTGTCGTTAGCTGATGTTTGTACGAGACTTTATTAGCGACAATGAAAACAAGGCAGCATTCAAAGCCTGTCTGTATTTCTTCACCTTGGGGTGCTTATGGATATATTATCGCTATTAACCTAAAAAAAAAAAAACGTTTAAGGTTCTTTGTTATTGATAAATGAGCCACATGAGAGCTGTTACTTACTTTAAACAGAATTTATTATTATTATTATTTAACTTTAAACAGTTTTCTTCGGGCCAAGAACTGCGTGTGACGTCACACTGGCTACCTGCTGTGACCTATCAATGCGTTCTTCGGGGTGGGCGTGGCTTCTGACATGCGAGGCTATAAATAGCCAAGAGCAATGCCAGTAAAGCTCAGTTCACAAAGCATTTATGCATCAGAGCAGCGAGTGTAATTTAAGCGCATTTAGTTTACAAACAGCACACATGTCTAGCACAACTCCAACTACACATCAAATGAATCCCACTTCTCCAATTCAGAGTTTAAATAGTACAGACTTTAACATGAATACTCCACTCACTTACACCTCAGTGGAAACTTGGGAGTTACTCATCAACCACTTTTTTGGTACAATTGTACCACAGTGGCAATCTCTGGTACCGTTCAAACCAGAGTACTGTGACTTTCATCTGCTTTCCACTTTGTTAACAGACATGCTGAAGTTTTGTAAAATGTTAGTGAGATCAACTAGGGAACCCACAGAGAATGGAGATCCAACCTCCATGCAGACCTCTGAGGTCTGTCTTCAGTCCATGGGCACAGACTGCCCCGAGAAAACAGAGGATACAGGAGCAAAGGACAGCATCCTGAATGAAAGCTCTGTGGATGACCACAATGATAATGAAAACTTAGAAACTCCAGGACTGGAGGCTGAAGCAGCCCTAGACTGCATATCTGTGGGTAATTCAAACACACAACTCGAAACAATAGACACAGCAAAGCCAAAAAAGAGCTGTATGAAGAAAAACCTCACAGCTGATACAAAAGACTTTGACAAAACAGAATCTTGTCTCCTGGAAAACAATGTGAAGCTAGAAGTACCTGAGTCTGACACTGAGTCTTTAACTTTTTCTAGTATCAGTCTGCTGTCTGATTCTCTAAGTGAAAGCTCTGTAGAAGACCAGGGATTGGAGGCTCAACCAGTTGTAGGCTGCATATCTGTAGACAACTCAAGCTACAGAGATGAAACAGAAAGTCGAGGACTGAAAGATGAGGCAACCCCCAGATTTCAGGGATTCCTCAGTGACAGTGAGTCTTTAACTTCTTGTCAGATCAGTCCACTATCTGATTCTCTGAGCGAGGAAAAGTTGTGTGTCAACAAAGTTATTCAGATGGTGGTTTCAAAGGCCATAGACAACGTCGCCTCTAAACACAAGCTCTTCACAGAGCGCCTCACTCCTGACTGCATTGGTGATCGCCTGCTTGAGAAAATGTGGCCAGAAATTAATGACAAACATTTGGATCTATCTCCAAAAAGCCTAAAAAATATCCACGAGGCCATTTTAAAGGATCTTTGCAAAACACACAAATGCAAGGAAAAATATTTGATTTTTAGTCTGAGGGAGCAGCTTGATAACATTACTGTTCCAATCTTCACCAAACACCTGCTGGGATTACCAAAAAGAGTACTCAGTGTATCTAAAAACTGGGACGAGTACTGGGAGCTTGTGGAAAAATTCACTAGAGATCTGGTAATACACAGTATGGCCGAACTAAATGAGACGACGACATGGCATTCAGGAACAACTGACTTCATTGTACAGAGGCTTAGCCAAAAGATCTGGAACAAAATTTTGTCCAAAAAATATAAAATCTCCCTAGAGAACATTGAAGAACTCAGCTTGACAGTATACAATGATCTCCATGAAAAGTGGCATTCTCCAGGACAGTTCATGAAGTTAAGCAACCCAACGGTTGACGAAATAATTGTCAACACTTTCAAAAAACATGCCAAGCTGAAGAGACAAAGTATCATCTCTAGGATTTTCTCATGTGCACACTAAATGAGTGCAAATGAGAAAAAGGTGTGCTATTTTAAGACAAGCACACGTGCTTGTCTTAAAATATTTATTTAAATTGGTCCATCTCATCTAAACTTAGTTTTAAAACCAAGTTTAGATGAGATGGACCAATTTTAATTGGCAAAAAAAAAAAAGAGTGGTTAAAATAACCACTCTTTTTCTCCTGCCTTCCTTCCCTCATCCCCAACTGGCCAAGGCAGATGGCCACCCCATTCCTGAGCCTGGTTCTGCTGGAGGTTTCCCCCTTGTAAAAGGGGGTTTTTCCTTCCCACTGTCGCCAAAGTGCATGCTCTTGGGGGTTGGAGTTTCTATGTATTATTGCATGGTCTTGACCTTGCAATAATACACCTTGAGGGAAGTGGAGGGGGGTGGTTTGGCACCGTTTCTTAACTTAAAATGTCCAATTACAACAGGACATTTTAAGTTAAGAAACAGTGCCACACCAAAATAAATAAAAAAAATAATAATAAAATGAAATAAAAATACATTTTGTGTTGTTTCATTTCATTTGCTGAAAATGGGATATCAGATTAGTTTAGTGTGTAAATAAAATACCTTCCATCTGGTGTTGTACCTCTCTCTGTCTTTCTGTAAGGTAGATCACGAGCCAATATTTTCCCCATGACTCCACCAATCAGCTCGTGTCAATCTGGAGTTTACCTGCATACATCCTGTTCACTCTGTCAGAAGTTTGGCGCCTGCTAGTGATTTAGGAAACATCCCCAGATTGCCTGGTGATAGTCACAGTTTAGTGTGGGCAGTAGCCTGCTCAATACAGTGTATAATTACGTATATATCTATAACGACTCATTACGTTATAACTACATTAGTGTACTTTGTTTCCTTAGCTCAGGCCTGCTGGAGATTGCCTTTACTCTCAGAGGGACTTATCCGAATTAAAACAGGTCTCTTAACGTAGAGCATAGAATAGAACTTTATTAATCCCTTTGGGGAGGTCAATTTATTGTTTATTTTTGAGCATGTGGTTTCTTTGTCTGTTCTTCCCATCCTCACTCAACCTTAAAAAAGCAGTGCAGCTGCATGGCTGCAGATGTATGTATGTTCCCTATGTTTGCTAGTACCACTTAATTAAATAACCTGAGCTCTTTTTACGCCTCCACTTCACAGAATTCAATAATTAAATAACAACCCAAAAAGTTTCAGTTCTATTTATTGTTCATTCTTATGGCTTTGCACCTCTGACACACAAGGATAAATTCAGCAGCGTGTGAGAAAGAGGAGGAGAAAGTCGGAGCAGGGAGCACCAACCTAGAGATGAAGAAGAGAACAAGAGAGAGCAGACATGATAGCCAAAAAAATATTGTGATAATAGCCTATTTCATTTAAAAAATCCGGGTGTGTTTTAGAATATCTTGAAATATACCTTCTCTGATTTCTAAAAAATAAAATAAAACGCGGCTTGATTTTTCAGGACTTTGCTCACCGTTAGTTAGAAAGGATCGCTCGCCTCTGTGCTTCTTCTTTGGTTGAGGTACCTTGGATTAGAAATCGCTGCTTCCACCTAGTGTATCCAGCCAAAAATGATCACAGCTACACGACATTTGTTGATCTCTTTCCAATGGTTTGCAATTTAATATACATTTAGGAAATACTGCCGGATAAGTATACCAGATATACTTAGTTGAGTTCTTTCCCCGCCACCACGCCACAAAATACAATAACGAAATAACAACAAAAAGACTTTAGTTCATATCAAAGTTATATTTATTTTATCTCTCTTAAGGCTTTCCAGGCTGTTCTCGCTCCTGTCGTTAGCTGATGTTTGTACGAGACTTTATTAGCGACAATGAAAACAAGGCAGCATTCAAAGCCTGTCTGTATTTCTTCACCTTGGGGTGCTTATGGATATATTATCGCTATTAACCTAAAAAAAAAAAAACGTTTAAGGTTCTTTGTTATTGATAAATGAGCCACATGAGAGCTGTTACTTACTTTAAACAGAATTTATTATTATTATTATTTAACTTTAAACAGTTTTCTTCGGGCCAAGAACTGCGTGTGACGTCACACTGGCTACCTGCTGTGACCTATCAATGCGTTCTTCGGGGTGGGCGTGGCTTCTGACATGCGAGGCTATAAATAGCCAAGAGCAATGCCAGTAAAGCTCAGTTCACAAAGCATTTATGCATCAGAGCAGCGAGTGTAATTTAAGCGCATTTAGTTTACAAACAGCACACATGTCTAGCACAACTCCAACTACACATCAAATGAATCCCACTTCTCCAATTCAGAGTTTAAATAGTACAGACTTTAACATGAATACTCCACTCACTTACACCTCAGTGGAAACTTGGGAGTTACTCATCAACCACTTTTTTGGTACAATTGTACCACAGTGGCAATCTCTGGTACCGTTCAAACCAGAGTACTGTGACTTTCATCTGCTTTCCACTTTGTTAACAGACATGCTGAAGTTTTGTAAAATGTTAGTGAGATCAACTAGGGAACCCACAGAGAATGGAGATCCAACCTCCATGCAGACCTCTGAGGTCTGTCTTCAGTCCATGGGCACAGACTGCCCCGAGAAAACAGAGGATACAGGAGCAAAGGACAGCATCCTGAATGAAAGCTCTGTGGATGACCACAATGATAATGAAAACTTAGAAACTCCAGGACTGGAGGCTGAAGCAGCCCTAGACTGCATATCTGTGGGTAATTCAAACACACAACTCGAAACAATAGACACAGCAAAGCCAAAAAAGAGCTGTATGAAGAAAAACCTCACAGCTGATACAAAAGACTTTGACAAAACAGAATCTTGTCTCCTGGAAAACAATGTGAAGCTAGAAGTACCTGAGTCTGACACTGAGTCTTTAACTTTTTCTAGTATCAGTCTGCTGTCTGATTCTCTAAGTGAAAGCTCTGTAGAAGACCAGGGATTGGAGGCTCAACCAGTTGTAGGCTGCATATCTGTAGACAACTCAAGCTACAGAGATGAAACAGAAAGTCGAGGACTGAAAGATGAGGCAACCCCCAGATTTCAGGGATTCCTCAGTGACAGTGAGTCTTTAACTTCTTGTCAGATCAGTCCACTATCTGATTCTCTGAGCGAGGAAAAGTTGTGTGTCAACAAAGTTATTCAGATGGTGGTTTCAAAGGCCATAGACAACGTCGCCTCTAAACACAAGCTCTTCACAGAGCGCCTCACTCCTGACTGCATTGGTGATCGCCTGCTTGAGAAAATGTGGCCAGAAATTAATGACAAACATTTGGATCTATCTCCAAAAAGCCTAAAAAATATCCACGAGGCCATTTTAAAGGATCTTTGCAAAACACACAAATGCAAGGAAAAATATTTGATTTTTAGTCTGAGGGAGCAGCTTGATAACATTACTGTTCCAATCTTCACCAAACACCTGCTGGGATTACCAAAAAGAGTACTCAGTGTATCTAAAAACTGGGACGAGTACTGGGAGCTTGTGGAAAAATTCACTAGAGATCTGGTAATACACAGTATGGCCGAACTAAATGAGACGACGACATGGCATTCAGGAACAACTGACTTCATTGTACAGAGGCTTAGCCAAAAGATCTGGAACAAAATTTTGTCCAAAAAATATAAAATCTCCCTAGAGAACATTGAAGAACTCAGCTTGACAGTATACAATGATCTCCATGAAAAGTGGCATTCTCCAGGACAGTTCATGAAGTTAAGCAACCCAACGGTTGACGAAATAATTGTCAACACTTTCAAAAAACATGCCAAGCTGAAGAGACAAAGTATCATCTCTAGGATTTTCTCATGTGCACACTAAATGAGTGCAAATGAGAAAAAGGTGTGCTATTTTAAGACAAGCACACGTGCTTGTCTTAAAATATTTATTTAAATTGGTCCATCTCATCTAAACTTAGTTTTAAAACCAAGTTTAGATGAGATGGACCAATTTTAATTGGCAAAAAAAAAAAAGAGTGGTTAAAATAACCACTCTTTTTCTCCTGCCTTCCTTCCCTCATCCCCAACTGGCCAAGGCAGATGGCCACCCCATTCCTGAGCCTGGTTCTGCTGGAGGTTTCCCCCTTGTAAAAGGGGGTTTTTCCTTCCCACTGTCGCCAAAGTGCATGCTCTTGGGGGTTGGAGTTTCTATGTATTATTGCATGGTCTTGACCTTGCAATAATACACCTTGAGGGAAGTGGAGGGGGGTGGTTTGGCACCGTTTCTTAACTTAAAATGTCCAATTACAACAGGACATTTTAAGTTAAGAAACAGTGCCACACCAAAATAAATAAAAAAAATAATAATAAAATGAAATAAAAATACATTTTGTGTTGTTTCATTTCATTTGCTGAAAATGGGATATCAGATTAGTTTAGTGTGTAAATAAAATACCTTCCATCTGGTGTTGTACCTCTCTCTGTCTTTCTGTAAGGTAGATCACGAGCCAATATTTTCCCCATGACTCCACCAATCAGCTCGTGTCAATCTGGAGTTTACCTGCATACATCCTGTTCACTCTGTCAGAAGTTTGGCGCCTGCTAGTGATTTAGGAAACACCCCCAGATTGCCTGGTGATAGTCACAGTTTAGTGTGGGCAGTAGCCTGCTCAATACAGTGTATAATTACGTATATATCTATAACGACTCATTACGTTATAACTACATTAGTGTACTTTGTTTCCTTAGCTCAGGCCTGCTGGAGATTGCCTTTACTCTCAGAGGGACTTATCCGAATTAAAACAGGTCTCTTAACGTAGAGCATAGAATAGAACTTTATTAATCCCTTTGGGGAGGTCAATTTATTGTTTATTTTTGAGCATGTGGTTTCTTTGTCTGTTCTTCCCATCCTCACTCAACCTTAAAAAAGCAGTGCAGCTGCATGGCTGCAGATGTATGTATGTTCCCTATGTTTGCTAGTACCACTTAATTAAATAACCTGAGCTCTTTTTACGCCTCCACTTCACAGAATTCAATAATTAAATAACAACCCAAAAAGTTTCAGTTCTATTTATTGTTCATTCTTATGGCTTTGCACCTCTGACACACAAGGATAAATTCAGCAGCGTGTGAGAAAGAGGAGGAGAAAGTCGGAGCAGGGAGCACCAACCTAGAGATGAAGAAGAGAACAAGAGAGAGCAGACATGATAGCCAAAAAAATATTGTGATAATAGCCTATTTCATTTAAAAAATCCGGGTGTGTTTTAGAATATCTTGAAATATACCTTCTCTGATTTCTAAAAAATAAAATAAAACGCGGCTTGATTTTTCAGGACTTTGCTCACCGTTAGTTAGAAAGGATCGCTCGCCTCTGTGCTTCTTCTTTGGTTGAGGTACCTTGGATTAGAAATCGCTGCTTCCACCTAGTGTATCCAGCCAAAAATGATCACAGCTACACGACATTTGTTGATCTCTTTCCAATGGTTTGCAATTTAATATACATTTAGGAAATACTGCCGGATAAGTATACCAGATATACTTAGTTGAGTTCTTTCCCCGCCACCACGCCACAAAATACAATAACGAAATAACAACAAAAAGACTTTAGTTCATATCAAAGTTATATTTATTTTATCTCTCTTAAGGCTTTCCAGGCTGTTCTCGCTCCTGTCGTTAGCTGATGTTTGTACGAGACTTTATTAGCGACAATGAAAACAAGGCAGCATTCAAAGCCTGTCTGTATTTCTTCACCTTGGGGTGCTTATGGATATATTATCGCTATTAACCTAAAAAAAAAAAAACGTTTAAGGTTCTTTGTTATTGATAAATGAGCCACATGAGAGCTGTTACTTACTTTAAACAGAATTTATTATTATTATTATTTAACTTTAAACAGTTTTCTTCGGGCCAAGAACTGCGTGTGACGTCACACTGGCTACCTGCTGTGACCTATCAATGCGTTCTTCGGGGTGGGCGTGGCTTCTGACATGCGAGGCTATAAATAGCCAAGAGCAATGCCAGTAAAGCTCAGTTCACAAAGCATTTATGCATCAGAGCAGCGAGTGTAATTTAAGCGCATTTAGTTTACAAACAGCACACATGTCTAGCACAACTCCAACTACACATCAAATGAATCCCACTTCTCCAATTCAGAGTTTAAATAGTACAGACTTTAACATGAATACTCCACTCACTTACACCTCAGTGGAAACTTGGGAGTTACTCATCAACCACTTTTTTGGTACAATTGTACCACAGTGGCAATCTCTGGTACCGTTCAAACCAGAGTACTGTGACTTTCATCTGCTTTCCACTTTGTTAACAGACATGCTGAAGTTTTGTAAAATGTTAGTGAGATCAACTAGGGAACCCACAGAGAATGGAGATCCAACCTCCATGCAGACCTCTGAGGTCTGTCTTCAGTCCATGGGCACAGACTGCCCCGAGAAAACAGAGGATACAGGAGCAAAGGACAGCATCCTGAATGAAAGCTCTGTGGATGACCACAATGATAATGAAAACTTAGAAACTCCAGGACTGGAGGCTGAAGCAGCCCTAGACTGCATATCTGTGGGTAATTCAAACACACAACTCGAAACAATAGACACAGCAAAGCCAAAAAAGAGCTGTATGAAGAAAAACCTCACAGCTGATACAAAAGACTTTGACAAAACAGAATCTTGTCTCCTGGAAAACAATGTGAAGCTAGAAGTACCTGAGTCTGACACTGAGTCTTTAACTTTTTCTAGTATCAGTCTGCTGTCTGATTCTCTAAGTGAAAGCTCTGTAGAAGACCAGGGATTGGAGGCTCAACCAGTTGTAGGCTGCATATCTGTAGACAACTCAAGCTACAGAGATGAAACAGAAAGTCGAGGACTGAAAGATGAGGCAACCCCCAGATTTCAGGGATTCCTCAGTGACAGTGAGTCTTTAACTTCTTGTCAGATCAGTCCACTATCTGATTCTCTGAGCGAGGAAAAGTTGTGTGTCAACAAAGTTATTCAGATGGTGGTTTCAAAGGCCATAGACAACGTCGCCTCTAAACACAAGCTCTTCACAGAGCGCCTCACTCCTGACTGCATTGGTGATCGCCTGCTTGAGAAAATGTGGCCAGAAATTAATGACAAACATTTGGATCTATCTCCAAAAAGCCTAAAAAATATCCACGAGGCCATTTTAAAGGATCTTTGCAAAACACACAAATGCAAGGAAAAATATTTGATTTTTAGTCTGAGGGAGCAGCTTGATAACATTACTGTTCCAATCTTCACCAAACACCTGCTGGGATTACCAAAAAGAGTACTCAGTGTATCTAAAAACTGGGACGAGTACTGGGAGCTTGTGGAAAAATTCACTAGAGATCTGGTAATACACAGTATGGCCGAACTAAATGAGACGACGACATGGCATTCAGGAACAACTGACTTCATTGTACAGAGGCTTAGCCAAAAGATCTGGAACAAAATTTTGTCCAAAAAATATAAAATCTCCCTAGAGAACATTGAAGAACTCAGCTTGACAGTATACAATGATCTCCATGAAAAGTGGCATTCTCCAGGACAGTTCATGAAGTTAAGCAACCCAACGGTTGACGAAATAATTGTCAACACTTTCAAAAAACATGCCAAGCTGAAGAGACAAAGTATCATCTCTAGGATTTTCTCATGTGCACACTAAATGAGTGCAAATGAGAAAAAGGTGTGCTATTTTAAGACAAGCACACGTGCTTGTCTTAAAATATTTATTTAAATTGGTCCATCTCATCTAAACTTAGTTTTAAAACCAAGTTTAGATGAGATGGACCAATTTTAATTGGCAAAAAAAAAAAAGAGTGGTTAAAATAACCACTCTTTTTCTCCTGCCTTCCTTCCCTCATCCCCAACTGGCCAAGGCAGATGGCCACCCCATTCCTGAGCCTGGTTCTGCTGGAGGTTTCCCCCTTGTAAAAGGGGGTTTTTCCTTCCCACTGTCGCCAAAGTGCATGCTCTTGGGGGTTGGAGTTTCTATGTATTATTGCATGGTCTTGACCTTGCAATAATACACCTTGAGGGAAGTGGAGGGGGGTGGTTTGGCACCGTTTCTTAACTTAAAATGTCCAATTACAACAGGACATTTTAAGTTAAGAAACAGTGCCACACCAAAATAAATAAAAAAAATAATAATAAAATGAAATAAAAATACATTTTGTGTTGTTTCATTTCATTTGCTGAAAATGGGATATCAGATTAGTTTAGTGTGTAAATAAAATACCTTCCATCTGGTGTTGTACCTCTCTCTGTCTTTCTGTAAGGTAGATCACGAGCCAATATTTTCCCCATGACTCCACCAATCAGCTCGTGTCAATCTGGAGTTTACCTGCATACATCCTGTTCACTCTGTCAGAAGTTTGGCGCCTGCTAGTGATTTAGGAAACACCCCCAGATTGCCTGGTGATAGTCACAGTTTAGTGTGGGCAGTAGCCTGCTCAATACAGTGTATAATTACGTATATATCTATAACGACTCATTACGTTATAACTACATTAGTGTACTTTGTTTCCTTAGCTCAGGCCTGCTGGAGATTGCCTTTACTCTCAGAGGGACTTATCCGAATTAAAACAGGTCTCTTAACGTAGAGCATAGAATAGAACTTTATTAATCCCTTTGGGGAGGTCAATTTATTGTTTATTTTTGAGCATGTGGTTTCTTTGTCTGTTCTTCCCATCCTCACTCAACCTTAAAAAAGCAGTGCAGCTGCATGGCTGCAGATGTATGTATGTTCCCTATGTTTGCTAGTACCACTTAATTAAATAACCTGAGCTCTTTTTACGCCTCCACTTCACAGAATTCAATAATTAAATAACAACCCAAAAAATTTCAGTTCTATTTATTGTTCATTCTTATGGCTTTGCACCTCTGACACACAAGGATAAATTCAGCAGCGTGTGAGAAAGAGGAGGAGAAAGTCGGAGCAGGGAGCACCAACCTAGAGATGAAGAAGAGAACAAGAGAGAGCAGACATGATAGCCAAAAAAATATTGTGATAATAGCCTATTTCATTTAAAAAATCCGGGTGTGTTTTAGAATATCTTGAAATATACCTTCTCTGATTTCTAAAAAATAAAATAAAACGCGGCTTGATTTTTCAGGACTTTGCTCACCGTTAGTTAGAAAGGATCGCTCGCCTCTGTGCTTCTTCTTTGGTTGAGGTACCTTGGATTAGAAATCGCTGCTTCCACCTAGTGTATCCAGCCAAAAATGATCACAGCTACACGACATTTGTTGATCTCTTTCCAATGGTTTGCAATTTAATATACATTTAGGAAATACTGCCGGATAAGTATACCAGATATACTTAGTTGAGTTCTTTCCCCGCCACCACGCCACAAAATACAATAACGAAATAACAACAAAAAGACTTTAGTTCATATCAAAGTTATATTTATTTTATCTCTCTTAAGGCTTTCCAGGCTGTTCTCGCTCCTGTCGTTAGCTGATGTTTGTACGAGACTTTATTAGCGACAATGAAAACAAGGCAGCATTCAAAGCCTGTCTGTATTTCTTCACCTTGGGGTGCTTATGGATATATTATCGCTATTAACCTAAAAAAAAAAAAACGTTTAAGGTTCTTTGTTATTGATAAATGAGCCACATGAGAGCTGTTACTTACTTTAAACAGAATTTATTATTATTATTATTTAACTTTAAACAGTTTTCTTCGGGCCAAGAACTGCGTGTGACGTCACACTGGCTACCTGCTGTGACCTATCAATGCGTTCTTCGGGGTGGGCGTGGCTTCTGACATGCGAGGCTATAAATAGCCAAGAGCAATGCCAGTAAAGCTCAGTTCACAAAGCATTTATGCATCAGAGCAGCGAGTGTAATTTAAGCGCATTTAGTTTACAAACAGCACACATGTCTAGCACAACTCCAACTACACATCAAATGAATCCCACTTCTCCAATTCAGAGTTTAAATAGTACAGACTTTAACATGAATACTCCACTCACTTACACCTCAGTGGAAACTTGGGAGTTACTCATCAACCACTTTTTTGGTACAATTGTACCACAGTGGCAATCTCTGGTACCGTTCAAACCAGAGTACTGTGACTTTCATCTGCTTTCCACTTTGTTAACAGACATGCTGAAGTTTTGTAAAATGTTAGTGAGATCAACTAGGGAACCCACAGAGAATGGAGATCCAACCTCCATGCAGACCTCTGAGGTCTGTCTTCAGTCCATGGGCACAGACTGCCCCGAGAAAACAGAGGATACAGGAGCAAAGGACAGCATCCTGAATGAAAGCTCTGTGGATGACCACAATGATAATGAAAACTTAGAAACTCCAGGACTGGAGGCTGAAGCAGCCCTAGACTGCATATCTGTGGGTAATTCAAACACACAACTCGAAACAATAGACACAGCAAAGCCAAAAAAGAGCTGTATGAAGAAAAACCTCACAGCTGATACAAAAGACTTTGACAAAACAGAATCTTGTCTCCTGGAAAACAATGTGAAGCTAGAAGTACCTGAGTCTGACACTGAGTCTTTAACTTTTTCTAGTATCAGTCTGCTGTCTGATTCTCTAAGTGAAAGCTCTGTAGAAGACCAGGGATTGGAGGCTCAACCAGTTGTAGGCTGCATATCTGTAGACAACTCAAGCTACAGAGATGAAACAGAAAGTCGAGGACTGAAAGATGAGGCAACCCCCAGATTTCAGGGATTCCTCAGTGACAGTGAGTCTTTAACTTCTTGTCAGATCAGTCCACTATCTGATTCTCTGAGCGAGGAAAAGTTGTGTGTCAACAAAGTTATTCAGATGGTGGTTTCAAAGGCCATAGACAACGTCGCCTCTAAACACAAGCTCTTCACAGAGCGCCTCACTCCTGACTGCATTGGTGATCGCCTGCTTGAGAAAATGTGGCCAGAAATTAATGACAAACATTTGGATCTATCTCCAAAAAGCCTAAAAAATATCCACGAGGCCATTTTAAAGGATCTTTGCAAAACACACAAATGCAAGGAAAAATATTTGATTTTTAGTCTGAGGGAGCAGCTTGATAACATTACTGTTCCAATCTTCACCAAACACCTGCTGGGATTACCAAAAAGAGTACTCAGTGTATCTAAAAACTGGGACGAGTACTGGGAGCTTGTGGAAAAATTCACTAGAGATCTGGTAATACACAGTATGGCCGAACTAAATGAGACGACGACATGGCATTCAGGAACAACTGACTTCATTGTACAGAGGCTTAGCCAAAAGATCTGGAACAAAATTTTGTCCAAAAAATATAAAATCTCCCTAGAGAACATTGAAGAACTCAGCTTGACAGTATACAATGATCTCCATGAAAAGTGGCATTCTCCAGGACAGTTCATGAAGTTAAGCAACCCAACGGTTGACGAAATAATTGTCAACACTTTCAAAAAACATGCCAAGCTGAAGAGACAAAGTATCATCTCTAGGATTTTCTCATGTGCACACTAAATGAGTGCAAATGAGAAAAAGGTGTGCTATTTTAAGACAAGCACACGTGCTTGTCTTAAAATATTTATTTAAATTGGTCCATCTCATCTAAACTTAGTTTTAAAACCAAGTTTAGATGAGATGGACCAATTTTAATTGGCAAAAAAAAAAAAGAGTGGTTAAAATAACCACTCTTTTTCTCCTGCCTTCCTTCCCTCATCCCCAACTGGCCAAGGCAGATGGCCACCCCATTCCTGAGCCTGGTTCTGCTGGAGGTTTCCCCCTTGTAAAAGGGGGTTTTTCCTTCCCACTGTCGCCAAAGTGCATGCTCTTGGGGGTTGGAGTTTCTATGTATTATTGCATGGTCTTGACCTTGCAATAATACACCTTGAGGGAAGTGGAGGGGGGTGGTTTGGCACCGTTTCTTAACTTAAAATGTCCAATTACAACAGGACATTTTAAGTTAAGAAACAGTGCCACACCAAAATAAATAAAAAAAAAAATAATAAAATGAAATAAAAATACATTTTGTGTTGTTTCATTTCATTTGCTGAAAATGGGATATCAGATTAGTTTAGTGTGTAAATAAAATACCTTCCATCTGGTGTTGTACCTCTCTCTGTCTTTCTGTAAGGTAGATCACGAGCCAATATTTTCCCCATGACTCCACCAATCAGCTCGTGTCAATCTGGAGTTTACCTGCATACATCCTGTTCACTCTGTCAGAAGTTTGGCGCCTGCTAGTGATTTAGGAAACACCCCCAGATTGCCTGGTGATAGTCACAGTTTAGTGTGGGCAGTAGCCTGCTCAATACAGTGTATAATTACGTATATATCTATAACGACTCATTACGTTATAACTACATTAGTGTACTTTGTTTCCTTAGCTCAGGCCTGCTGGAGATTGCCTTTACTCTCAGAGGGACTTATCCGAATTAAAACAGGTCTCTTAACGTAGAGCATAGAATAGAACTTTATTAATCCCTTTGGGGAGGTCAATTTATTGTTTATTTTTGAGCATGTGGTTTCTTTGTCTGTTCTTCCCATCCTCACTCAACCTTAAAAAAGCAGTGCAGCTGCATGGCTGCAGATGTATGTATGTTCCCTATGTTTGCTAGTACCACTTAATTAAATAACCTGAGCTCTTTTTACGCCTCCACTTCACAGAATTCAATAATTAAATAACAACCCAAAAAATTTCAGTTCTATTTATTGTTCATTCTTATGGCTTTGCACCTCTGACACACAAGGATAAATTCAGCAGCGTGTGAGAAAGAGGAGGAGAAAGTCGGAGCAGGGAGCACCAACCTAGAGATGAAGAAGAGAACAAGAGAGAGCAGACATGATAGCCAAAAAAATATTGTGATAATAGCCTATTTCATTTAAAAAATCCGGGTGTGTTTTAGAATATCTTGAAATATACCTTCTCTGATTTCTAAAAAATAAAATAAAACGCGGCTTGATTTTTCAGGACTTTGCTCACCGTTAGTTAGAAAGGATCGCTCGCCTCTGTGCTTCTTCTTTGGTTGAGGTACCTTGGATTAGAAATCGCTGCTTCCACCTAGTGTATCCAGCCAAAAATGATCACAGCTACACGACATTTGTTGATCTCTTTCCAATGGTTTGCAATTTAATATACATTTAGGAAATACTGCCGGATAAGTATACCAGATATACTTAGTTGAGTTCTTTCCCCGCCACCACGCCACAAAATACAATAACGAAATAACAACAAAAAGACTTTAGTTCATATCAAAGTTATATTTATTTTATCTCTCTTAAGGCTTTCCAGGCTGTTCTCGCTCCTGTCGTTAGCTGATGTTTGTACGAGACTTTATTAGCGACAATGAAAACAAGGCAGCATTCAAAGCCTGTCTGTATTTCTTCACCTTGGGGTGCTTATGGATATATTATCGCTATTAACCTAAAAAAAAAAAAAACGTTTAAGGTTCTTTGTTATTGATAAATGAGCCACATGAGAGCTGTTACTTACTTTAAACAGAATTTATTATTATTATTATTTAACTTTAAACAGTTTTCTTCGGGCCAAGAACTGCGTGTGACGTCACACTGGCTACCTGCTGTGACCTATCAATGCGTTCTTCGGGGTGGGCGTGGCTTCTGACATGCGAGGCTATAAATAGCCAAGAGCAATGCCAGTAAAGCTCAGTTCACAAAGCATTTATGCATCAGAGCAGCGAGTGTAATTTAAGCGCATTTAGTTTACAAACAGCACACATGTCTAGCACAACTCCAACTACACATCAAATGAATCCCACTTCTCCAATTCAGAGTTTAAATAGTACAGACTTTAACATGAATACTCCACTCACTTACACCTCAGTGGAAACTTGGGAGTTACTCATCAACCACTTTTTTGGTACAATTGTACCACAGTGGCAATCTCTGGTACCGTTCAAACCAGAGTACTGTGACTTTCATCTGCTTTCCACTTTGTTAACAGACATGCTGAAGTTTTGTAAAATGTTAGTGAGATCAACTAGGGAACCCACAGAGAATGGAGATCCAACCTCCATGCAGACCTCTGAGGTCTGTCTTCAGTCCATGGGCACAGACTGCCCCGAGAAAACAGAGGATACAGGAGCAAAGGACAGCATCCTGAATGAAAGCTCTGTGGATGACCACAATGATAATGAAAACTTAGAAACTCCAGGACTGGAGGCTGAAGCAGCCCTAGACTGCATATCTGTGGGTAATTCAAACACACAACTCGAAACAATAGACACAGCAAAGCCAAAAAAGAGCTGTATGAAGAAAAACCTCACAGCTGATACAAAAGACTTTGACAAAACAGAATCTTGTCTCCTGGAAAACAATGTGAAGCTAGAAGTACCTGAGTCTGACACTGAGTCTTTAACTTTTTCTAGTATCAGTCTGCTGTCTGATTCTCTAAGTGAAAGCTCTGTAGAAGACCAGGGATTGGAGGCTCAACCAGTTGTAGGCTGCATATCTGTAGACAACTCAAGCTACAGAGATGAAACAGAAAGTCGAGGACTGAAAGATGAGGCAACCCCCAGATTTCAGGGATTCCTCAGTGACAGTGAGTCTTTAACTTCTTGTCAGATCAGTCCACTATCTGATTCTCTGAGCGAGGAAAAGTTGTGTGTCAACAAAGTTATTCAGATGGTGGTTTCAAAGGCCATAGACAACGTCGCCTCTAAACACAAGCTCTTCACAGAGCGCCTCACTCCTGACTGCATTGGTGATCGCCTGCTTGAGAAAATGTGGCCAGAAATTAATGACAAACATTTGGATCTATCTCCAAAAAGCCTAAAAAATATCCACGAGGCCATTTTAAAGGATCTTTGCAAAACACACAAATGCAAGGAAAAATATTTGATTTTTAGTCTGAGGGAGCAGCTTGATAACATTACTGTTCCAATCTTCACCAAACACCTGCTGGGATTACCAAAAAGAGTACTCAGTGTATCTAAAAACTGGGACGAGTACTGGGAGCTTGTGGAAAAATTCACTAGAGATCTGGTAATACACAGTATGGCCGAACTAAATGAGACGACGACATGGCATTCAGGAACAACTGACTTCATTGTACAGAGGCTTAGCCAAAAGATCTGGAACAAAATTTTGTCCAAAAAATATAAAATCTCCCTAGAGAACATTGAAGAACTCAGCTTGACAGTATACAATGATCTCCATGAAAAGTGGCATTCTCCAGGACAGTTCATGAAGTTAAGCAACCCAACGGTTGACGAAATAATTGTCAACACTTTCAAAAAACATGCCAAGCTGAAGAGACAAAGTATCATCTCTAGGATTTTCTCATGTGCACACTAAATGAGTGCAAATGAGAAAAAGGTGTGCTATTTTAAGACAAGCACACGTGCTTGTCTTAAAATATTTATTTAAATTGGTCCATCTCATCTAAACTTAGTTTTAAAACCAAGTTTAGATGAGATGGACCAATTTTAATTGGCAAAAAAAAAAAAGAGTGGTTAAAATAACCACTCTTTTTCTCCTGCCTTCCTTCCCTCATCCCCAACTGGCCAAGGCAGATGGCCACCCCATTCCTGAGCCTGGTTCTGCTGGAGGTTTCCCCCTTGTAAAAGGGGGTTTTTCCTTCCCACTGTCGCCAAAGTGCATGCTCTTGGGGGTTGGAGTTTCTATGTATTATTGCATGGTCTTGACCTTGCAATAATACACCTTGAGGGAAGTGGAGGGGGGTGGTTTGGCACCGTTTCTTAACTTAAAATGTCCAATTACAACAGGACATTTTAAGTTAAGAAACAGTGCCACACCAAAATAAATAAAAAAAAAAATAATAAAATGAAATAAAAATACATTTTGTGTTGTTTCATTTCATTTGCTGAAAATGGGATATCAGATTAGTTTAGTGTGTAAATAAAATACCTTCCATCTGGTGTTGTACCTCTCTCTGTCTTTCTGTAAGGTAGATCACGAGCCAATATTTTCCCCATGACTCCACCAATCAGCTCGTGTCAATCTGGAGTTTACCTGCATACATCCTGTTCACTCTGTCAGAAGTTTGGCGCCTGCTAGTGATTTAGGAAACACCCCCAGATTGCCTGGTGATAGTCACAGTTTAGTGTGGGCAGTAGCCTGCTCAATACAGTGTATAATTACGTATATATCTATAACGACTCATTACGTTATAACTACATTAGTGTACTTTGTTTCCTTAGCTCAGGCCTGCTGGAGATTGCCTTTACTCTCAGAGGGACTTATCCGAATTAAAACAGGTCTCTTAACGTAGAGCATAGAATAGAACTTTATTAATCCCTTTGGGGAGGTCAATTTATTGTTTATTTTTGAGCATGTGGTTTCTTTGTCTGTTCTTCCCATCCTCACTCAACCTTAAAAAAGCAGTGCAGCTGCATGGCTGCAGATGTATGTATGTTCCCTATGTTTGCTAGTACCACTTAATTAAATAACCTGAGCTCTTTTTACGCCTCCACTTCACAGAATTCAATAATTAAATAACAACCCAAAAAATTTCAGTTCTATTTATTGTTCATTCTTATGGCTTTGCACCTCTGACACACAAGGATAAATTCAGCAGCGTGTGAGAAAGAGGAGGAGAAAGTCGGAGCAGGGAGCACCAACCTAGAGATGAAGAAGAGAACAAGAGAGAGCAGACATGATAGCCAAAAAAATATTGTGATAATAGCCTATTTCATTTAAAAAATCCGGGTGTGTTTTAGAATATCTTGAAATATACCTTCTCTGATTTCTAAAAAATAAAATAAAACGCGGCTTGATTTTTCAGGACTTTGCTCACCGTTAGTTAGAAAGGATCGCTCGCCTCTGTGCTTCTTCTTTGGTTGAGGTACCTTGGATTAGAAATCGCTGCTTCCACCTAGTGTATCCAGCCAAAAATGATCACAGCTACACGACATTTGTTGATCTCTTTCCAATGGTTTGCAATTTAATATACATTTAGGAAATACTGCCGGATAAGTATACCAGATATACTTAGTTGAGTTCTTTCCCCGCCACCACGCCACAAAATACAATAACGAAATAACAACAAAAAGACTTTAGTTCATATCAAAGTTATATTTATTTTATCTCTCTTAAGGCTTTCCAGGCTGTTCTCGCTCCTGTCGTTAGCTGATGTTTGTACGAGACTTTATTAGCGACAATGAAAACAAGGCAGCATTCAAAGCCTGTCTGTATTTCTTCACCTTGGGGTGCTTATGGATATATTATCGCTATTAACCTAAAAAAAAAAAAAACGTTTAAGGTTCTTTGTTATTGATAAATGAGCCACATGAGAGCTGTTACTTACTTTAAACAGAATTTATTATTATTATTATTTAACTTTAAACAGTTTTCTTCGGGCCAAGAACTGCGTGTGACGTCACACTGGCTACCTGCTGTGACCTATCAATGCGTTCTTCGGGGTGGGCGTGGCTTCTGACATGCGAGGCTATAAATAGCCAAGAGCAATGCCAGTAAAGCTCAGTTCACAAAGCATTTATGCATCAGAGCAGCGAGTGTAATTTAAGCGCATTTAGTTTACAAACAGCACACATGTCTAGCACAACTCCAACTACACATCAAATGAATCCCACTTCTCCAATTCAGAGTTTAAATAGTACAGACTTTAACATGAATACTCCACTCACTTACACCTCAGTGGAAACTTGGGAGTTACTCATCAACCACTTTTTTGGTACAATTGTACCACAGTGGCAATCTCTGGTACCGTTCAAACCAGAGTACTGTGACTTTCATCTGCTTTCCACTTTGTTAACAGACATGCTGAAGTTTTGTAAAATGTTAGTGAGATCAACTAGGGAACCCACAGAGAATGGAGATCCAACCTCCATGCAGACCTCTGAGGTCTGTCTTCAGTCCATGGGCACAGACTGCCCCGAGAAAACAGAGGATACAGGAGCAAAGGACAGCATCCTGAATGAAAGCTCTGTGGATGACCACAATGATAATGAAAACTTAGAAACTCCAGGACTGGAGGCTGAAGCAGCCCTAGACTGCATATCTGTGGGTAATTCAAACACACAACTCGAAACAATAGACACAGCAAAGCCAAAAAAGAGCTGTATGAAGAAAAACCTCACAGCTGATACAAAAGACTTTGACAAAACAGAATCTTGTCTCCTGGAAAACAATGTGAAGCTAGAAGTACCTGAGTCTGACACTGAGTCTTTAACTTTTTCTAGTATCAGTCTGCTGTCTGATTCTCTAAGTGAAAGCTCTGTAGAAGACCAGGGATTGGAGGCTCAACCAGTTGTAGGCTGCATATCTGTAGACAACTCAAGCTACAGAGATGAAACAGAAAGTCGAGGACTGAAAGATGAGGCAACCCCCAGATTTCAGGGATTCCTCAGTGACAGTGAGTCTTTAACTTCTTGTCAGATCAGTCCACTATCTGATTCTCTGAGCGAGGAAAAGTTGTGTGTCAACAAAGTTATTCAGATGGTGGTTTCAAAGGCCATAGACAACGTCGCCTCTAAACACAAGCTCTTCACAGAGCGCCTCACTCCTGACTGCATTGGTGATCGCCTGCTTGAGAAAATGTGGCCAGAAATTAATGACAAACATTTGGATCTATCTCCAAAAAGCCTAAAAAATATCCACGAGGCCATTTTAAAGGATCTTTGCAAAACACACAAATGCAAGGAAAAATATTTGATTTTTAGTCTGAGGGAGCAGCTTGATAACATTACTGTTCCAATCTTCACCAAACACCTGCTGGGATTACCAAAAAGAGTACTCAGTGTATCTAAAAACTGGGACGAGTACTGGGAGCTTGTGGAAAAATTCACTAGAGATCTGGTAATACACAGTATGGCCGAACTAAATGAGACGACGACATGGCATTCAGGAACAACTGACTTCATTGTACAGAGGCTTAGCCAAAAGATCTGGAACAAAATTTTGTCCAAAAAATATAAAATCTCCCTAGAGAACATTGAAGAACTCAGCTTGACAGTATACAATGATCTCCATGAAAAGTGGCATTCTCCAGGACAGTTCATGAAGTTAAGCAACCCAACGGTTGACGAAATAATTGTCAACACTTTCAAAAAACATGCCAAGCTGAAGAGACAAAGTATCATCTCTAGGATTTTCTCATGTGCACACTAAATGAGTGCAAATGAGAAAAAGGTGTGCTATTTTAAGACAAGCACACGTGCTTGTCTTAAAATATTTATTTAAATTGGTCCATCTCATCTAAACTTAGTTTTAAAACCAAGTTTAGATGAGATGGACCAATTTTAATTGGCAAAAAAAAAAAAGAGTGGTTAAAATAACCACTCTTTTTCTCCTGCCTTCCTTCCCTCATCCCCAACTGGCCAAGGCAGATGGCCACCCCATTCCTGAGCCTGGTTCTGCTGGAGGTTTCCCCCTTGTAAAAGGGGGTTTTTCCTTCCCACTGTCGCCAAAGTGCATGCTCTTGGGGGTTGGAGTTTCTATGTATTATTGCATGGTCTTGACCTTGCAATAATACACCTTGAGGGAAGTGGAGGGGGGTGGTTTGGCACCGTTTCTTAACTTAAAATGTCCAATTACAACAGGACATTTTAAGTTAAGAAACAGTGCCACACCAAAATAAATAAAAAAAAAAAATAATAAAATGAAATAAAAATACATTTTGTGTTGTTTCATTTCATTTGCTGAAAATGGGATATCAGATTAGTTTAGTGTGTAAATAAAATACCTTCCATCTGGTGTTGTACCTCTCTCTGTCTTTCTGTAAGGTAGATCACGAGCCAATATTTTCCCCATGACTCCACCAATCAGCTCGTGTCAATCTGGAGTTTACCTGCATACATCCTGTTCACTCTGTCAGAAGTTTGGCGCCTGCTAGTGATTTAGGAAACACCCCCAGATTGCCTGGTGATAGTCACAGTTTAGTGTGGGCAGTAGCCTGCTCAATACAGTGTATAATTACGTATATATCTATAACGACTCATTACGTTATAACTACATTAGTGTACTTTGTTTCCTTAGCTCAGGCCTGCTGGAGATTGCCTTTACTCTCAGAGGGACTTATCCGAATTAAAACAGGTCTCTTAACGTAGAGCATAGAATAGAACTTTATTAATCCCTTTGGGGAGGTCAATTTATTGTTTATTTTTGAGCATGTGGTTTCTTTGTCTGTTCTTCCCATCCTCACTCAACCTTAAAAAAGCAGTGCAGCTGCATGGCTGCAGATGTATGTATGTTCCCTATGTTTGCTAGTACCACTTAATTAAATAACCTGAGCTCTTTTTACGCCTCCACTTCACAGAATTCAATAATTAAATAACAACCCAAAAAGTTTCAGTTCTATTTATTGTTCATTCTTATGGCTTTGCACCTCTGACACACAAGGATAAATTCAGCAGCGTGTGAGAAAGAGGAGGAGAAAGTCGGAGCAGGGAGCACCAACCTAGAGATGAAGAAGAGAACAAGAGAGAGCAGACATGATAGCCAAAAAAATATTGTGATAATAGCCTATTTCATTTAAAAAATCCGGGTGTGTTTTAGAATATCTTGAAATATACCTTCTCTGATTTCTAAAAAATAAAATAAAACGCGGCTTGATTTTTCAGGACTTTGCTCACCGTTAGTTAGAAAGGATCGCTCGCCTCTGTGCTTCTTCTTTGGTTGAGGTACCTTGGATTAGAAATCGCTGCTTCCACCTAGTGTATCCAGCCAAAAATGATCACAGCTACACGACATTTGTTGATCTCTTTCCAATGGTTTGCAATTTAATATACATTTAGGAAATACTGCCGGATAAGTATACCAGATATACTTAGTTGAGTTCTTTCCCCGCCACCACGCCACAAAATACAATAACGAAATAACAACAAAAAGACTTTAGTTCATATCAAAGTTATATTTATTTTATCTCTCTTAAGGCTTTCCAGGCTGTTCTCGCTCCTGTCGTTAGCTGATGTTTGTACGAGACTTTATTAGCGACAATGAAAACAAGGCAGCATTCAAAGCCTGTCTGTATTTCTTCACCTTGGGGTGCTTATGGATATATTATCGCTATTAACCTAAAAAAAAAAAAAACGTTTAAGGTTCTTTGTTATTGATAAATGAGCCACATGAGAGCTGTTACTTACTTTAAACAGAATTTATTATTATTATTATTTAACTTTAAACAGTTTTCTTCGGGCCAAGAACTGCGTGTGACGTCACACTGGCTACCTGCTGTGACCTATCAATGCGTTCTTCGGGGTGGGCGTGGCTTCTGACATGCGAGGCTATAAATAGCCAAGAGCAATGCCAGTAAAGCTCAGTTCACAAAGCATTTATGCATCAGAGCAGCGAGTGTAATTTAAGCGCATTTAGTTTACAAACAGCACACATGTCTAGCACAACTCCAACTACACATCAAATGAATCCCACTTCTCCAATTCAGAGTTTAAATAGTACAGACTTTAACATGAATACTCCACTCACTTACACCTCAGTGGAAACTTGGGAGTTACTCATCAACCACTTTTTTGGTACAATTGTACCACAGTGGCAATCTCTGGTACCGTTCAAACCAGAGTACTGTGACTTTCATCTGCTTTCCACTTTGTTAACAGACATGCTGAAGTTTTGTAAAATGTTAGTGAGATCAACTAGGGAACCCACAGAGAATGGAGATCCAACCTCCATGCAGACCTCTGAGGTCTGTCTTCAGTCCATGGGCACAGACTGCCCCGAGAAAACAGAGGATACAGGAGCAAAGGACAGCATCCTGAATGAAAGCTCTGTGGATGACCACAATGATAATGAAAACTTAGAAACTCCAGGACTGGAGGCTGAAGCAGCCCTAGACTGCATATCTGTGGGTAATTCAAACACACAACTCGAAACAATAGACACAGCAAAGCCAAAAAAGAGCTGTATGAAGAAAAACCTCACAGCTGATACAAAAGACTTTGACAAAACAGAATCTTGTCTCCTGGAAAACAATGTGAAGCTAGAAGTACCTGAGTCTGACACTGAGTCTTTAACTTTTTCTAGTATCAGTCTGCTGTCTGATTCTCTAAGTGAAAGCTCTGTAGAAGACCAGGGATTGGAGGCTCAACCAGTTGTAGGCTGCATATCTGTAGACAACTCAAGCTACAGAGATGAAACAGAAAGTCGAGGACTGAAAGATGAGGCAACCCCCAGATTTCAGGGATTCCTCAGTGACAGTGAGTCTTTAACTTCTTGTCAGATCAGTCCACTATCTGATTCTCTGAGCGAGGAAAAGTTGTGTGTCAACAAAGTTATTCAGATGGTGGTTTCAAAGGCCATAGACAACGTCGCCTCTAAACACAAGCTCTTCACAGAGCGCCTCACTCCTGACTGCATTGGTGATCGCCTGCTTGAGAAAATGTGGCCAGAAATTAATGACAAACATTTGGATCTATCTCCAAAAAGCCTAAAAAATATCCACGAGGCCATTTTAAAGGATCTTTGCAAAACACACAAATGCAAGGAAAAATATTTGATTTTTAGTCTGAGGGAGCAGCTTGATAACATTACTGTTCCAATCTTCACCAAACACCTGCTGGGATTACCAAAAAGAGTACTCAGTGTATCTAAAAACTGGGACGAGTACTGGGAGCTTGTGGAAAAATTCACTAGAGATCTGGTAATACACAGTATGGCCGAACTAAATGAGACGACGACATGGCATTCAGGAACAACTGACTTCATTGTACAGAGGCTTAGCCAAAAGATCTGGAACAAAATTTTGTCCAAAAAATATAAAATCTCCCTAGAGAACATTGAAGAACTCAGCTTGACAGTATACAATGATCTCCATGAAAAGTGGCATTCTCCAGGACAGTTCATGAAGTTAAGCAACCCAACGGTTGACGAAATAATTGTCAACACTTTCAAAAAACATGCCAAGCTGAAGAGACAAAGTATCATCTCTAGGATTTTCTCATGTGCACACTAAATGAGTGCAAATGAGAAAAAGGTGTGCTATTTTAAGACAAGCACACGTGCTTGTCTTAAAATATTTATTTAAATTGGTCCATCTCATCTAAACTTAGTTTTAAAACCAAGTTTAGATGAGATGGACCAATTTTAATTGGCAAAAAAAAAAAAGAGTGGTTAAAATAACCACTCTTTTTCTCCTGCCTTCCTTCCCTCATCCCCAACTGGCCAAGGCAGATGGCCACCCCATTCCTGAGCCTGGTTCTGCTGGAGGTTTCCCCCTTGTAAAAGGGGGTTTTTCCTTCCCACTGTCGCCAAAGTGCATGCTCTTGGGGGTTGGAGTTTCTATGTATTATTGCATGGTCTTGACCTTGCAATAATACACCTTGAGGGAAGTGGAGGGGGGTGGTTTGGCACCGTTTCTTAACTTAAAATGTCCAATTACAACAGGACATTTTAAGTTAAGAAACAGTGCCACACCAAAATAAATAAAAAAAATAATAATAAAATGAAATAAAAATACATTTTGTGTTGTTTCATTTCATTTGCTGAAAATGGGATATCAGATTAGTTTAGTGTGTAAATAAAATACCTTCCATCTGGTGTTGTACCTCTCTCTGTCTTTCTGTAAGGTAGATCACGAGCCAATATTTTCCCCATGACTCCACCAATCAGCTCGTGTCAATCTGGAGTTTACCTGCATACATCCTGTTCACTCTGTCAGAAGTTTGGCGCCTGCTAGTGATTTAGGAAACACCCCCAGATTGCCTGGTGATAGTCACAGTTTAGTGTGGGCAGTAGCCTGCTCAATACAGTGTATAATTACGTATATATCTATAACGACTCATTACGTTATAACTACATTAGTGTACTTTGTTTCCTTAGCTCAGGCCTGCTGGAGATTGCCTTTACTCTCAGAGGGACTTATCCGAATTAAAACAGGTCTCTTAACGTAGAGCATAGAATAGAACTTTATTAATCCCTTTGGGGAGGTCAATTTATTGTTTATTTTTGAGCATGTGGTTTCTTTGTCTGTTCTTCCCATCCTCACTCAACCTTAAAAAAGCAGTGCAGCTGCATGGCTGCAGATGTATGTATGTTCCCTATGTTTGCTAGTACCACTTAATTAAATAACCTGAGCTCTTTTTACGCCTCCACTTCACAGAATTCAATAATTAAATAACAACCCAAAAAATTTCAGTTCTATTTATTGTTCATTCTTATGGCTTTGCACCTCTGACACACAAGGATAAATTCAGCAGCGTGTGAGAAAGAGGAGGAGAAAGTCGGAGCAGGGAGCACCAACCTAGAGATGAAGAAGAGAACAAGAGAGAGCAGACATGATAGCCAAAAAAATATTGTGATAATAGCCTATTTCATTTAAAAAATCCGGGTGTGTTTTAGAATATCTTGAAATATACCTTCTCTGATTTCTAAAAAATAAAATAAAACGCGGCTTGATTTTTCAGGACTTTGCTCACCGTTAGTTAGAAAGGATCGCTCGCCTCTGTGCTTCTTCTTTGGTTGAGGTACCTTGGATTAGAAATCGCTGCTTCCACCTAGTGTATCCAGCCAAAAATGATCACAGCTACACGACATTTGTTGATCTCTTTCCAATGGTTTGCAATTTAATATACATTTAGGAAATACTGCCGGATAAGTATACCAGATATACTTAGTTGAGTTCTTTCCCCGCCACCACGCCACAAAATACAATAACGAAATAACAACAAAAAGACTTTAGTTCATATCAAAGTTATATTTATTTTATCTCTCTTAAGGCTTTCCAGGCTGTTCTCGCTCCTGTCGTTAGCTGATGTTTGTACGAGACTTTATTAGCGACAATGAAAACAAGGCAGCATTCAAAGCCTGTCTGTATTTCTTCACCTTGGGGTGCTTATGGATATATTATCGCTATTAACCTAAAAAAAAAAAAAACGTTTAAGGTTCTTTGTTATTGATAAATGAGCCACATGAGAGCTGTTACTTACTTTAAACAGAATTTATTATTATTATTATTTAACTTTAAACAGTTTTCTTCGGGCCAAGAACTGCGTGTGACGTCACACTGGCTACCTGCTGTGACCTATCAATGCGTTCTTCGGGGTGGGCGTGGCTTCTGACATGCGAGGCTATAAATAGCCAAGAGCAATGCCAGTAAAGCTCAGTTCACAAAGCATTTATGCATCAGAGCAGCGAGTGTAATTTAAGCGCATTTAGTTTACAAACAGCACACATGTCTAGCACAACTCCAACTACACATCAAATGAATCCCACTTCTCCAATTCAGAGTTTAAATAGTACAGACTTTAACATGAATACTCCACTCACTTACACCTCAGTGGAAACTTGGGAGTTACTCATCAACCACTTTTTTGGTACAATTGTACCACAGTGGCAATCTCTGGTACCGTTCAAACCAGAGTACTGTGACTTTCATCTGCTTTCCACTTTGTTAACAGACATGCTGAAGTTTTGTAAAATGTTAGTGAGATCAACTAGGGAACCCACAGAGAATGGAGATCCAACCTCCATGCAGACCTCTGAGGTCTGTCTTCAGTCCATGGGCACAGACTGCCCCGAGAAAACAGAGGATACAGGAGCAAAGGACAGCATCCTGAATGAAAGCTCTGTGGATGACCACAATGATAATGAAAACTTAGAAACTCCAGGACTGGAGGCTGAAGCAGCCCTAGACTGCATATCTGTGGGTAATTCAAACACACAACTCGAAACAATAGACACAGCAAAGCCAAAAAAGAGCTGTATGAAGAAAAACCTCACAGCTGATACAAAAGACTTTGACAAAACAGAATCTTGTCTCCTGGAAAACAATGTGAAGCTAGAAGTACCTGAGTCTGACACTGAGTCTTTAACTTTTTCTAGTATCAGTCTGCTGTCTGATTCTCTAAGTGAAAGCTCTGTAGAAGACCAGGGATTGGAGGCTCAACCAGTTGTAGGCTGCATATCTGTAGACAACTCAAGCTACAGAGATGAAACAGAAAGTCGAGGACTGAAAGATGAGGCAACCCCCAGATTTCAGGGATTCCTCAGTGACAGTGAGTCTTTAACTTCTTGTCAGATCAGTCCACTATCTGATTCTCTGAGCGAGGAAAAGTTGTGTGTCAACAAAGTTATTCAGATGGTGGTTTCAAAGGCCATAGACAACGTCGCCTCTAAACACAAGCTCTTCACAGAGCGCCTCACTCCTGACTGCATTGGTGATCGCCTGCTTGAGAAAATGTGGCCAGAAATTAATGACAAACATTTGGATCTATCTCCAAAAAGCCTAAAAAATATCCACGAGGCCATTTTAAAGGATCTTTGCAAAACACACAAATGCAAGGAAAAATATTTGATTTTTAGTCTGAGGGAGCAGCTTGATAACATTACTGTTCCAATCTTCACCAAACACCTGCTGGGATTACCAAAAAGAGTACTCAGTGTATCTAAAAACTGGGACGAGTACTGGGAGCTTGTGGAAAAATTCACTAGAGATCTGGTAATACACAGTATGGCCGAACTAAATGAGACGACGACATGGCATTCAGGAACAACTGACTTCATTGTACAGAGGCTTAGCCAAAAGATCTGGAACAAAATTTTGTCCAAAAAATATAAAATCTCCCTAGAGAACATTGAAGAACTCAGCTTGACAGTATACAATGATCTCCATGAAAAGTGGCATTCTCCAGGACAGTTCATGAAGTTAAGCAACCCAACGGTTGACGAAATAATTGTCAACACTTTCAAAAAACATGCCAAGCTGAAGAGACAAAGTATCATCTCTAGGATTTTCTCATGTGCACACTAAATGAGTGCAAATGAGAAAAAGGTGTGCTATTTTAAGACAAGCACACGTGCTTGTCTTAAAATATTTATTTAAATTGGTCCATCTCATCTAAACTTAGTTTTAAAACCAAGTTTAGATGAGATGGACCAATTTTAATTGGCAAAAAAAAAAAAGAGTGGTTAAAATAACCACTCTTTTTCTCCTGCCTTCCTTCCCTCATCCCCAACTGGCCAAGGCAGATGGCCACCCCATTCCTGAGCCTGGTTCTGCTGGAGGTTTCCCCCTTGTAAAAGGGGGTTTTTCCTTCCCACTGTCGCCAAAGTGCATGCTCTTGGGGGTTGGAGTTTCTATGTATTATTGCATGGTCTTGACCTTGCAATAATACACCTTGAGGGAAGTGGAGGGGGGTGGTTTGGCACCGTTTCTTAACTTAAAATGTCCAATTACAACAGGACATTTTAAGTTAAGAAACAGTGCCACACCAAAATAAATAAAAAAAATAAAAAATAAAATGAAATAAAAATACATTTTGTGTTGTTTCATTTCATTTGCTGAAAATGGGATATCAGATTAGTTTAGTGTGTAAATAAAATACCTTCCATCTGGTGTTGTACCTCTCTCTGTCTTTCTGTAAGGTAGATCACGAGCCAATATTTTCCCCATGACTCCACCAATCAGCTCGTGTCAATCTGGAGTTTACCTGCATACATCCTGTTCACTCTGTCAGAAGTTTGGCGCCTGCTAGTGATTTAGGAAACACCCCCAGATTGCCTGGTGATAGTCACAGTTTAGTGTGGGCAGTAGCCTGCTCAATACAGTGTATAATTACGTATATATCTATAACGACTCATTACGTTATAACTACATTAGTGTACTTTGTTTCCTTAGCTCAGGCCTGCTGGAGATTGCCTTTACTCTCAGAGGGACTTATCCGAATTAAAACAGGTCTCTTAACGTAGAGCATAGAATAGAACTTTATTAATCCCTTTGGGGAGGTCAATTTATTGTTTATTTTTGAGCATGTGGTTTCTTTGTCTGTTCTTCCCATCCTCACTCAACCTTAAAAAAGCAGTGCAGCTGCATGGCTGCAGATGTATGTATGTTCCCTATGTTTGCTAGTACCACTTAATTAAATAACCTGAGCTCTTTTTACGCCTCCACTTCACAGAATTCAATAATTAAATAACAACCCAAAAAATTTCAGTTCTATTTATTGTTCATTCTTATGGCTTTGCACCTCTGACACACAAGGATAAATTCAGCAGCGTGTGAGAAAGAGGAGGAGAAAGTCGGAGCAGGGAGCACCAACCTAGAGATGAAGAAGAGAACAAGAGAGAGCAGACATGATAGCCAAAAAAATATTGTGATAATAGCCTATTTCATTTAAAAAATCCGGGTGTGTTTTAGAATATCTTGAAATATACCTTCTCTGATTTCTAAAAAATAAAATAAAACGCGGCTTGATTTTTCAGGACTTTGCTCACCGTTAGTTAGAAAGGATCGCTCGCCTCTGTGCTTCTTCTTTGGTTGAGGTACCTTGGATTAGAAATCGCTGCTTCCACCTAGTGTATCCAGCCAAAAATGATCACAGCTACACGACATTTGTTGATCTCTTTCCAATGGTTTGCAATTTAATATACATTTAGGAAATACTGCCGGATAAGTATACCAGATATACTTAGTTGAGTTCTTTCCCCGCCACCACGCCACAAAATACAATAACGAAATAACAACAAAAAGACTTTAGTTCATATCAAAGTTATATTTATTTTATCTCTCTTAAGGCTTTCCAGGCTGTTCTCGCTCCTGTCGTTAGCTGATGTTTGTACGAGACTTTATTAGCGACAATGAAAACAAGGCAGCATTCAAAGCCTGTCTGTATTTCTTCACCTTGGGGTGCTTATGGATATATTATCGCTATTAACCTAAAAAAAAAAAACGTTTAAGGTTCTTTGTTATTGATAAATGAGCCACATGAGAGCTGTTACTTACTTTAAACAGAATTTATTATTATTATTATTTAACTTTAAACAGTTTTCTTCGGGCCAAGAACTGCGTGTGACGTCACACTGGCTACCTGCTGTGACCTATCAATGCGTTCTTCGGGGTGGGCGTGGCTTCTGACATGCGAGGCTATAAATAGCCAAGAGCAATGCCAGTAAAGCTCAGTTCACAAAGCATTTATGCATCAGAGCAGCGAGTGTAATTTAAGCGCATTTAGTTTACAAACAGCACACATGTCTAGCACAACTCCAACTACACATCAAATGAATCCCACTTCTCCAATTCAGAGTTTAAATAGTACAGACTTTAACATGAATACTCCACTCACTTACACCTCAGTGGAAACTTGGGAGTTACTCATCAACCACTTTTTTGGTACAATTGTACCACAGTGGCAATCTCTGGTACCGTTCAAACCAGAGTACTGTGACTTTCATCTGCTTTCCACTTTGTTAACAGACATGCTGAAGTTTTGTAAAATGTTAGTGAGATCAACTAGGGAACCCACAGAGAATGGAGATCCAACCTCCATGCAGACCTCTGAGGTCTGTCTTCAGTCCATGGGCACAGACTGCCCCGAGAAAACAGAGGATACAGGAGCAAAGGACAGCATCCTGAATGAAAGCTCTGTGGATGACCACAATGATAATGAAAACTTAGAAACTCCAGGACTGGAGGCTGAAGCAGCCCTAGACTGCATATCTGTGGGTAATTCAAACACACAACTCGAAACAATAGACACAGCAAAGCCAAAAAAGAGCTGTATGAAGAAAAACTTCACAGCTGATAGAAAAGACTTTGACAAAACAGAATCTTGTCTCCTGGAAAACAATGTGAAGCTAGAAGTACCTGAGTCTGACACTGAGTCTTTAACTTTTTCTAGTATCAGTCTGCTGTCTGATTCTCTAAGTGAAAGCTCTGTAGAAGACCAGGGATTGGAGGCTCAACCAGTTGTAGGCTGCATATCTGTAGACAACTCAAGCTACAGAGATGAAACAGAAAGTCGAGGACTGAAAGATGAGGCAACCCCCAGATTTCAGGGATTCCTCAGTGACAGTGAGTCTTTAACTTCTTGTCAGATCAGTCCACTATCTGATTCTCTGAGCGAGGAAAAGTTGTGTGTCAACAAAGTTATTCAGATGGTGGTTTCAAAGGCCATAGACAACGTCGCCTCTAAACACAAGCTCTTCACAGAGCGCCTCACTCCTGACTGCATTGGTGATCGCCTGCTTGAGAAAATGTGGCCAGAAATTAATGACAAACATTTGGATCTATCTCCAAAAAGCCTAAAAAATATCCACGAGGCCATTTTAAAGGATCTTTGCAAAACACACAAATGCAAGGAAAAATATTTGATTTTTAGTCTGAGGGAGCAGCTTGATAACATTACTGTTCCAATCTTCACCAAACACCTGCTGGGATTACCAAAAAGAGTACTCAGTGTATCTAAAAACTGGGACGAGTACTGGGAGCTTGTGGAAAAATTCACTAGAGATCTGGTAATACACAGTATGGCCGAACTAAATGAGACGACGACATGGCATTCAGGAACAACTGACTTCATTGTACAGAGGCTTAGCCAAAAGATCTGGAACAAAATTTTGTCCAAAAAATATAAAATCTCCCTAGAGAACATTGAAGAACTCAGCTTGACAGTATACAATGATCTCCATGAAAAGTGGCATTCTCCAGGACAGTTCATGAAGTTAAGCAACCCAACGGTTGACGAAATAATTGTCAACACTTTCAAAAAACATGCCAAGCTGAAGAGACAAAGTATCATCTCTAGGATTTTCTCATGTGCACACTAAATGAGTGCAAATGAGAAAAAGGTGTGCTATTTTAAGACAAGCACACGTGCTTGTCTTAAAATATTTATTTAAATTGGTCCATCTCATCTAAACTTAGTTTTAAAACCAAGTTTAGATGAGATGGACCAATTTTAATTGGCAAAAAAAAAAAGAGTGGTTAAAATAACCACTCTTTTTCTCCTGCCTTCCTTCCCTCATCCCCAACTGGCCAAGGCAGATGGCCACCCCATTCCTGAGCCTGGTTCTGCTGGAGGTTTCCCCCTTGTAAAAGGGGGTTTTTCCTTCCCACTGTCGCCAAAGTGCATGCTCTTGGGGGTTGGAGTTTCTATGTATTATTGCATGGTCTTGACCTTGCAATAATACACCTTGAGGGAAGTGGAGGGGGGTGGTTTGGCACCGTTTCTTAACTTAAAATGTCCAATTACAACAGGACATTTTAAGTTAAGAAACAGTGCCACACCAAAATAAATAAAAAAAATAAAAAATAAAATGAAATAAAAATACATTTTGTGTTGTTTCATTTCATTTGCTGAAAATGGGATATCAGATTAGTTTAGTGTGTAAATAAAATACCTTCCATCTGGTGTTGTACCTCTCTCTGTCTTTCTGTAAGGTAGATCACGAGCCAATATTTTCCCCATGACTCCACCAATCAGCTCGTGTCAATCTGGAGTTTACCTGCATACATCCTGTTCACTCTGTCAGAAGTTTGGCGCCTGCTAGTGATTTAGGAAACACCCCCAGATTGCCTGGTGATAGTCACAGTTTAGTGTGGGCAGTAGCCTGCTCAATACAGTGTATAATTACGTATATATCTATAACGACTCATTACGTTATAACTACATTAGTGTACTTTGTTTCCTTAGCTCAGGCCTGCTGGAGATTGCCTTTACTCTCAGAGGGACTTATCCGAATTAAAACAGGTCTCTTAACGTAGAGCATAGAATAGAACTTTATTAATCCCTTTGGGGAGGTCAATTTATTGTTTATTTTTGAGCATGTGGTTTCTTTGTCTGTTCTTCCCATCCTCACTCAACCTTAAAAAAGCAGTGCAGCTGCATGGCTGCAGATGTATGTATGTTCCCTATGTTTGCTAGTACCACTTAATTAAATAACCTGAGCTCTTTTTACGCCTCCACTTCACAGAATTCAATAATTAAATAACAACCCAAAAAGTTTCAGTTCTATTTATTGTTCATTCTTATGGCTTTGCACCTCTGACACACAAGGATAAATTCAGCAGCGTGTGAGAAAGAGGAGGAGAAAGTCGGAGCAGGGAGCACCAACCTAGAGATGAAGAAGAGAACAAGAGAGAGCAGACATGATAGCCAAAAAAATATTGTGATAATAGCCTATTTCATTTAAAAAATCCGGGTGTGTTTTAGAATATCTTGAAATATACCTTCTCTGATTTCTAAAAAATAAAATAAAACGCGGCTTGATTTTTCAGGACTTTGCTCACCGTTAGTTAGAAAGGATCGCTCGCCTCTGTGCTTCTTCTTTGGTTGAGGTACCTTGGATTAGAAATCGCTGCTTCCACCTAGTGTATCCAGCCAAAAATGATCACAGCTACACGACATTTGTTGATCTCTTTCCAATGGTTTGCAATTTAATATACATTTAGGAAATACTGCCGGATAAGTATACCAGATATACTTAGTTGAGTTCTTTCCCCGCCACCACGCCACAAAATACAATAACGAAATAACAACAAAAAGACTTTAGTTCATATCAAAGTTATATTTATTTTATCTCTCTTAAGGCTTTCCAGGCTGTTCTCGCTCCTGTCGTTAGCTGATGTTTGTACGAGACTTTATTAGCGACAATGAAAACAAGGCAGCATTCAAAGCCTGTCTGTATTTCTTCACCTTGGGGTGCTTATGGATATATTATCGCTATTAACCTAAAAAAAAAAAACGTTTAAGGTTCTTTGTTATTGATAAATGAGCCACATGAGAGCTGTTACTTACTTTAAACAGAATTTATTATTATTATTATTTAACTTTAAACAGTTTTCTTCGGGCCAAGAACTGCGTGTGACGTCACACTGGCTACCTGCTGTGACCTATCAATGCGTTCTTCGGGGTGGGCGTGGCTTCTGACATGCGAGGCTATAAATAGCCAAGAGCAATGCCAGTAAAGCTCAGTTCACAAAGCATTTATGCATCAGAGCAGCGAGTGTAATTTAAGCGCATTTAGTTTACAAACAGCACACATGTCTAGCACAACTCCAACTACACATCAAATGAATCCCACTTCTCCAATTCAGAGTTTAAATAGTACAGACTTTAACATGAATACTCCACTCACTTACACCTCAGTGGAAACTTGGGAGTTACTCATCAACCACTTTTTTGGTACAATTGTACCACAGTGGCAATCTCTGGTACCGTTCAAACCAGAGTACTGTGACTTTCATCTGCTTTCCACTTTGTTAACAGACATGCTGAAGTTTTGTAAAATGTTAGTGAGATCAACTAGGGAACCCACAGAGAATGGAGATCCAACCTCCATGCAGACCTCTGAGGTCTGTCTTCAGTCCATGGGCACAGACTGCCCCGAGAAAACAGAGGATACAGGAGCAAAGGACAGCATCCTGAATGAAAGCTCTGTGGATGACCACAATGATAATGAAAACTTAGAAACTCCAGGACTGGAGGCTGAAGCAGCCCTAGACTGCATATCTGTGGGTAATTCAAACACACAACTCGAAACAATAGACACAGCAAAGCCAAAAAAGAGCTGTATGAAGAAAAACTTCACAGCTGATAGAAAAGACTTTGACAAAACAGAATCTTGTCTCCTGGAAAACAATGTGAAGCTAGAAGTACCTGAGTCTGACACTGAGTCTTTAACTTTTTCTAGTATCAGTCTGCTGTCTGATTCTCTAAGTGAAAGCTCTGTAGAAGACCAGGGATTGGAGGCTCAACCAGTTGTAGGCTGCATATCTGTAGACAACTCAAGCTACAGAGATGAAACAGAAAGTCGAGGACTGAAAGATGAGGCAACCCCCAGATTTCAGGGATTCCTCAGTGACAGTGAGTCTTTAACTTCTTGTCAGATCAGTCCACTATCTGATTCTCTGAGCGAGGAAAAGTTGTGTGTCAACAAAGTTATTCAGATGGTGGTTTCAAAGGCCATAGACAACGTCGCCTCTAAACACAAGCTCTTCACAGAGCGCCTCACTCCTGACTGCATTGGTGATCGCCTGCTTGAGAAAATGTGGCCAGAAATTAATGACAAACATTTGGATCTATCTCCAAAAAGCCTAAAAAATATCCACGAGGCCATTTTAAAGGATCTTTGCAAAACACACAAATGCAAGGAAAAATATTTGATTTTTAGTCTGAGGGAGCAGCTTGATAACATTACTGTTCCAATCTTCACCAAACACCTGCTGGGATTACCAAAAAGAGTACTCAGTGTATCTAAAAACTGGGACGAGTACTGGGAGCTTGTGGAAAAATTCACTAGAGATCTGGTAATACACAGTATGGCCGAACTAAATGAGACGACGACATGGCATTCAGGAACAACTGACTTCATTGTACAGAGGCTTAGCCAAAAGATCTGGAACAAAATTTTGTCCAAAAAATATAAAATCTCCCTAGAGAACATTGAAGAACTCAGCTTGACAGTATACAATGATCTCCATGAAAAGTGGCATTCTCCAGGACAGTTCATGAAGTTAAGCAACCCAACGGTTGACGAAATAATTGTCAACACTTTCAAAAAACATGCCAAGCTGAAGAGACAAAGTATCATCTCTAGGATTTTCTCATGTGCACACTAAATGAGTGCAAATGAGAAAAAGGTGTGCTATTTTAAGACAAGCACACGTGCTTGTCTTAAAATATTTATTTAAATTGGTCCATCTCATCTAAACTTAGTTTTAAAACCAAGTTTAGATGAGATGGACCAATTTTAATTGGCAAAAAAAAAAAGAGTGGTTAAAATAACCACTCTTTTTCTCCTGCCTTCCTTCCCTCATCCCCAACTGGCCAAGGCAGATGGCCACCCCATTCCTGAGCCTGGTTCTGCTGGAGGTTTCCCCCTTGTAAAAGGGGGTTTTTCCTTCCCACTGTCGCCAAAGTGCATGCTCTTGGGGGTTGGAGTTTCTATGTATTATTGCATGGTCTTGACCTTGCAATAATACACCTTGAGGGAAGTGGAGGGGGGTGGTTTGGCACCGTTTCTTAACTTAAAATGTCCAATTACAACAGGACATTTTAAGTTAAGAAACAGTGCCACACCAAAATAAATAAAAAAAATAAAAAATAAAATGAAATAAAAATACATTTTGTGTTGTTTCATTTCATTTGCTGAAAATGGGATATCAGATTAGTTTAGTGTGTAAATAAAATACCTTCCATCTGGTGTTGTACCTCTCTCTGTCTTTCTGTAAGGTAGATCACGAGCCAATATTTTCCCCATGACTCCACCAATCAGCTCGTGTCAATCTGGAGTTTACCTGCATACATCCTGTTCACTCTGTCAGAAGTTTGGCGCCTGCTAGTGATTTAGGAAACACCCCCAGATTGCCTGGTGATAGTCACAGTTTAGTGTGGGCAGTAGCCTGCTCAATACAGTGTATAATTACGTATATATCTATAACGACTCATTACGTTATAACTACATTAGTGTACTTTGTTTCCTTAGCTCAGGCCTGCTGGAGATTGCCTTTACTCTCAGAGGGACTTATCCGAATTAAAACAGGTCTCTTAACGTAGAGCATAGAATAGAACTTTATTAATCCCTTTGGGGAGGTCAATTTATTGTTTATTTTTGAGCATGTGGTTTCTTTGTCTGTTCTTCCCATCCTCACTCAACCTTAAAAAAGCAGTGCAGCTGCATGGCTGCAGATGTATGTATGTTCCCTATGTTTGCTAGTACCACTTAATTAAATAACCTGAGCTCTTTTTACGCCTCCACTTCACAGAATTCAATAATTAAATAACAACCCAAAAAGTTTCAGTTCTATTTATTGTTCATTCTTATGGCTTTGCACCTCTGACACACAAGGATAAATTCAGCAGCGTGTGAGAAAGAGGAGGAGAAAGTCGGAGCAGGGAGCACCAACCTAGAGATGAAGAAGAGAACAAGAGAGAGCAGACATGATAGCCAAAAAAATATTGTGATAATAGCCTATTTCATTTAAAAAATCCGGGTGTGTTTTAGAATATCTTGAAATATACCTTCTCTGATTTCTAAAAAATAAAATAAAACGCGGCTTGATTTTTCAGGACTTTGCTCACCGTTAGTTAGAAAGGATCGCTCGCCTCTGTGCTTCTTCTTTGGTTGAGGTACCTTGGATTAGAAATCGCTGCTTCCACCTAGTGTATCCAGCCAAAAATGATCACAGCTACACGACATTTGTTGATCTCTTTCCAATGGTTTGCAATTTAATATACATTTAGGAAATACTGCCGGATAAGTATACCAGATATACTTAGTTGAGTTCTTTCCCCGCCACCACGCCACAAAATACAATAACGAAATAACAACAAAAAGACTTTAGTTCATATCAAAGTTATATTTATTTTATCTCTCTTAAGGCTTTCCAGGCTGTTCTCGCTCCTGTCGTTAGCTGATGTTTGTACGAGACTTTATTAGCGACAATGAAAACAAGGCAGCATTCAAAGCCTGTCTGTATTTCTTCACCTTGGGGTGCTTATGGATATATTATCGCTATTAACCTAAAAAAAAAAAACGTTTAAGGTTCTTTGTTATTGATAAATGAGCCACATGAGAGCTGTTACTTACTTTAAACAGAATTTATTATTATTATTATTTAACTTTAAACAGTTTTCTTCGGGCCAAGAACTGCGTGTGACGTCACACTGGCTACCTGCTGTGACCTATCAATGCGTTCTTCGGGGTGGGCGTGGCTTCTGACATGCGAGGCTATAAATAGCCAAGAGCAATGCCAGTAAAGCTCAGTTCACAAAGCATTTATGCATCAGAGCAGCGAGTGTAATTTAAGCGCATTTAGTTTACAAACAGCACACATGTCTAGCACAACTCCAACTACACATCAAATGAATCCCACTTCTCCAATTCAGAGTTTAAATAGTACAGACTTTAACATGAATACTCCACTCACTTACACCTCAGTGGAAACTTGGGAGTTACTCATCAACCACTTTTTTGGTACAATTGTACCACAGTGGCAATCTCTGGTACCGTTCAAACCAGAGTACTGTGACTTTCATCTGCTTTCCACTTTGTTAACAGACATGCTGAAGTTTTGTAAAATGTTAGTGAGATCAACTAGGGAACCCACAGAGAATGGAGATCCAACCTCCATGCAGACCTCTGAGGTCTGTCTTCAGTCCATGGGCACAGACTGCCCCGAGAAAACAGAGGATACAGGAGCAAAGGACAGCATCCTGAATGAAAGCTCTGTGGATGACCACAATGATAATGAAAACTTAGAAACTCCAGGACTGGAGGCTGAAGCAGCCCTAGACTGCATATCTGTGGGTAATTCAAACACACAACTCGAAACAATAGACACAGCAAAGCCAAAAAAGAGCTGTATGAAGAAAAACTTCACAGCTGATAGAAAAGACTTTGACAAAACAGAATCTTGTCTCCTGGAAAACAATGTGAAGCTAGAAGTACCTGAGTCTGACACTGAGTCTTTAACTTTTTCTAGTATCAGTCTGCTGTCTGATTCTCTAAGTGAAAGCTCTGTAGAAGACCAGGGATTGGAGGCTCAACCAGTTGTAGGCTGCATATCTGTAGACAACTCAAGCTACAGAGATGAAACAGAAAGTCGAGGACTGAAAGATGAGGCAACCCCCAGATTTCAGGGATTCCTCAGTGACAGTGAGTCTTTAACTTCTTGTCAGATCAGTCCACTATCTGATTCTCTGAGCGAGGAAAAGTTGTGTGTCAACAAAGTTATTCAGATGGTGGTTTCAAAGGCCATAGACAACGTCGCCTCTAAACACAAGCTCTTCACAGAGCGCCTCACTCCTGACTGCATTGGTGATCGCCTGCTTGAGAAAATGTGGCCAGAAATTAATGACAAACATTTGGATCTATCTCCAAAAAGCCTAAAAAATATCCACGAGGCCATTTTAAAGGATCTTTGCAAAACACACAAATGCAAGGAAAAATATTTGATTTTTAGTCTGAGGGAGCAGCTTGATAACATTACTGTTCCAATCTTCACCAAACACCTGCTGGGATTACCAAAAAGAGTACTCAGTGTATCTAAAAACTGGGACGAGTACTGGGAGCTTGTGGAAAAATTCACTAGAGATCTGGTAATACACAGTATGGCCGAACTAAATGAGACGACGACATGGCATTCAGGAACAACTGACTTCATTGTACAGAGGCTTAGCCAAAAGATCTGGAACAAAATTTTGTCCAAAAAATATAAAATCTCCCTAGAGAACATTGAAGAACTCAGCTTGACAGTATACAATGATCTCCATGAAAAGTGGCATTCTCCAGGACAGTTCATGAAGTTAAGCAACCCAACGGTTGACGAAATAATTGTCAACACTTTCAAAAAACATGCCAAGCTGAAGAGACAAAGTATCATCTCTAGGATTTTCTCATGTGCACACTAAATGAGTGCAAATGAGAAAAAGGTGTGCTATTTTAAGACAAGCACACGTGCTTGTCTTAAAATATTTATTTAAATTGGTCCATCTCATCTAAACTTAGTTTTAAAACCAAGTTTAGATGAGATGGACCAATTTTAATTGGCAAAAAAAAAAAAGAGTGGTTAAAATAACCACTCTTTTTCTCCTGCCTTCCTTCCCTCATCCCCAACTGGCCAAGGCAGATGGCCACCCCATTCCTGAGCCTGGTTCTGCTGGAGGTTTCCCCCTTGTAAAAGGGGGTTTTTCCTTCCCACTGTCGCCAAAGTGCATGCTCTTGGGGGTTGGAGTTTCTATGTATTATTGCATGGTCTTGACCTTGCAATAATACACCTTGAGGGAAGTGGAGGGGGGTGGTTTGGCACCGTTTCTTAACTTAAAATGTCCAATTACAACAGGACATTTTAAGTTAAGAAACAGTGCCACACCAAAATAAATAAAAAAAAAAAATAATAAAATGAAATAAAAATACATTTTGTGTTGTTTCATTTCATTTGCTGAAAATGGGATATCAGATTAGTTTAGTGTGTAAATAAAATACCTTCCATCTGGTGTTGTACCTCTCTCTGTCTTTCTGTAAGGTAGATCACGAGCCAATATTTTCCCCATGACTCCACCAATCAGCTCGTGTCAATCTGGAGTTTACCTGCATACATCCTGTTCACTCTGTCAGAAGTTTGGCGCCTGCTAGTGATTTAGGAAACACCCCCAGATTGCCTGGTGATAGTCACAGTTTAGTGTGGGCAGTAGCCTGCTCAATACAGTGTATAATTACGTATATATCTATAACGACTCATTACGTTATAACTACATTAGTGTACTTTGTTTCCTTAGCTCAGGCCTGCTGGAGATTGCCTTTACTCTCAGAGGGACTTATCCGAATTAAAACAGGTCTCTTAACGTAGAGCATAGAATAGAACTTTATTAATCCCTTTGGGGAGGTCAATTTATTGTTTATTTTTGAGCATGTGGTTTCTTTGTCTGTTCTTCCCATCCTCACTCAACCTTAAAAAAGCAGTGCAGCTGCATGGCTGCAGATGTATGTATGTTCCCTATGTTTGCTAGTACCACTTAATTAAATAACCTGAGCTCTTTTTACGCCTCCACTTCACAGAATTCAATAATTAAATAACAACCCAAAAAGTTTCAGTTCTATTTATTGTTCATTCTTATGGCTTTGCACCTCTGACACACAAGGATAAATTCAGCAGCGTGTGAGAAAGAGGAGGAGAAAGTCGGAGCAGGGAGCACCAACCTAGAGATGAAGAAGAGAACAAGAGAGAGCAGACATGATAGCCAAAAAAATATTGTGATAATAGCCTATTTCATTTAAAAAATCCGGGTGTGTTTTAGAATATCTTGAAATATACCTTCTCTGATTTCTAAAAAATAAAATAAAACGCGGCTTGATTTTTCAGGACTTTGCTCACCGTTAGTTAGAAAGGATCGCTCGCCTCTGTGCTTCTTCTTTGGTTGAGGTACCTTGGATTAGAAATCGCTGCTTCCACCTAGTGTATCCAGCCAAAAATGATCACAGCTACACGACATTTGTTGATCTCTTTCCAATGGTTTGCAATTTAATATACATTTAGGAAATACTGCCGGATAAGTATACCAGATATACTTAGTTGAGTTCTTTCCCCGCCACCACGCCACAAAATACAATAACGAAATAACAACAAAAAGACTTTAGTTCATATCAAAGTTATATTTATTTTATCTCTCTTAAGGCTTTCCAGGCTGTTCTCGCTCCTGTCGTTAGCTGATGTTTGTACGAGACTTTATTAGCGACAATGAAAACAAGGCAGCATTCAAAGCCTGTCTGTATTTCTTCACCTTGGGGTGCTTATGGATATATTATCGCTATTAACCTAAAAAAAAAAAAACGTTTAAGGTTCTTTGTTATTGATAAATGAGCCACATGAGAGCTGTTACTTACTTTAAACAGAATTTATTATTATTATTATTTAACTTTAAACAGTTTTCTTCGGGCCAAGAACTGCGTGTGACGTCACACTGGCTACCTGCTGTGACCTATCAATGCGTTCTTCGGGGTGGGCGTGGCTTCTGACATGCTAGGCTATAAATAGCCAAGAGCAATGCCAGTAAAGCTCAGTTCACAAAGCATTTATGCATCAGAGCAGCGAGTGTAATTTAAGCGCATTTAGTTTACAAACAGCACACATGTCTAGCACAACTCCAACTACACATCAAATGAATCCCACTTCTCCAATTCAGAGTTTAAATAGTACAGACTTTAACATGAATACTCCACTCACTTACACCTCAGTGGAAACTTGGGAGTTACTCATCAACCACTTTTTTGGTACAATTGTACCACAGTGGCAATCTCTGGTACCGTTCAAACCAGAGTACTGTGACTTTCATCTGCTTTCCACTTTGTTAACAGACATGCTGAAGTTTTGTAAAATGTTAGTGAGATCAACTAGGGAACCCACAGAGAATGGAGATCCAACCTCCATGCAGACCTCTGAGGTCTGTCTTCAGTCCATGGGCACAGACTGCCCCGAGAAAACAGAGGATACAGGAGCAAAGGACAGCATCCTGAATGAAAGCTCTGTGGATGACCACAATGATAATGAAAACTTAGAAACTCCAGGACTGGAGGCTGAAGCAGCCCTAGACTGCATATCTGTGGGTAATTCAAACACACAACTCGAAACAATAGACACAGCAAAGCCAAAAAAGAGCTGTATGAAGAAAAACTTCACAGCTGATAGAAAAGACTTTGACAAAACAGAATCTTGTCTCCTGGAAAACAATGTGAAGCTAGAAGTACCTGAGTCTGACACTGAGTCTTTAACTTTTTCTAGTATCAGTCTGCTGTCTGATTCTCTAAGTGAAAGCTCTGTAGAAGACCAGGGATTGGAGGCTCAACCAGTTGTAGGCTGCATATCTGTAGACAACTCAAGCTACAGAGATGAAACAGAAAGTCGAGGACTGAAAGATGAGGCAACCCCCAGATTTCAGGGATTCCTCAGTGACAGTGAGTCTTTAACTTCTTGTCAGATCAGTCCACTATCTGATTCTCTGAGCGAGGAAAAGTTGTGTGTCAACAAAGTTATTCAGATGGTGGTTTCAAAGGCCATAGACAACGTCGCCTCTAAACACAAGCTCTTCACAGAGCGCCTCACTCCTGACTGCATTGGTGATCGCCTGCTTGAGAAAATGTGGCCAGAAATTAATGACAAACATTTGGATCTATCTCCAAAAAGCCTAAAAAATATCCACGAGGCCATTTTAAAGGATCTTTGCAAAACACACAAATGCAAGGAAAAATATTTGATTTTTAGTCTGAGGGAGCAGCTTGATAACATTACTGTTCCAATCTTCACCAAACACCTGCTGGGATTACCAAAAAGAGTACTCAGTGTATCTAAAAACTGGGACGAGTACTGGGAGCTTGTGGAAAAATTCACTAGAGATCTGGTAATACACAGTATGGCCGAACTAAATGAGACGACGACATGGCATTCAGGAACAACTGACTTCATTGTACAGAGGCTTAGCCAAAAGATCTGGAACAAAATTTTGTCCAAAAAATATAAAATCTCCCTAGAGAACATTGAAGAACTCAGCTTGACAGTATACAATGATCTCCATGAAAAGTGGCATTCTCCAGGACAGTTCATGAAGTTAAGCAACCCAACGGTTGACGAAATAATTGTCAACACTTTCAAAAAACATGCCAAGCTGAAGAGACAAAGTATCATCTCTAGGATTTTCTCATGTGCACACTAAATGAGTGCAAATGAGAAAAAGGTGTGCTATTTTAAGACAAGCACACGTGCTTGTCTTAAAATATTTATTTAAATTGGTCCATCTCATCTAAACTTAGTTTTAAAACCAAGTTTAGATGAGATGGACCAATTTTAATTGGCAAAAAAAAAAAAGAGTGGTTAAAATAACCACTCTTTTTCTCCTGCCTTCCTTCCCTCATCCCCAACTGGCCAAGGCAGATGGCCACCCCATTCCTGAGCCTGGTTCTGCTGGAGGTTTCCCCCTTGTAAAAGGGGGTTTTTCCTTCCCACTGTCGCCAAAGTGCATGCTCTTGGGGGTTGGAGTTTCTATGTATTATTGCATGGTCTTGACCTTGCAATAATACACCTTGAGGGAAGTGGAGGGGGGTGGTTTGGCACCGTTTCTTAACTTAAAATGTCCAATTACAACAGGACATTTTAAGTTAAGAAACAGTGCCACACCAAAATAAAAAAAAAAAAATAATAATAAAATGAAATAAAAATACATTTTGTGTTGTTTCATTTCATTTGCTGAAAATGGGATATCAGATTAGTTTAGTGTGTAAATAAAATACCTTCCATCTGGTGTTGTACCTCTCTCTGTCTTTCTGTAAGGTAGATCACGAGCCAATATTTTCCCCATGACTCCACCAATCAGCTCGTGTCAATCTGGAGTTTACCTGCATACATCCTGTTCACTCTGTCAGAAGTTTGGCGCCTGCTAGTGATTTAGGAAACACCCCCAGATTGCCTGGTGATAGTCACAGTTTAGTGTGGGCAGTAGCCTGCTCAATACAGTGTATAATTACGTATATATCTATAACGACTCATTACGTTATAACTACATTAGTGTACTTTGTTTCCTTAGCTCAGGCCTGCTGGAGATTGCCTTTACTCTCAGAGGGACTTATCCGAATTAAAACAGGTCTCTTAACGTAGAGCATAGAATAGAACTTTATTAATCCCTTTGGGGAGGTCAATTTATTGTTTATTTTTGAGCATGTGGTTTCTTTGTCTGTTCTTCCCATCCTCACTCAACCTTAAAAAAGCAGTGCAGCTGCATGGCTGCAGATGTATGTATGTTCCCTATGTTTGCTAGTACCACTTAATTAAATAACCTGAGCTCTTTTTACGCCTCCACTTCACAGAATTCAATAATTAAATAACAACCCAAAAAGTTTCAGTTCTATTTATTGTTCATTCTTATGGCTTTGCACCTCTGACACACAAGGATAAATTCAGCAGCGTGTGAGAAAGAGGAGGAGAAAGTCGGAGCAGGGAGCACCAACCTAGAGATGAAGAAGAGAACAAGAGAGAGCAGACATGATAGCCAAAAAAATATTGTGATAATAGCCTATTTCATTTAAAAAATCCGGGTGTGTTTTAGAATATCTTGAAATATACCTTCTCTGATTTCTAAAAAATAAAATAAAACGCGGCTTGATTTTTCAGGACTTTGCTCACCGTTAGTTAGAAAGGATCGCTCGCCTCTGTGCTTCTTCTTTGGTTGAGGTACCTTGGATTAGAAATCGCTGCTTCCACCTAGTGTATCCAGCCAAAAATGATCACAGCTACACGACATTTGTTGATCTCTTTCCAATGGTTTGCAATTTAATATACATTTAGGAAATACTGCCGGATAAGTATACCAGATATACTTAGTTGAGTTCTTTCCCCGCCACCACGCCACAAAATACAATAACGAAATAACAACAAAAAGACTTTAGTTCATATCAAAGTTATATTTATTTTATCTCTCTTAAGGCTTTCCAGGCTGTTCTCGCTCCTGTCGTTAGCTGATGTTTGTACGAGACTTTATTAGCGACAATGAAAACAAGGCAGCATTCAAAGCCTGTCTGTATTTCTTCACCTTGGGGTGCTTATGGATATATTATCGCTATTAACCTAAAAAAAAAAAAACGTTTAAGGTTCTTTGTTATTGATAAATGAGCCACATGAGAGCTGTTACTTACTTTAAACAGAATTTATTATTATTATTATTTAACTTTAAACAGTTTTCTTCGGGCCAAGAACTGCGTGTGACGTCACACTGGCTACCTGCTGTGACCTATCAATGCGTTCTTCGGGGTGGGCGTGGCTTCTGACATGCGAGGCTATAAATAGCCAAGAGCAATGCCAGTAAAGCTCAGTTCACAAAGCATTTATGCATCAGAGCAGCGAGTGTAATTTAAGCGCATTTAGTTTACAAACAGCACACATGTCTAGCACAACTCCAACTACACATCAAATGAATCCCACTTCTCCAATTCAGAGTTTAAATAGTACAGACTTTAACATGAATACTCCACTCACTTACACCTCAGTGGAAACTTGGGAGTTACTCATCAACCACTTTTTTGGTACAATTGTACCACAGTGGCAATCTCTGGTACCGTTCAAACCAGAGTACTGTGACTTTCATCTGCTTTCCACTTTGTTAACAGACATGCTGAAGTTTTGTAAAATGTTAGTGAGATCAACTAGGGAACCCACAGAGAATGGAGATCCAACCTCCATGCAGACCTCTGAGGTCTGTCTTCAGTCCATGGGCACAGACTGCCCCGAGAAAACAGAGGATACAGGAGCAAAGGACAGCATCCTGAATGAAAGCTCTGTGGATGACCACAATGATAATGAAAACTTAGAAACTCCAGGACTGGAGGCTGAAGCAGCCCTAGACTGCATATCTGTGGGTAATTCAAACACACAACTCGAAACAATAGACACAGCAAAGCCAAAAAAGAGCTGTATGAAGAAAAACTTCACAGCTGATACAAAAGACTTTGACAAAACAGAATCTTGTCTCCTGGAAAACAATGTGAAGCTAGAAGTACCTGAGTCTGACACTGAGTCTTTAACTTTTTCTAGTATCAGTCTGCTGTCTGATTCTCTAAGTGAAAGCTCTGTAGAAGACCAGGGATTGGAGGCTCAACCAGTTGTAGGCTGCATATCTGTAGACAACTCAAGCTACAGAGATGAAACAGAAAGTCAAGGACTGAAAGATGAGGCAACCCCCAGATTTCAGGGATTCCTCAGTGACAGTGAGTCTTTAACTTCTTGTCAGATCAGTCCACTATCTGATTCTCTGAGCGAGGAAAAGTTGTGTGTCAACAAAGTTATTCAGATGGTGGTTTCAAAGGCCATAGACAACGTCGCCTCTAAACACAAGCTCTTCACAGAGCGCCTCACTCCTGACTGCATTGGTGATCGCCTGCTTGAGAAAATGTGGCCAGAAATTAATGACAAACATTTGGATCTATCTCCAAAAAGCCTAAAAAATATCCACGAGGCCATTTTAAAGGATCTTTGCAAAACACACAAATGCAAGGAAAAATATTTGATTTTTAGTCTGAGGGAGCAGCTTGATAACATTACTGTTCCAATCTTCACCAAACACCTGCTGGGATTACCAAAAAGAGTACTCAGTGTATCTAAAAACTGGGACGAGTACTGGGAGCTTGTGGAAAAATTCACTAGAGATCTGGTAATACACAGTATGGCCGAACTAAATGAGACGACGACATGGCATTCAGGAACAACTGACTTCATTGTACAGAGGCTTAGCCAAAAGATCTGGAACAAAATTTTGTCCAAAAAATATAAAATCTCCCTAGAGAACATTGAAGAACTCAGCTTGACAGTATACAATGATCTCCATGAAAAGTGGCATTCTCCAGGACAGTTCATGAAGTTAAGCAACCCAACGGTTGACGAAATAATTGTCAACACTTTCAAAAAACATGCCAAGCTGAAGAGACAAAGTATCATCTCTAGGATTTTCTCATGTGCACACTAAATGAGTGCAAATGAGAAAAAGGTGTGCTATTTTAAGACAAGCACACGTGCTTGTCTTAAAATATTTATTTAAATTGGTCCATCTCATCTAAACTTAGTTTTAAAACCAAGTTTAGATGAGATGGACCAATTTTAATTGGCAAAAAAAAAAAAGAGTGGTTAAAATAACCACTCTTTTTCTCCTGCCTTCCTTCCCTCATCCCCAACTGGCCAAGGCAGATGGCCACCCCATTCCTGAGCCTGGTTCTGCTGGAGGTTTCCCCCTTGTAAAAGGGGGTTTTTCCTTCCCACTGTCGCCAAAGTGCATGCTCTTGGGGGTTGGAGTTTCTATGTATTATTGCATGGTCTTGACCTTGCAATAATACACCTTGAGGGAAGTGGAGGGGGGTGGTTTGGCACCGTTTCTTAACTTAAAATGTCCAATTACAACAGGACATTTTAAGTTAAGAAACAGTGCCACACCAAAATAAATAAAAAAAAAAATAATAAAATGAAATAAAAATACATTTTGTGTTGTTTCATTTCATTTGCTGAAAATGGGATATCAGATTAGTTTAGTGTGTAAATAAAATACCTTCCATCTGGTGTTGTACCTCTCTCTGTCTTTCTGTAAGGTAGATCACGAGCCAATATTTTCCCCATGACTCCACCAATCAGCTCGTGTCAATCTGGAGTTTACCTGCATACATCCTGTTCACTCTGTCAGAAGTTTGGCGCCTGCTAGTGATTTAGGAAACACCCCCAGATTGCCTGGTGATAGTCACAGTTTAGTGTGGGCAGTAGCCTGCTCAATACAGTGTATAATTACGTATATATCTATAACGACTCATTACGTTATAACTACATTAGTGTACTTTGTTTCCTTAGCTCAGGCCTGCTGGAGATTGCCTTTACTCTCAGAGGGACTTATCCGAATTAAAACAGGTCTCTTAACGTAGAGCATAGAATAGAACTTTATTAATCCCTTTGGGGAGGTCAATTTATTGTTTATTTTTGAGCATGTGGTTTCTTTGTCTGTTCTTCCCATCCTCACTCAACCTTAAAAAAGCAGTGCAGCTGCATGGCTGCAGATGTATGTATGTTCCCTATGTTTGCTAGTACCACTTAATTAAATAACCTGAGCTCTTTTTACGCCTCCACTTCACAGAATTCAATAATTAAATAACAACCCAAAAAGTTTCAGTTCTATTTATTGTTCATTCTTATGGCTTTGCACCTCTGACACACAAGGATAAATTCAGCAGCGTGTGAGAAAGAGGAGGAGAAAGTCGGAGCAGGGAGCACCAACCTAGAGATGAAGAAGAGAACAAGAGAGAGCAGACATGATAGCCAAAAAAATATTGTGATAATAGCCTATTTCATTTAAAAAATCCGGGTGTGTTTTAGAATATCTTGAAATATACCTTCTCTGATTTCTAAAAAATAAAATAAAACGCGGCTTGATTTTTCAGGACTTTGCTCACCGTTAGTTAGAAAGGATCGCTCGCCTCTGTGCTTCTTCTTTGGTTGAGGTACCTTGGATTAGAAATCGCTGCTTCCACCTAGTGTATCCAGCCAAAAATGATCACAGCTACACGACATTTGTTGATCTCTTTCCAATGGTTTGCAATTTAATATACATTTAGGAAATACTGCCGGATAAGTATACCAGATATACTTAGTTGAGTTCTTTCCCCGCCACCACGCCACAAAATACAATAACGAAATAACAACAAAAAGACTTTAGTTCATATCAAAGTTATATTTATTTTATCTCTCTTAAGGCTTTCCAGGCTGTTCTCGCTCCTGTCGTTAGCTGATGTTTGTACGAGACTTTATTAGCGACAATGAAAACAAGGCAGCATTCAAAGCCTGTCTGTATTTCTTCACCTTGGGGTGCTTATGGATATATTATCGCTATTAACCTAAAAAAAAAAACGTTTAAGGTTATTTGTTATTGATAAATGAGCCACATGAGAGCTGTTACTTACTTTAAACAGAATTTATTATTATTATTATTTAACTTTAAACAGTTTTCTTCGGGCCAAGAACTGCGTGTGACGTCACACTGGCTACCTGCTGTGACCTATCAATGCGTTCTTCGGGGTGGGCGTGGCTTCTGACATGCGAGGCTATAAATAGCCAAGAGCAATGCCAGTAAAGCTCAGTTCACAAAGCATTTATGCATCAGAGCAGCGAGTGTAATTTAAGCGCATTTAGTTTACAAACAGCACACATGTCTAGCACAACTCCAACTACACATCAAATGAATCCCACTTCTCCAATTCAGAGTTTAAATAGTACAGACTTTAACATGAATACTCCACTCACTTACACCTCAGTGGAAACTTGGGAGTTACTCATCAACCACTTTTTTGGTACAATTGTACCACAGTGGCAATCTCTGGTACCGTTCAAACCAGAGTACTGTGACTTTCATCTGCTTTCCACTTTGTTAACAGACATGCTGAAGTTTTGTAAAATGTTAGTGAGATCAACTAGGGAACCCACAGAGAATGGAGATCCAACCTCCATGCAGACCTCTGAGGTCTGTCTTCAGTCCATGGGCACAGACTGCCCCGAGAAAACAGAGGATACAGGAGCAAAGGACAGCATCCTGAATGAAAGCTCTGTGGATGACCACGATGATAATGAAAACTTAGAAACTCCAGGACTGGAGGCTGAAGCAGCCCTAGACTGCATATCTGTGGGTAATTCAAACACACAACTCGAAACAATAGACACAGCAAAGCCAAAAAAGAGCTGTATGAAGAAAAACCTCACAGCTGATACAAAAGACTTTGACAAAACAGAATCTTGTCTCCTGGAAAACAATGTGAAGCTAGAAGTACCTGAGTCTGACACTGAGTCTTTAACTTTTTCTAGTATCAGTCTGCTGTCTGATTCTCTAAGTGAAAGCTCTGTAGAAGACCAGGGATTGGAGGCTCAACCAGTTGTAGGCTGCATATCTGTAGACAACTCAAGCTACAGAGATGAAACAGAAAGTCGAGGACTGAAAGATGAGGCAACCCCCAGATTTCAGGGATTCCTCAGTGACAGTGAGTCTTTAACTTCTTGTCAGATCAGTCCACTATCTGATTCTCTGAGCGAGGAAAAGTTGTGTGTCAACAAAGTTATTCAGATGGTGGTTTCAAAGGCCATAGACAACGTCGCCTCTAAACACAAGCTCTTCACAGAGCGCCTCACTCCTGACTGCATTGGTGATCGCCTGCTTGAGAAAATGTGGCCAGAAATTAATGACAAACATTTGGATCTATCTCCAAAAAGCCTAAAAAATATCCACGAGGCCATTTTAAAGGATCTTTGCAAAACACACAAATGCAAGGAAAAATATTTGATTTTTAGTCTGAGGGAGCAGCTTGATAACATTACTGTTCCAATCTTCACCAAACACCTGCTGGGATTACCAAAAAGAGTACTCAGTGTATCTAAAAACTGGGACGAGTACTGGGAGCTTGTGGAAAAATTCACTAGAGATCTGGTAATACACAGTATGGCCGAACTAAATGAGACGACGACATGGCATTCAGGAACAACTGACTTCATTGTACAGAGGCTTAGCCAAAAGATCTGGAACAAAATTTTGTCCAAAAAATATAAAATCTCCCTAGAGAACATTGAAGAACTCAGCTTGACAGTATACAATGATCTCCATGAAAAGTGGCATTCTCCAGGACAGTTCATGAAGTTAAGCAACCCAACGGTTGACGAAATAATTGTCAACACTTTCAAAAAACATGCCAAGCTGAAGAGACAAAGTATCATCTCTAGGATTTTCTCATGTGCACACTAAATGAGTGCAAATGAGAAAAAGGTGTGCTATTTTAAGACAAGCACACGTGCTTGTCTTAAAATATTTATTTAAATTGGTCCATCTCATCTAAACTTAGTTTTAAAACCAAGTTTAGATGAGATGGACCAATTTTAATTGGCAAAAAAAAAAAAGAGTGGTTAAAATAACCACTCTTTTTCTCCTGCCTTCCTTCCCTCATCCCCAACTGGCCAAGGCAGATGGCCACCCCATTCCTGAGCCTGGTTCTGCTGGAGGTTTCCCCCTTGTAAAAGGGGGTTTTTCCTTCCCACTGTCGCCAAAGTGCATGCTCTTGGGGGTTGGAGTTTCTATGTATTATTGCATGGTCTTGACCTTGCAATAATACACCTTGAGGGAAGTGGAGGGGGGTGGTTTGGCACCGTTTCTTAACTTAAAATGTCCAATTACAACAGGACATTTTAAGTTAAGAAACAGTGCCACACCAAAATAAATAAAAAAAAATAATAATAAAATGAAATAAAAATACATTTTGTGTTGTTTCATTTCATTTGCTGAAAATGGGATATCAGATTAGTTTAGTGTGTAAATAAAATACCTTCCATCTGGTGTTGTACCTCTCTCTGTCTTTCTGTAAGGTAGATCACGAGCCAATATTTTCCCCATGACTCCACCAATCAGCTCGTGTCAATCTGGAGTTTACCTGCATACATCCTGTTCACTCTGTCAGAAGTTTGGCGCCTGCTAGTGATTTAGGAAACACCCCCAGATTGCCTGGTGATAGTCACAGTTTAGTGTGGGCAGTAGCCTGCTCAATACAGTGTATAATTACGTATATATCTATAACGACTCATTACGTTATAACTACATTAGTGTACTTTGTTTCCTTAGCTCAGGCCTGCTGGAGATTGCCTTTACTCTCAGAGGGACTTATCCGAATTAAAACAGGTCTCTTAACGTAGAGCATAGAATAGAACTTTATTAATCCCTTTGGGGAGGTCAATTTATTGTTTATTTTTGAGCATGTGGTTTCTTTGTCTGTTCTTCCCATCCTCACTCAACCTTAAAAAAGCAGTGCAGCTGCATGGCTGCAGATGTATGTATGTTCCCTATGTTTGCTAGTACCACTTAATTAAATAACCTGAGCTCTTTTTACGCCTCCACTTCACAGAATTCAATAATTAAATAACAACCCAAAAAGTTTCAGTTCTATTTATTGTTCATTCTTATGGCTTTGCACCTCTGACACACAAGGATAAATTCAGCAGCGTGTGAGAAAGAGGAGGAGAAAGTCGGAGCAGGGAGCACCAACCTAGAGATGAAGAAGAGAACAAGAGAGAGCAGACATGATAGCCAAAAAAATATTGTGATAATAGCCTATTTCATTTAAAAAATCCGGGTGTGTTTTAGAATATCTTGAAATATACCTTCTCTGATTTCTAAAAAATAAAATAAAACGCGGCTTGATTTTTCAGGACTTTGCTCACCGTTAGTTAGAAAGGATCGCTCGCCTCTGTGCTTCTTCTTTGGTTGAGGTACCTTGGATTAGAAATCGCTGCTTCCACCTAGTGTATCCAGCCAAAAATGATCACAGCTACACGACATTTGTTGATCTCTTTCCAATGGTTTGCAATTTAATATACATTTAGGAAATACTGCCGGATAAGTATACCAGATATACTTAGTTGAGTTCTTTCCCCGCCACCACGCCACAAAATACAATAACGAAATAACAACAAAAAGACTTTAGTTCATATCAAAGTTATATTTATTTTATCTCTCTTAAGGCTTTCCAGGCTGTTCTCGCTCCTGTCGTTAGCTGATGTTTGTACGAGACTTTATTAGCGACAATGAAAACAAGGCAGCATTCAAAGCCTGTCTGTATTTCTTCACCTTGGGGTGCTTATGGATATATTATCGCTATTAACCTAAAAAAAAAAAAACGTTTAAGGTTCTTTGTTATTGATAAATGAGCCACATGAGAGCTGTTACTTACTTTAAACAGAATTTATTATTATTATTATTTAACTTTAAACAGTTTTCTTCGGGCCAAGAACTGCGTGTGACGTCACACTGGCTACCTGCTGTGACCTATCAATGCGTTCTTCGGGGTGGGCGTGGCTTCTGACATGCGAGGCTATAAATAGCCAAGAGCAATGCCAGTAAAGCTCAGTTCACAAAGCATTTATGCATCAGAGCAGCGAGTGTAATTTAAGCGCATTTAGTTTACAAACAGCACACATGTCTAGCACAACTCCAACTACACATCAAATGAATCCCACTTCTCCAATTCAGAGTTTAAATAGTACAGACTTTAACATGAATACTCCACTCACTTACACCTCAGTGGAAACTTGGGAGTTACTCATCAACCACTTTTTTGGTACAATTGTACCACAGTGGCAATCTCTGGTACCGTTCAAACCAGAGTACTGTGACTTTCATCTGCTTTCCACTTTGTTAACAGACATGCTGAAGTTTTGTAAAATGTTAGTGAGATCAACTAGGGAACCCACAGAGAATGGAGATCCAACCTCCATGCAGACCTCTGAGGTCTGTCTTCAGTCCATGGGCACAGACTGCCCCGAGAAAACAGAGGATACAGGAGCAAAGGACAGCATCCTGAATGAAAGCTCTGTGGATGACCACAATGATAATGAAAACTTAGAAACTCCAGGACTGGAGGCTGAAGCAGCCCTAGACTGCATATCTGTGGGTAATTCAAACACACAACTCGAAACAATAGACACAGCAAAGCCAAAAAAGAGCTGTATGAAGAAAAACCTCACAGCTGATACAAAAGACTTTGACAAAACAGAATCTTGTCTCCTGGAAAACAATGTGAAGCTAGAAGTACCTGAGTCTGACACTGAGTCTTTAACTTTTTCTAGTATCAGTCTGCTGTCTGATTCTCTAAGTGAAAGCTCTGTAGAAGACCAGGGATTGGAGGCTCAACCAGTTGTAGGCTGCATATCTGTAGACAACTCAAGCTACAGAGATGAAACAGAAAGTCGAGGACTGAAAGATGAGGCAACCCCCAGATTTCAGGGATTCCTCAGTGACAGTGAGTCTTTAACTTCTTGTCAGATCAGTCCACTATCTGATTCTCTGAGCGAGGAAAAGTTGTGTGTCAACAAAGTTATTCAGATGGTGGTTTCAAAGGCCATAGACAACGTCGCCTCTAAACACAAGCTCTTCACAGAGCGCCTCACTCCTGACTGCATTGGTGATCGCCTGCTTGAGAAAATGTGGCCAGAAATTAATGACAAACATTTGGATCTATCTCCAAAAAGCCTAAAAAATATCCACGAGGCCATTTTAAAGGATCTTTGCAAAACACACAAATGCAAGGAAAAATATTTGATTTTTAGTCTGAGGGAGCAGCTTGATAACATTACTGTTCCAATCTTCACCAAACACCTGCTGGGATTACCAAAAAGAGTACTCAGTGTATCTAAAAACTGGGACGAGTACTGGGAGCTTGTGGAAAAATTCACTAGAGATCTGGTAATACACAGTATGGCCGAACTAAATGAGACGACGACATGGCATTCAGGAACAACTGACTTCATTGTACAGAGGCTTAGCCAAAAGATCTGGAACAAAATTTTGTCCAAAAAATATAAAATCTCCCTAGAGAACATTGAAGAACTCAGCTTGACAGTATACAATGATCTCCATGAAAAGTGGCATTCTCCAGGACAGTTCATGAAGTTAAGCAACCCAACGGTTGACGAAATAATTGTCAACACTTTCAAAAAACATGCCAAGCTGAAGAGACAAAGTATCATCTCTAGGATTTTCTCATGTGCACACTAAATGAGTGCAAATGAGAAAAAGGTGTGCTATTTTAAGACAAGCACACGTGCTTGTCTTAAAATATTTATTTAAATTGGTCCATCTCATCTAAACTTAGTTTTAAAACCAAGTTTAGATGAGATGGACCAATTTTAATTGGCAAAAAAAAAAAAGAGTGGTTAAAATAACCACTCTTTTTCTCCTGCCTTCCTTCCCTCATCCCCAACTGGCCAAGGCAGATGGCCACCCCATTCCTGAGCCTGGTTCTGCTGGAGGTTTCCCCCTTGTAAAAGGGGGTTTTTCCTTCCCACTGTCGCCAAAGTGCATGCTCTTGGGGGTTGGAGTTTCTATGTATTATTGCATGGTCTTGACCTTGCAATAATACACCTTGAGGGAAGTGGAGGGGGGTGGTTTGGCACCGTTTCTTAACTTAAAATGTCCAATTACAACAGGACATTTTAAGTTAAGAAACAGTGCCACACCAAAATAAATTTAAAAAATAATAATAAAATGAAATAAAAATACATTTTGTGTTGTTTCATTTCATTTGCTGAAAATGGGATATCAGATTAGTTTAGTGTGTAAATAAAATACCTTCCATCTGGTGTTGTACCTCTCTCTGTCTTTCTGTAAGGTAGATCACGAGCCAATATTTTCCCCATGACTCCACCAATCAGCTCGTGTCAATCTGGAGTTTACCTGCATACATCCTGTTCACTCTGTCAGAAGTTTGGCGCCTGCTAGTGATTTAGGAAACACCCCCAGATTGCCTGGTGATAGTCACAGTTTAGTGTGGGCAGTAGCCTGCTCAATACAGTGTATAATTACGTATATATCTATAACGACTCATTACGTTATAACTACATTAGTGTACTTTGTTTCCTTAGCTCAGGCCTGCTGGAGATTGCCTTTACTCTCAGAGGGACTTATCCGAATTAAAACAGGTCTCTTAACGTAGAGCATAGAATAGAACTTTATTAATCCCTTTGGGGAGGTCAATTTATTGTTTATTTTTGAGCATGTGGTTTCTTTGTCTGTTCTTCCCATCCTCACTCAACCTTAAAAAAGCAGTGCAGCTGCATGGCTGCAGATGTATGTATGTTCCCTATGTTTGCTAGTACCACTTAATTAAATAACCTGAGCTCTTTTTACGCCTCCACTTCACAGAATTCAATAATTAAATAACAACCCAAAAAGTTTCAGTTCTATTTATTGTTCATTCTTATGGCTTTGCACCTCTGACACACAAGGATAAATTCAGCAGCGTGTGAGAAAGAGGAGGAGAAAGTCGGAGCAGGGAGCACCAACCTAGAGATGAAGAAGAGAACAAGAGAGAGCAGACATGATAGCCAAAAAAATATTGTGATAATAGCCTATTTCATTTAAAAAATCCGGGTGTGTTTTAGAATATCTTGAAATATACCTTCTCTGATTTCTAAAAAATAAAATAAAACGCGGCTTGATTTTTCAGGACTTTGCTCACCGTTAGTTAGAAAGGATCGCTCGCCTCTGTGCTTCTTCTTTGGTTGAGGTACCTTGGATTAGAAATCGCTGCTTCCACCTAGTGTATCCAGCCAAAAATGATCACAGCTACACGACATTTGTTGATCTCTTTCCAATGGTTTGCAATTTAATATATGTGGCAGGATGAATGTTATCCCTCGGTCCAACCCACTTTCAGCCTGGCCCATTAGGGGGCGCTAGTATAAATAGTGGCCATTTGAGTGTCTCTGCATTGCTTGCCTGTGATCTCCTTTTTGGTCACCTGACTTCCTCGGTGTGGTAGAGATCGTTTGTGGGTTACTCCTCTAAAGTCTCCATCGCGGCTGGTCGTAGCTATAGAAGCCTCCTCTGAGCTATTCTGCTTACGTTCTGTGACCCGGCTTACTTGGAAGTGTGGGCCTTAGTTTTGCGCCAAGTTACGTGAACTGAAGTGCTGCTGTTTTGCCTTGCTGTGCTTTTACCGTCTGTTCCCGTTGTGAGAATTCTTCCCTGCTGCTGTCAGCTTTTACAGTGGACGTCGGCGTGGACAACGGCCATATGCATGCCGGTTATCGGAGTCAGCTGGCGTGCATATTAATTGACTGTTAACTTATCGTCGTGTGGACGGCAAGTTGGAGCAGTACGGTGATTCCGTTTGCTCCAGATTTTAGAGTTTTATCCAGATTGTATGTTGTTTTATTGCTTTTGATTTGTAGTTTGGAATTTTGTTACACCACTGGTGGGAGGCCCTTTTTCTAGCTGTAGATCACCAGTGTGGTCCTGCAGTTGGGTTATCCCCCGGTGCTACACATTAGTTTGTTGTAATATATTAAAATTTTCTTTGTTTCTTTTTATTCAGATGCGGAGTGCCGACGTGGAGGAGACTAGGGTGCCTTGGTGGTGGGATCCCTTGAGTGTACACACCTGCCTTGTCTAGTTTATTAGTGTGAGTGTGTGTGTGATAGTGTGTTGCACTTGTGTTTTGGTGTGTTTTCTTTCTTTAGTTGTATGTGGCATCCCTGCCCCTCCACTGGTAAGCCTCAGCTCTGAATACCTTTTTAAGCATATTTGTATTTGAATATTTATGATTATGTTTTTATTCGGTGTTTTAAATAATTATTAATAAATTGTGAATTTGTTGATCATTGAACATCGTCTCTGGACTGAGTATAGCGAACCTAAGTGCCTTTCTGGTGATTTAGTGTTACTTTCAGTATTCTCTGGGTGAAATTCCCAGGGTGGCGTTGTCTTTTTAAAACTGCAAAGAGTATTTACTTTATACCCCATCCTCGTCTCGCCGAATGCCATTTGGGCTCTGTAATGCCCCTAGCACCTTCCAGAGACTAATGCAACGCCTTTTCGGTGATCAACAGTGCCAGTCTCTGCTTCTCTATCTTGATGACATTGTAATCTTTTCATCAACAGTATCGCAACATCTTGAGCGGCTGGATGTGGTGCTAGGTCGGCTTCAGCAGGAAGGTTTAAAAGCCAAGCTTGCCAAATGTGCCTTTTTCCAGCGGGAGGTTCGCTACCTAGGCCATGTCATCTCCGATCAAGGTGTCTCTACGGACCCTAGCAAGGTGGAAGTGGTGGCTAACTGGCAGCCTCCTAAGACTGTTTCGGAACTACGCTCCTTCCTTGGGTTTGCCAGCTATTATCGCCGTTTTGTGGAGGGTTTTGCCAAGTTGGCGGCACCTCTGCATAGACTGGTGGCAGAGTGGGGAGGCAGAAAATCAAAGAAGAGGTCAGAGCATGGTGTCGCGGAGAACTGGACTGCAGAGTGTGCTCAAAGTTTTGAGGCATTAAAGACTAAGCTGACGACAGCACCAGTGCTGGCTTATGCAGATTTCTCTTTGCCTTTTATTTTAGAAGTGGATGCCAGCCATGCCGGCCTAGGGGCAGTGCTTTCCCAGGAGCAGGGAGGTAAAGTGAGGCCAATAGCCTATGCCAGTCGGGGTTTGAGGCCCCCTGAGCGCAATATGCTAAATTATAGCTCCATGAAGCTGGAGTTTTTGGCACTTAAGTGGGCCATGACTGAGAAATTTAGAGAGTACTTGTTGGGCCACAAGTGTATTGTTTACACCGACAACAATCCTCTTAGTCACTTGTCTTCTGCTAAACTTGGGGCTACTGAACAGCGCTGGGCAGCTCAGCTCGCTTCGTTCGACTTCGACTTAAAGTACAGGTCAGGAAGGAGTAATAAGAACGCAGACGCTTTATCTCGCCAGCATCCACCTGATCCTCAGGAGATTAAAGCCATGGTTCCTGGTACAGCCTTGCCTGGACCTCTTCAACAGGCCTTGCGGCTGGGACCAGCTGAGGTATCACAAGCTGCCATTACGGTTTTGCCCCATCTCACTACTCCTGATCTTCATGCCCTCCAACAGGTCGACCCAGTGATAAAGGAGATCTTGGTGTTCTGGAGACGGAAGCAGCGACCCAGCTTTGAGGAGCGGCAGCAGCTTGCTCCACCTGCTCTGGTGCTGCTACGACAATGGGATCGTCTGATTGAAAGGGAAGGAGTTCTGTATCGTCAGGTTCATCGCCCTGACGGTGCCGAGGTGGTACTTCAGCTTTTGCTGCCTAGTGCACTGATTGAGCAGGTGTTGATTCATGTTCATCAGGACCATGGCCATCAAGGGGTGGAAAGGACCCTAGCGCTTCTCCGCTCACGGTGCTACTGGCCCGGTATGTCTGCTGAGGTAGCTCGTTGGTGTCAGAGATGCGAACGTTGCCAAGTTGCAAAAGACACCCAACCAGCAGCTCAAAGTTTCATGGGACATTTGTTGGCTTCTCGACCAAATGAAATCTTGGCCATTGATTACACCTTGCTCGAACCTTCCCGGAATGGGCTGGAGAACGTTTTGGTGATGACTGATGTTTTCAGCAAGTATACATTGGCTGTCCCCACTCGTGACCAATGTGCTGCTACAGTGGCCCAGGTTCTCGTGACTGAGTGGTTTTCGAAGTTTGGTGTACCAGCGCGTATCCATTCCGATCAGGGTCGTAACTTTGAAAGCTCCCTGATCCAGCAGCTCTGCAGGTTTTATGGTATCGAGAAGTCCCACACTACTCCTTATCATCCGGCTGGAAATGGTCAGTGTGAACGTTTTAATAGGACTTTACACAATTTGTTGCGGACCCTGCCAGTATCCAGAAAAAGAGACTGGAATGTATGTTTGCCCCAGTTACTCTACTGTTATAATACCACTCCCCATCAGGCTACTGGGGAAACCCCATTCTTATTGATGTTTGGGCAAGAACCCAGGTTGCCAGTGGACTTTCTGTTGGGCAGAGTACCGGACCCCATCAGTGGAGATGTGCACGAGTGGATTCAGGAGCATCAAGCCCGGCTACAGGTTGTACATGAAGGAGCCAAGGAACGATTGCAATTGGCTGCCGACCGCAGAAAGAGGCACCATGATAAAAAGGTGAAAGAGGCACCATTGAACAGTGGCCAGTTGGTGTTCCTGCGCGATCTGAGTGGAAGAGGGAGATGTAAAATCCAAGATCGATGGAAACCCGTGGTATATAGAATCCTGAAGGCACCTAAAGGAGGTGGGGCAGTATATACCATTGCACCTGCAGATGATCCCAGCAGTGTGAAGCATGTTCATCGTACCTTGTTGAAGGCTGTGATAACGGCAGCCACACCATCAGAAGGGCCTGCTCCAAGCAGTAGCCCACGTGGCCCAGAAATATCCTCCCCAGAACCAGGACATGACTCATCAAGTGACAGTGACCTGTTATTCCTGAGCGTAGGAGCTCCTCAAGTAAATGTTTCACCATCTTACAGCCCAGTGGCAGTGATTCCAAGTAGCCCTGAGTTGTTGCTCCGGCCAGAAGACCGAACTTCCGATGTCCCAGCCACTTGTACAGTTACTCCGAGTGTAGCACCAGTTCCATCTAGCTCTCTTCCTGCTCCCTCTACGAGTTCTGATACAAGAAATGTGGTGGTGCGAAAAACAACCCGGTCCACAGCTGGCCAGCATTCAAACATCCATCATCTCCCAAGACCAACAGGGGAGGTGGCACAAGGGGCTGCTAACTCTATTTCTGAGCCTAGGGTACATGCTGTCTCTGCATTTTTTAGGCCTTGGGACTAATCTGGGTGTCTTTGTAATTCATCGTCGGGGCGACGATGCAAGAAGGAGGGGTAGAATGTGGCAGGATGAATGTTATCCCTCGGTCCAACCCACTTTCAGCCTGGCCCATTAGGGGGCGCTAGTATAAATAGTGGCCATTTGAGTGTCTCTGCATTGCTTGCCTGTGATCTCCTTTTTGGTCACCTGACTTCCTCGGTGTGGTAGAGATCGTTTGTGGGTTACTCCTCTAAAGTCTCCATCGCGGCTGGTCGTAGCTATAGAAGCCTCCTCTGAGCTATTCTGCTTACGTTCTGTGACCCGGCTTACTTGGAAGTGTGGGCCTTAGTTTTGCGCCAAGTTACGTGAACTGAAGTGCTGCTGTTTTGCCTTGCTGTGCTTTTACCGTCTGTTCCCGTTGTGAGAATTCTTCCCTGCTGCTGTCAGCTTTTACAGTGGACGTCGGCGTGGACAACGGCCATATGCATGCCGGTTATCGGAGTCAGCTGGCGTGCATATTAATTGACTGTTAACTTATCGTCGTGTGGACGGCAAGTTGGAGCAGTACGGTGATTCCGTTTGCTCCAGATTTTAGAGTTTTATCCAGATTGTATGTTGTTTTATTGCTTTTGATTTGTAGTTTGGAATTTTGTTACACCACTGGTGGGAGGCCCTTTTTCTAGCTGTAGATCACCAGTGTGGTCCTGCAGTTGGGTTATCCCCCGGTGCTACACATTAGTTTGTTGTAATATATTAAAATTTTCTTTGTTTCTTTTTATTCAGATGCGGAGTGCCGACGTGGAGGAGACTAGGGTGCCTTGGTGGTGGGATCCCTTGAGTGTACACACCTGCCTTGTCTAGTTTATTAGTGTGAGTGTGTGTGTGATAGTGTGTTGCACTTGTGTTTTGGTGTGTTTTCTTTCTTTAGTTGTATGTGGCATCCCTGCCCCTCCACTGGTAAGCCTCAGCTCTGAATACCTTTTTAAGCATATTTGTATTTGAATATTTATGATTATGTTTTTATTCGGTGTTTTAAATAATTATTAATAAATTGTGAATTTGTTGATCATTGAACATCGTCTCTGGACTGAGTATAGCGAACCTAAGTGCCTTTCTGGTGATTTAGTGTTACTTTCAGTATTCTCTGGGTGAAATTCCCAGGGTGGCGTTGTCTTTTTAAAACTGCAAAGAGTATTTACTTTATACCCCATCCTCGTCTCGCCACATATACATTTAGGAAATACTGCCGGATAAGTATACCAGATATACTTAGTTGAGTTCTTTCCCCGCCACCACGCCACAAAATACAATAACGAAATAACAACAAAAAGACTTTAGTTCATATCAAAGTTATATTTATTTTATCTCTCTTAAGGCTTTCCAGGCTGTTCTCGCTCCTGTCGTTAGCTGATGTTTGTACGAGACTTTATTAGCGACAATGAAAACAAGGCAGCATTCAAAGCCTGTCTGTATTTCTTCACCTTGGGGTGCTTATGGATATATTATCGCTATTAACCTAAAAAAAAAAACGTTTAAGGTTATTTGTTATTGATAAATGAGCCACATGAGAGCTGTTACTTACTTTAAACAGAATTTATTATTATTATTATTTAACTTTAAACAGTTTTCTTCGGGCCAAGAACTGCGTGTGACGTCACACTGGCTACCTGCTGTGACCTATCAATGCGTTCTTCGGGGTGGGCGTGGCTTCTGACATGCGAGGCTATAAATAGCCAAGAGCAATGCCAGTAAAGCTCAGTTCACAAAGCATTTATGCATCAGAGCAGCGAGTGTAATTTAAGCGCATTTAGTTTACAAACAGCACACATGTCTAGCACAACTCCAACTACACATCAAATGAATCCCACTTCTCCAATTCAGAGTTTAAATAGTACAGACTTTAACATGAATACTCCACTCACTTACACCTCAGTGGAAACTTGGGAGTTACTCATCAACCACTTTTTTGGTACAATTGTACCACAGTGGCAATCTCTGGTACCGTTCAAACCAGAGTACTGTGACTTTCATCTGCTTTCCACTTTGTTAACAGACATGCTGAAGTTTTGTAAAATGTTAGTGAGATCAACTAGGGAACCCACAGAGAATGGAGATCCAACCTCCATGCAGACCTCTGAGGTCTGTCTTCAGTCCATGGGCACAGACTGCCCCGAGAAAACAGAGGATACAGGAGCAAAGGACAGCATCCTGAATGAAAGCTCTGTGGATGACCACGATGATAATGAAAACTTAGAAACTCCAGGACTGGAGGCTGAAGCAGCCCTAGACTGCATATCTGTGGGTAATTCAAACACACAACTCGAAACAATAGACACAGCAAAGCCAAAAAAGAGCTGTATGAAGAAAAACCTCACAGCTGATACAAAAGACTTTGACAAAACAGAATCTTGTCTCCTGGAAAACAATGTGAAGCTAGAAGTACCTGAGTCTGACACTGAGTCTTTAACTTTTTCTAGTATCAGTCTGCTGTCTGATTCTCTAAGTGAAAGCTCTGTAGAAGACCAGGGATTGGAGGCTCAACCAGTTGTAGGCTGCATATCTGTAGACAACTCAAGCTACAGAGATGAAACAGAAAGTCGAGGACTGAAAGATGAGGCAACCCCCAGATTTCAGGGATTCCTCAGTGACAGTGAGTCTTTAACTTCTTGTCAGATCAGTCCACTATCTGATTCTCTGAGCGAGGAAAAGTTGTGTGTCAACAAAGTTATTCAGATGGTGGTTTCAAAGGCCATAGACAACGTCGCCTCTAAACACAAGCTCTTCACAGAGCGCCTCACTCCTGACTGCATTGGTGATCGCCTGCTTGAGAAAATGTGGCCAGAAATTAATGACAAACATTTGGATCTATCTCCAAAAAGCCTAAAAAATATCCACGAGGCCATTTTAAAGGATCTTTGCAAAACACACAAATGCAAGGAAAAATATTTGATTTTTAGTCTGAGGGAGCAGCTTGATAACATTACTGTTCCAATCTTCACCAAACACCTGCTGGGATTACCAAAAAGAGTACTCAGTGTATCTAAAAACTGGGACGAGTACTGGGAGCTTGTGGAAAAATTCACTAGAGATCTGGTAATACACAGTATGGCCGAACTAAATGAGACGACGACATGGCATTCAGGAACAACTGACTTCATTGTACAGAGGCTTAGCCAAAAGATCTGGAACAAAATTTTGTCCAAAAAATATAAAATCTCCCTAGAGAACATTGAAGAACTCAGCTTGACAGTATACAATGATCTCCATGAAAAGTGGCATTCTCCAGGACAGTTCATGAAGTTAAGCAACCCAACGGTTGACGAAATAATTGTCAACACTTTCAAAAAACATGCCAAGCTGAAGAGACAAAGTATCATCTCTAGGATTTTCTCATGTGCACACTAAATGAGTGCAAATGAGAAAATGTGCACACGTGCTTGTCTTAAAATATTTATTTAAATTGGTCCATCTCATCTAAACTTAGTTTTAAAACCAAGTTTAGATGAGATGGACCAATTTTAATTGGCAAAAAAAAAAAAGAGTGGTTAAAATAACCACTCTTTTTCTCCTGCCTTCCTTCCCTCATCCCCAACTGGCCAAGGCAGATGGCCACCCCATTCCTGAGCCTGGTTCTGCTGGAGGTTTCCCCCTTGTAAAAGGGGGTTTTTCCTTCCCACTGTCGCCAAAGTGCATGCTCTTGGGGGTTGGAGTTTCTATGTATTATTGCATGGTCTTGACCTTGCAATAATACACCTTGAGGGAAGTGGAGGGGGGTGGTTTGGCACCGTTTCTTAACTTAAAATGTCCAATTACAACAGGACATTTTAAGTTAAGAAACAGTGCCACACCAAAATAAATAAAAAAAATAAAAAATAAAATGAAAAAAAATTATATTTTTTGTGTTGTTTCATTTCATTTGCTGAAAATGGGATATCAGATTAGTTTAGTGTGTAAATAAAATACCTTCCATCTGGTGTTGTACCTCTCTCTGTCTTTCTGTAAGGTAGATCACGAGCCAATATTTTCCCCATGACTCCACCAATCAGCTCGTGTCAATCTGGAGTTTACCTGCATACATCCTGTTCACTCTGTCAGAAGTTTGGCGCCTGCTAGTGATTTAGGAAACACCCCCAGATTGCCTGGTGATAGTCACAGTTTAGTGTGGGCAGTAGCCTGCTCAATACAGTGTATAATTACGTATATATCTATAACGACTCATTACGTTATAACTACATTAGTGTACTTTGTTTCCTTAGCTCAGGCCTGCTGGAGATTGCCTTTACTCTCAGAGGGACTTATCCGAATTAAAACAGGTCTCTTAACGTAGAGCATAGAATAGAACTTTATTAATCCCTTTGGGGAGGTCAATTTATTGTTTATTTTTGAGCATGTGGTTTCTTTGTCTGTTCTTCCCATCCTCACTCAACCTTAAAAAAGCAGTGCAGCTGCATGGCTGCAGATGTATGTATGTTCCCTATGTTTGCTAGTACCACTTAATTAAATAACCTGAGCTCTTTTTACGCCTCCACTTCACAGAATTCAATAATTAAATAACAACCCAAAAAGTTTCAGTTCTATTTATTGTTCATTCTTATGGCTTTGCACCTCTGACACACAAGGATAAATTCAGCAGCGTGTGAGAAAGAGGAGGAGAAAGTCGGAGCAGGGAGCACCAACCTAGAGATGAAGAAGAGAACAAGAGAGATCAGACATGATAGCCAAAAAAATATTGTGATAATAGCCTATTTCATTTAAAAAATCCGGGTGTGTTTTAGAATATCTTGAAATATACCTTCTCTGATTTCTAAAAAATAAAATAAAACGCGGCTTGATTTTTCAGGACTTTGCTCACCGTTAGTTAGAAAGGATCGCTCGCCTCTGTGCTTCTTCTTTGGTTGAGGTACCTTGGATTAGAAATCGCTGCTTCCACCTAGTGTATCCAGCCAAAAATGATCACAGCTACACGACATTTGTTGATCTCTTTCCAATGGTTTGCAATTTAATATACATTTAGGAAATACTGCCGGATAAGTATACCAGATATACTTAGTTGAGTTCTTTCCCCGCCACCACGCCACAAAATACAATAACGAAATAACAACAAAAAGACTTTAGTTCATATCAAAGTTATATTTATTTTATCTCTCTTAAGGCTTTCCAGGCTGTTCTCGCTCCTGTCGTTAGCTGATGTTTGTACGAGACTTTATTAGCGACAATGAAAACAAGGCAGCATTCAAAGCCTGTCTGTATTTCTTCACCTTGGGGTGCTTATGGATATATTATCGCTATTAACCTAAAAAAAAAAAAAACGTTTAAGGTTATTTGTTATTGATAAATGAGCCACATGAGAGCTGTTACTTACTTTAAACAGAATTTATTATTATTATTATTTAACTTTAAACAGTTTTCTTCGGGCCAAGAACTGCGTGTGACGTCACACTGGCTACCTGCTGTGACCTATCAATGCGTTCTTCGGGGTGGGCGTGGCTTCTGACATGCGAGGCTATAAATAGCCAAGAGCAATGCCAGTAAAGCTCAGTTCACAAAGCATTTATGCATCAGAGCAGCGAGTGTAATTTAAGCGCATTTAGTTTACAAACAGCACACATGTCTAGCACAACTCCAACTACACATCAAATGAATCCCACTTCTCCAATTCAGAGTTTAAATAGTACAGACTTTAACATGAATACTCCACTCACTTACACCTCAGTGGAAACTTGGGAGTTACTCATCAACCACTTTTTTGGTACAATTGTACCACAGTGGCAATCTCTGGTACCGTTCAAACCAGAGTACTGTGACTTTCATCTGCTTTCCACTTTGTTAACAGACATGCTGAAGTTTTGTAAAATGTTAGTGAGATCAACTAGGGAACCCACAGAGAATGGAGATCCAACCTCCATGCAGACCTCTGAGGTCTGTCTTCAGTCCATGGGCACAGACTGCCCCGAGAAAACAGAGGATACAGGAGCAAAGGACAGCATCCTGAATGAAAGCTCTGTGGATGACCACAATGATAATGAAAACTTAGAAACTCCAGGACTGGAGGCTGAAGCAGCCCTAGACTGCATATCTGTGGGTAATTCAAACACACAACTCGAAACAATAGACACAGCAAAGCCAAAAAAGAGCTGTATGAAGAAAAACCTCACAGCTGATACAAAAGACTTTGACAAAACAGAATCTTGTCTCCTGGAAAACAATGTGAAGCTAGAAGTACCTGAGTCTGACACTGAGTCTTTAACTTTTTCTAGTATCAGTCTGCTGTCTGATTCTCTAAGTGAAAGCTCTGTAGAAGACCAGGGATTGGAGGCTCAACCAGTTGTAGGCTGCATATCTGTAGACAACTCAAGCTACAGAGATGAAACAGAAAGTCGAGGACTGAAAGATGAGGCAACCCCCAGATTTCAGGGATTCCTCAGTGACAGTGAGTCTTTAACTTCTTGTCAGATCAGTCCACTATCTGATTCTCTGAGCGAGGAAAAGTTGTGTGTCAACAAAGTTATTCAGATGGTGGTTTCAAAGGCCATAGACAACGTCGCCTCTAAACACAAGCTCTTCACAGAGCGCCTCACTCCTGACTGCATTGGTGATCGCCTGCTTGAGAAAATGTGGCCAGAAATTAATGACAAACATTTGGATCTATCTCCAAAAAGCCTAAAAAATATCCACGAGGCCATTTTAAAGGATCTTTGCAAAACACACAAATGCAAGGAAAAATATTTGATTTTTAGTCTGAGGGAGCAGCTTGATAACATTACTGTTCCAATCTTCACCAAACACCTGCTGGGATTACCAAAAAGAGTACTCAGTGTATCTAAAAACTGGGACGAGTACTGGGAGCTTGTGGAAAAATTCACTAGAGATCTGGTAATACACAGTATGGCCGAACTAAATGAGACGACGACATGGCATTCAGGAACAACTGACTTCATTGTACAGAGGCTTAGCCAAAAGATCTGGAACAAAATTTTGTCCAAAAAATATAAAATCTCCCTAGAGAACATTGAAGAACTCAGCTTGACAGTATACAATGATCTCCATGAAAAGTGGCATTCTCCAGGACAGTTCATGAAGTTAAGCAACCCAACGGTTGACGAAATAATTGTCAACACTTTCAAAAAACATGCCAAGCTGAAGAGACAAAGTATCATCTCTAGGATTTTCTCATGTGCACACTAAATGAGTGCAAATGAGAAAATGTGCACACGTGCTTGTCTTAAAATATTTATTTAAATTGGTCCATCTCATCTAAACTTAGTTTTAAAACCAAGTTTAGATGAGATGGACCAATTTTAATTGGCAAAAAAAAAAAAGAGTGGTTAAAATAACCACTCTTTTTCTCCTGCCTTCCTTCCCTCATCCCCAACTGGCCAAGGCAGATGGCCACCCCATTCCTGAGCCTGGTTCTGCTGGAGGTTTCCCCCTTGTAAAAGGGGGTTTTTCCTTCCCACTGTCGCCAAAGTGCATGCTCTTGGGGGTTGGAGTTTCTATGTATTATTGCATGGTCTTGACCTTGCAATAATACACCTTGAGGGAAGTGGAGGGGGGTGGTTTGGCACCGTTTCTTAACTTAAAATGTCCAATTACAACAGGACATTTTAAGTTAAGAAACAGTGCCACACCAAAATAAATAAAAAAAATAATAATAAAATGAAATAAAAATACATTTTGTGTTGTTTCATTTCATTTGCTGAAAATGGGATATCAGATTAGTTTAGTGTGTAAATAAAATACCTTCCATCTGGTGTTGTACCTCTCTCTGTCTTTCTGTAAGGTAGATCACGAGCCAATATTTTCCCCATGACTCCACCAATCAGCTCGTGTCAATCTGGAGTTTACCTGCATACATCCTGTTCACTCTGTCAGAAGTTTGGCGCCTGCTAGTGATTTAGGAAACACCCCCAGATTGCCTGGTGATAGTCACAGTTTAGTGTGGGCAGTAGCCTGCTCAATACAGTGTATAATTACGTATATATCTATAACGACTCATTACGTTATAACTACATTAGTGTACTTTGTTTCCTTAGCTCAGGCCTGCTGGAGATTGCCTTTACTCTCAGAGGGACTTATCCGAATTAAAACAGGTCTCTTAACGTAGAGCATAGAATAGAACTTTATTAATCCCTTTGGGGAGGTCAATTTATTGTTTATTTTTGAGCATGTGGTTTCTTTGTCTGTTCTTCCCATCCTCACTCAACCTTAAAAAAGCAGTGCAGCTGCATGGCTGCAGATGTATGTATGTTCCCTATGTTTGCTAGTACCACTTAATTAAATAACCTGAGCTCTTTTTACGCCTCCACTTCACAGAATTCAATAATTAAATAACAACCCAAAAAGTTTCAGTTCTATTTATTGTTCATTCTTATGGCTTTGCACCTCTGACACACAAGGATAAATTCAGCAGCGTGTGAGAAAGAGGAGGAGAAAGTCGGAGCAGGGAGCACCAACCTAGAGATGAAGAAGAGAACAAGAGAGAGCAGACATGATAGCCAAAAAAATATTGTGATAATAGCCTATTTCATTTAAAAAATCCGGGTGTGTTTTAGAATATCTTGAAATATACCTTCTCTGATTTCTAAAAAATAAAATAAAACGCGGCTTGATTTTTCAGGACTTTGCTCACCGTTAGTTAGAAAGGATCGCTCGCCTCTGTGCTTCTTCTTTGGTTGAGGTACCTTGGATTAGAAATCGCTGCTTCCACCTAGTGTATCCAGCCAAAAATGATCACAGCTACACGACATTTGTTGATCTCTTTCCAATGGTTTGCAATTTAATATACATTTAGGAAATACTGCCGGATAAGTATACCAGATATACTTAGTTGCGTTCTTTCCCCGCCACCACGCCACAAAATACAATAACGAAATAACAACAAAAAGACTTTAGTTCATATCAAAGTTATATTTATTTTATCTCTCTTAAGGCTTTCCAGGCTGTTCTCGCTCCTGTCGTTAGCTGATGTTTGTACGAGACTTTATTAGCGACAATGAAAACAAGGCAGCATTCAAAGCCTGTCTGTATTTCTTCACCTTGGGGTGCTTATGGATATATTATCGCTATTAACCTAAAAAAAAAAAAAAACGTTTAAGGTTATTTGTTATTGATAAATGAGCCACATGAGAGCTGTTACTTACTTTAAACAGAATTTATTATTATTATTATTTAACTTTAAACAGTTTTCTTCGGGCCAAGAACTGCGTGTGACGTCACACTGGCTACCTGCTGTGACCTATCAATGCGTTCTTCGGGGTGGGCGTGGCTTCTGACATGCGAGGCTATAAATAGCCAAGAGCAATGCCAGTAAAGCTCAGTTCACAAAGCATTTATGCATCAGAGCAGCGAGTGTAATTTAAGCGCATTTAGTTTACAAACAGCACACATGTCTAGCACAACTCCAACTACACATCAAATGAATCCCACTTCTCCAATTCAGAGTTTAAATAGTACAGACTTTAACATGAATACTCCACTCACTTACACCTCAGTGGAAACTTGGGAGTTACTCATCAACCACTTTTTTGGTACAATTGTACCACAGTGGCAATCTCTGGTACCGTTCAAACCAGAGTACTGTGACTTTCATCTGCTTTCCACTTTGTTAACAGACATGCTGAAGTTTTGTAAAATGTTAGTGAGATCAACTAGGGAACCCACAGAGAATGGAGATCCAACCTCCATGCAGACCTCTGAGGTCTGTCTTCAGTCCATGGGCACAGACTGCCCCGAGAAAACAGAGGATACAGGAGCAAAGGACAGCATCCTGAATGAAAGCTCTGTGGATGACCACAATGATAATGAAAACTTAGAAACTCCAGGACTGGAGGCTGAAGCAGCCCTAGACTGCATATCTGTGGGTAATTCAAACACACAACTCGAAACAATAGACACAGCAAAGCCAAAAAAGAGCTGTATGAAGAAAAACCTCACAGCTGATACAAAAGACTTTGACAAAACAGAATCTTGTCTCCTGGAAAACAATGTGAAGCTAGAAGTACCTGAGTCTGACACTGAGTCTTTAACTTTTTCTAGTATCAGTCTGCTGTCTGATTCTCTAAGTGAAAGCTCTGTAGAAGACCAGGGATTGGAGGCTCAACCAGTTGTAGGCTGCATATCTGTAGACAACTCAAGCTACAGAGATGAAACAGAAAGTCGAGGACTGAAAGATGAGGCAACCCCCAGATTTCAGGGATTCCTCAGTGACAGTGAGTCTTTAACTTCTTGTCAGATCAGTCCACTATCTGATTCTCTGAGCGAGGAAAAGTTGTGTGTCAACAAAGTTATTCAGATGGTGGTTTCAAAGGCCATAGACAACGTCGCCTCTAAACACAAGCTCTTCACAGAGCGCCTCACTCCTGACTGCATTGGTGATCGCCTGCTTGAGAAAATGTGGCCAGAAATTAATGACAAACATTTGGATCTATCTCCAAAAAGCCTAAAAAATATCCACGAGGCCATTTTAAAGGATCTTTGCAAAACACACAAATGCAAGGAAAAATATTTGATTTTTAGTCTGAGGGAGCAGCTTGATAACATTACTGTTCCAATCTTCACCAAACACCTGCTGGGATTACCAAAAAGAGTACTCAGTGTATCTAAAAACTGGGACGAGTACTGGGAGCTTGTGGAAAAATTCACTAGAGATCTGGTAATACACAGTATGGCCGAACTAAATGAGACGACGACATGGCATTCAGGAACAACTGACTTCATTGTACAGAGGCTTAGCCAAAAGATCTGGAACAAAATTTTGTCCAAAAAATATAAAATCTCCCTAGAGAACATTGAAGAACTCAGCTTGACAGTATACAATGATCTCCATGAAAAGTGGCATTCTCCAGGACAGTTCATGAAGTTAAGCAACCCAACGGTTGACGAAATAATTGTCAACACTTTCAAAAAACATGCCAAGCTGAAGAGACAAAGTATCATCTCTAGGATTTTCTCATGTGCACACTAAATGAGTGCAAATGAGAAAAAGGTGTGCTATTTTAAGACAAGCACACGTGCTTGTCTTAAAATATTTATTTAAATTGGTCCATCTCATCTAAACTTAGTTTTAAAACCAAGTTTAGATGAGATGGACCAATTTTAATTGGCAAAAAAAAAAAAGAGTGGTTAAAATAACCACTCTTTTTCTCCTGCCTTCCTTCCCTCATCCCCAACTGGCCAAGGCAGATGGCCACCCCATTCCTGAGCCTGGTTCTGCTGGAGGTTTCCCCCTTGTAAAAGGGGGTTTTTCCTTCCCACTGTCGCCAAAGTGCATGCTCTTGGGGGTTGGAGTTTCTATGTATTATTGCATGGTCTTGACCTTGCAATAATACACCTTGAGGGAAGTGGAGGGGGGTGGTTTGGCACCGTTTCTTAACTTAAAATGTCCAATTACAACAGGACATTTTAAGTTAAGAAACAGTGCCACACCAAAATAAATAAAAAAAAATAATAATAAAATGAAATAAAAATACATTTTGTGTTGTTTCATTTCATTTGCTGAAAATGGGATATCAGATTAGTTTAGTGTGTAAATAAAATACCTTCCATCTGGTGTTGTACCTCTCTCTGTCTTTCTGTAAGGTAGATCACGAGCCAATATTTTCCCCATGACTCCACCAATCAGCTCGTGTCAATCTGGAGTTTACCTGCATACATCCTGTTCACTCTGTCAGAAGTTTGGCGCCTGCTAGTGATTTAGGAAACACCCCCAGATTGCCTGGTGATAGTCACAGTTTAGTGTGGGCAGTAGCCTGCTCAATACAGTGTATAATTACGTATATATCTATAACGACTCATTACGTTATAACTACATTAGTGTACTTTGTTTCCTTAGCTCAGGCCTGCTGGAGATTGCCTTTACTCTCAGAGGGACTTATCCGAATTAAAACAGGTCTCTTAACGTAGAGCATAGAATAGAACTTTATTAATCCCTTTGGGGAGGTCAATTTATTGTTTATTTTTGAGCATGTGGTTTCTTTGTCTGTTCTTCCCATCCTCACTCAACCTTAAAAAAGCAGTGCAGCTGCATGGCTGCAGATGTATGTATGTTCCCTATGTTTGCTAGTACCACTTAATTAAATAACCTGAGCTCTTTTTACGCCTCCACTTCACAGAATTCAATAATTAAATAACAACCCAAAAAGTTTCAGTTCTATTTATTGTTCATTCTTATGGCTTTGCACCTCTGACACACAAGGATAAATTCAGCAGCGTGTGAGAAAGAGGAGGAGAAAGTCGGAGCAGGGAGCACCAACCTAGAGATGAAGAAGAGAACAAGAGAGAGCAGACATGATAGCCAAAAAAATATTGTGATAATAGCCTATTTCATTTAAAAAATCCGGGTGTGTTTTAGAATATCTTGAAATATACCTTCTCTGATTTCTAAAAAATAAAATAAAACGCGGCTTGATTTTTCAGGACTTTGCTCACCGTTAGTTAGAAAGGATCGCTCGCCTCTGTGCTTCTTCTTTGGTTGAGGTACCTTGGATTAGAAATCGCTGCTTCCACCTAGTGTATCCAGCCAAAAATGATCACAGCTACACGACATTTGTTGATCTCTTTCCAATGGTTTGCAATTTAATATACATTTAGGAAATACTGCCGGATAAGTATACCAGATATACTTAGTTGAGTTCTTTCCCCGCCACCACGCCACAAAATACAATAACGAAATAACAACAAAAAGACTTTAGTTCATATCAAAGTTATATTTATTTTATCTCTCTTAAGGCTTTCCAGGCTGTTCTCGCTCCTGTCGTTAGCTGATGTTTGTACGAGACTTTATTAGCGACAATGAAAACAAGGCAGCATTCAAAGCCTGTCTGTATTTCTTCACCTTGGGGTGCTTATGGATATATTATCGCTATTAACCTAAAAAAAAAAAAACGTTTAAGGTTATTTGTTATTGATAAATGAGCCACATGAGAGCTGTTACTTACTTTAAACAGAATTTATTATTATTATTATTTAACTTTAAACAGTTTTCTTCGGGCCAAGAACTGCGTGTGACGTCACACTGGCTACCTGCTGTGACCTATCAATGCGTTCTTCGGGGTGGGCGTGGCTTCTGACATGCGAGGCTATAAATAGCCAAGAGCAATGCCAGTAAAGCTCAGTTCACAAAGCATTTATGCATCAGAGCAGCGAGTGTAATTTAAGCGCATTTAGTTTACAAACAGCACACATGTCTAGCACAACTCCAACTACACATCAAATGAATCCCACTTCTCCAATTCAGAGTTTAAATAGTACAGACTTTAACATGAATACTCCACTCACTTACACCTCAGTGGAAACTTGGGAGTTACTCATCAACCACTTTTTTGGTACAATTGTACCACAGTGGCAATCTCTGGTACCGTTCAAACCAGAGTACTGTGACTTTCATCTGCTTTCCACTTTGTTAACAGACATGCTGAAGTTTTGTAAAATGTTAGTGAGATCAACTAGGGAACCCACAGAGAATGGAGATCCAACCTCCATGCAGACCTCTGAGGTCTGTCTTCAGTCCATGGGCACAGACTGCCCCGAGAAAACAGAGGATACAGGAGCAAAGGACAGCATCCTGAATGAAAGCTCTGTGGATGACCACAATGATAATGAAAACTTAGAAACTCCAGGACTGGAGGCTGAAGCAGCCCTAGACTGCATATCTGTGGGTAATTCAAACACACAACTCGAAACAATAGACACAGCAAAGCCAAAAAAGAGCTGTATGAAGAAAAACCTCACAGCTGATACAAAAGACTTTGACAAAACAGAATCTTGTCTCCTGGAAAACAATGTGAAGCTAGAAGTACCTGAGTCTGACACTGAGTCTTTAACTTTTTCTAGTATCAGTCTGCTGTCTGATTCTCTAAGTGAAAGCTCTGTAGAAGACCAGGGATTGGAGGCTCAACCAGTTGTAGGCTGCATATCTGTAGACAACTCAAGCTACAGAGATGAAACAGAAAGTCGAGGACTGAAAGATGAGGCAACCCCCAGATTTCAGGGATTCCTCAGTGACAGTGAGTCTTTAACTTCTTGTCAGATCAGTCCACTATCTGATTCTCTGAGCGAGGAAAAGTTGTGTGTCAACAAAGTTATTCAGATGGTGGTTTCAAAGGCCATAGACAACGTCGCCTCTAAACACAAGCTCTTCACAGAGCGCCTCACTCCTGACTGCATTGGTGATCGCCTGCTTGAGAAAATGTGGCCAGAAATTAATGACAAACATTTGGATCTATCTCCAAAAAGCCTAAAAAATATCCACGAGGCCATTTTAAAGGATCTTTGCAAAACACACAAATGCAAGGAAAAATATTTGATTTTTAGTCTGAGGGAGCAGCTTGATAACATTACTGTTCCAATCTTCACCAAACACCTGCTGGGATTACCAAAAAGAGTACTCAGTGTATCTAAAAACTGGGACGAGTACTGGGAGCTTGTGGAAAAATTCACTAGAGATCTGGTAATACACAGTATGGCCGAACTAAATGAGACGACGACATGGCATTCAGGAACAACTGACTTCATTGTACAGAGGCTTAGCCAAAAGATCTGGAACAAAATTTTGTCCAAAAAATATAAAATCTCCCTAGAGAACATTGAAGAACTCAGCTTGACAGTATACAATGATCTCCATGAAAAGTGGCATTCTCCAGGACAGTTCATGAAGTTAAGCAACCCAACGGTTGACGAAATAATTGTCAACACTTTCAAAAAACATGCCAAGCTGAAGAGACAAAGTATCATCTCTAGGATTTTCTCATGTGCACACTAAATGAGTGCAAATGAGAAAAAGGTGTGCTATTTTAAGACAAGCACACGTGCTTGTCTTAAAATATTTATTTAAATTGGTCCATCTCATCTAAACTTAGTTTTAAAACCAAGTTTAGATGAGATGGACCAATTTTAATTGGCAAAAAAAAAAAAGAGTGGTTAAAATAACCACTCTTTTTCTCCTGCCTTCCTTCCCTCATCCCCAACTGGCCAAGGCAGATGGCCACCCCATTCCTGAGCCTGGTTCTGCTGGAGGTTTCCCCCTTGTAAAAGGGGGTTTTTCCTTCCCACTGTCGCCAAAGTGCATGCTCTTGGGGGTTGGAGTTTCTATGTATTATTGCATGGTCTTGACCTTGCAATAATACACCTTGAGGGAAGTGGAGGGGGGTGGTTTGGCACCGTTTCTTAACTTAAAATGTCCAATTACAACAGGACATTTTAAGTTAAGAAACAGTGCCACACCAAAATAAATAAAAAAAAAAAATAATAAAATGAAATAAAAATACATTTTGTGTTGTTTCATTTCATTTGCTGAAAATGGGATATCAGATTAGTTTAGTGTGTAAATAAAATACCTTCCATCTGGTGTTGTACCTCTCTCTGTCTTTCTGTAAGGTAGATCACGAGCCAATATTTTCCCCATGACTCCACCAATCAGCTCGTGTCAATCTGGAGTTTACCTGCATACATCCTGTTCACTCTGTCAGAAGTTTGGCGCCTGCTAGTGATTTAGGAAACACCCCCAGATTGCCTGGTGATAGTCACAGTTTAGTGTGGGCAGTAGCCTGCTCAATACAGTGTATAATTACGTATATATCTATAACGACTCATTACGTTATAACTACATTAGTGTACTTTGTTTCCTTAGCTCAGGCCTGCTGGAGATTGCCTTTACTCTCAGAGGGACTTATCCGAATTAAAACAGGTCTCTTAACGTAGAGCATAGAATAGAACTTTATTAATCCCTTTGGGGAGGTCAATTTATTGTTTATTTTTGAGCATGTGGTTTCTTTGTCTGTTCTTCCCATCCTCACTCAACCTTAAAAAAGCAGTGCAGCTGCATGGCTGCAGATGTATGTATGTTCCCTATGTTTGCTAGTACCACTTAATTAAATAACCTGAGCTCTTTTTACGCCTCCACTTCACAGAATTCAATAATTAAATAACAACCCAAAAAGTTTCAGTTCTATTTATTGTTCATTCTTATGGCTTTGCACCTCTGACACACAAGGATAAATTCAGCAGCGTGTGAGAAAGAGGAGGAGAAAGTCGGAGCAGGGAGCACCAACCTAGAGATGAAGAAGAGAACAAGAGAGAGCAGACATGATAGCCAAAAAAATATTGTGATAATAGCCTATTTCATTTAAAAAATCCGGGTGTGTTTTAGAATATCTTGAAATATACCTTCTCTGATTTCTAAAAAATAAAATAAAACGCGGCTTGATTTTTCAGGACTTTGCTCACCGTTAGTTAGAAAGGATCGCTCGCCTCTGTGCTTCTTCTTTGGTTGAGGTACCTTGGATTAGAAATCGCTGCTTCCACCTAGTGTATCCAGCCAAAAATGATCACAGCTACACGACATTTGTTGATCTCTTTCCAATGGTTTGCAATTTAATATACATTTAGGAAATACTGCCGGATAAGTATACCAGATATACTTAGTTGAGTTCTTTCCCCGCCACCACGCCACAAAATACAATAACGAAATAACAACAAAAAGACTTTAGTTCATATCAAAGTTATATTTATTTTATCTCTCTTAAGGCTTTCCAGGCTGTTCTCGCTCCTGTCGTTAGCTGATGTTTGTACGAGACTTTATTAGCGACAATGAAAACAAGGCAGCATTCAAAGCCTGTCTGTATTTCTTCACCTTGGGGTGCTTATGGATATATTATCGCTATTAACCTAAAAAAAAAAAAAACGTTTAAGGTTCTTTGTTATTGATAAATGAGCCACATGAGAGCTGTTACTTACTTTAAACAGAATTTATTATTATTATTATTTAACTTTAAACAGTTTTCTTCGGGCCAAGAACTGCGTGTGACGTCACACTGGCTACCTGCTGTGACCTATCAATGCGTTCTTCGGGGTGGGCGTGGCTTCTGACATGCGAGGCTATAAATAGCCAAGAGCAATGCCAGTAAAGCTCAGTTCACAAAGCATTTATGCATCAGAGCAGCGAGTGTAATTTAAGCGCATTTAGTTTACAAACAGCACACATGTCTAGCACAACTCCAACTACACATCAAATGAATCCCACTTCTCCAATTCAGAGTTTAAATAGTACAGACTTTAACATGAATACTCCACTCACTTACACCTCAGTGGAAACTTGGGAGTTACTCATCAACCACTTTTTTGGTACAATTGTACCACAGTGGCAATCTCTGGTACCGTTCAAACCAGAGTACTGTGACTTTCATCTGCTTTCCACTTTGTTAACAGACATGCTGAAGTTTTGTAAAATGTTAGTGAGATCAACTAGGGAACCCACAGAGAATGGAGATCCAACCTCCATGCAGACCTCTGAGGTCTGTCTTCAGTCCATGGGCACAGACTGCCCCGAGAAAACAGAGGATACAGGAGCAAAGGACAGCATCCTGAATGAAAGCTCTGTGGATGACCACAATGATAATGAAAACTTAGAAACTCCAGGACTGGAGGCTGAAGCAGCCCTAGACTGCATATCTGTGGGTAATTCAAACACACAACTCGAAACAATAGACACAGCAAAGCCAAAAAAGAGCTGTATGAAGAAAAACCTCACAGCTGATACAAAAGACTTTGACAAAACAGAATCTTGTCTCCTGGAAAACAATGTGAAGCTAGAAGTACCTGAGTCTGACACTGAGTCTTTAACTTTTTCTAGTATCAGTCTGCTGTCTGATTCTCTAAGTGAAAGCTCTGTAGAAGACCAGGGATTGGAGGCTCAACCAGTTGTAGGCTGCATATCTGTAGACAACTCAAGCTACAGAGATGAAACAGAAAGTCGAGGACTGAAAGATGAGGCAACCCCCAGATTTCAGGGATTCCTCAGTGACAGTGAGTCTTTAACTTCTTGTCAGATCAGTCCACTATCTGATTCTCTGAGCGAGGAAAAGTTGTGTGTCAACAAAGTTATTCAGATGGTGGTTTCAAAGGCCATAGACAACGTCGCCTCTAAACACAAGCTCTTCACAGAGCGCCTCACTCCTGACTGCATTGGTGATCGCCTGCTTGAGAAAATGTGGCCAGAAATTAATGACAAACATTTGGATCTATCTCCAAAAAGCCTAAAAAATATCCACGAGGCCATTTTAAAGGATCTTTGCAAAACACACAAATGCAAGGAAAAATATTTGATTTTTAGTCTGAGGGAGCAGCTTGATAACATTACTGTTCCAATCTTCACCAAACACCTGCTGGGATTACCAAAAAGAGTACTCAGTGTATCTAAAAACTGGGACGAGTACTGGGAGCTTGTGGAAAAATTCACTAGAGATCTGGTAATACACAGTATGGCCGAACTAAATGAGACGACGACATGGCATTCAGGAACAACTGACTTCATTGTACAGAGGCTTAGCCAAAAGATCTGGAACAAAATTTTGTCCAAAAAATATAAAATCTCCCTAGAGAACATTGAAGAACTCAGCTTGACAGTATACAATGATCTCCATGAAAAGTGGCATTCTCCAGGACAGTTCATGAAGTTAAGCAACCCAACGGTTGACGAAATAATTGTCAACACTTTCAAAAAACATGCCAAGCTGAAGAGACAAAGTATCATCTCTAGGATTTTCTCATGTGCACACTAAATGAGTGCAAATGAGAAAAAGGTGTGCTATTTTAAGACAAGCACACGTGCTTGTCTTAAAATATTTATTTAAATTGGTCCATCTCATCTAAACTTAGTTTTAAAACCAAGTTTAGATGAGATGGACCAATTTTAATTGGCAAAAAAAAAAAAGAGTGGTTAAAATAACCACTCTTTTTCTCCTGCCTTCCTTCCCTCATCCCCAACTGGCCAAGGCAGATGGCCACCCCATTCCTGAGCCTGGTTCTGCTGGAGGTTTCCCCCTTGTAAAAGGGGGTTTTTCCTTCCCACTGTCGCCAAAGTGCATGCTCTTGGGGGTTGGAGTTTCTATGTATTATTGCATGGTCTTGACCTTGCAATAATACACCTTGAGGGAAGTGGAGGGGGGTGGTTTGGCACCGTTTCTTAACTTAAAATGTCCAATTACAACAGGACATTTTAAGTTAAGAAACAGTGCCACACCAAAATAAATAAAAAAAATAATAATAAAATGAAATAAAAATACATTTTGTGTTGTTTCATTTCATTTGCTGAAAATGGGATATCAGATTAGTTTAGTGTGTAAATAAAATACCTTCCATCTGGTGTTGTACCTCTCTCTGTCTTTCTGTAAGGTAGATCACGAGCCAATATTTTCCCCATGACTCCACCAATCAGCTCGTGTCAATCTGGAGTTTACCTGCATACATCCTGTTCACTCTGTCAGAAGTTTGGCGCCTGCTAGTGATTTAGGAAACACCCCCAGATTGCCTGGTGATAGTCACAGTTTAGTGTGGGCAGTAGCCTGCTCAATACAGTGTATAATTACGTATATATCTATAACGACTCATTACGTTATAACTACATTAGTGTACTTTGTTTCCTTAGCTCAGGCCTGCTGGAGATTGCCTTTACTCTCAGAGGGACTTATCCGAATTAAAACAGGTCTCTTAACGTAGAGCATAGAATAGAACTTTATTAATCCCTTTGGGGAGGTCAATTTATTGTTTATTTTTGAGCATGTGGTTTCTTTGTCTGTTCTTCCCATCCTCACTCAACCTTAAAAAAGCAGTGCAGCTGCATGGCTGCAGATGTATGTATGTTCCCTATGTTTGCTAGTACCACTTAATTAAATAACCTGAGCTCTTTTTACGCCTCCACTTCACAGAATTCAATAATTAAATAACAACCCAAAAAGTTTCAGTTCTATTTATTGTTCATTCTTATGGCTTTGCACCTCTGACACACAAGGATAAATTCAGCAGCGTGTGAGAAAGAGGAGGAGAAAGTCGGAGCAGGGAGCACCAACCTAGAGATGAAGAAGAGAACAAGAGAGAGCAGACATGATATAGCCAAAAAAATATTGTGATAATAGATTTTCCTCACATCACCCAGCCTTTATTTCTAGTACACACTACAACAAGTAATAAGAAATATTTAGTGGAAAAGAGAATACAGGTCAGGTAAAAAAGGAAAGTCAATTTTAGTTTTTTATTTACCTGAGCAGCAGATTGCAGATACTAGTATTAAAAATACTCCAGTAAACTCTGAAGTACTGATTCAACTTGTTTACTTATGTAAAGGTGAAAAGTACAGGCTCTGCCATATACTCAAAATAGTAAAGACAGTAAAATTTGATATTTCAATGACATTTCTACCCGCTATTTTTGTGCAAAGCTAAACTTGCTATATCATAATAATAGAATTATATTAGTACATTAGAATAAACTCAAGTATTTTCTGAGCCACAACATGCAAAAAACATGAAGACACAGCTTCATGACAGGAATTACAGGAATAGATTATTTAAGACAGTAAGGGAAGGCTGTGGTTTAGGAGGGAAAGCTGCCACGGTTGTGTTTCAAGTTCTGTGTTAATATGTTTAAGTATTGTATTCCTGGGTTTGGTTATCCTTATTTCTTAAGTCTTAGTGATCTTAGTTCTTCTTCCCTTGGTATTTATCCTTGCCTGTGTTAAGTCTCTGTTGCCTATGTCTCCCCAGTCACTGTGCTTTAGCTTATACGTCTAGAGTTGGTGTCCTCTGTCACTACGTGTTCCCTGAGTCCTACCTCTAGGTTTTTTTTTAATTTGCTGTCAAGCTTCCTGTTTTATTTTGATAGTCCTTGTCCTTTGTCAGCGTATCTGTTTTGCTTCCTCCCTGCGTCGTCATGTCTAATTAGGTTCAGCTGTGTCTCCCTCCTGTTGTCTACTCTTTACCTTGTGTGTATATTTAGTGTGTGCTTCCTTCTGCTCCTTGCTGGTCTGTCTGCGTGTTGTTCCTTGTGTGTCTCTGTGTTTCTTCTGCCCTTTTTCCCCATGTCTGCTGGTTCCTCATTTCTTGCCCATGTTTCCATCCACAGGTTATTTGTTTTCCTTAGCTTTTCCCCAGTTTTGGTTCATTTGTCAGTTTTTCTGTCCCTCACCAGACGTGTCAAGAGCATACTAATTGGAGCATAGATGAAAAATGGACAAAAAGTGCCCCATGCTGAGGTTAAGCTCAACTAAAGGCAAGCCCACAGGACCTTCTGGGGCCCCTACTTTTATAGGTAGTGGTCTACTACACCCATCCTCTCTAAATTTCCATTCTTGATCTCATCTCTGGCAGGTGGTGAACTCTGAAAAGTCAGTAAATTCCAGTTCCTTTGTTCACCACCATTAGCAGGTCACTCTGACCTGAAAGACTTTAGGGCACAGGTACCATCTGTCTTGCACTATAAAACCTTTGATGCTGTGCAAGACATGGCATCCAAACACAAATCTTACTATATTGATTACTTGGGCTCAGACCACCCTATGTGTTGTTAGATAAATGCAGGACTTCCAAAATAGAGTACATGAAACATTAAATGAGAAATGTAACGAAGTGTCACATGGTGCCAACCTTCATGACTTATAGTTCAACTTGAGATAACATTACACTCTTCAGTGTTACATACTGTTTCATTGGGAGTTTTTTATATATAAATGAGTTATGATCATAAATTTACTGATTAATTAATGATTTCTGAGTAAATAATGATTATACTCTTAACATATATTGTTTTCAACCTGAAAAAGGTCAAAGGTCATACTCATGAAATCTATATATGATAAATGTTGGATATTTGTATTTTGTTGTAATGTGTCTCTGGTAAAAGTTGATTATACAGCTTCTTGTCCTAAAATTAAGCTTATTTACTAAAATAAGGCCAATAATTGTGATTTCTCACAGGTGAACGCAGGATTAGCAGCACATCTCTGGCCTGCAGGCCTTCTCTATAATTAATTCACTTAAAGCATTTAAAACAGTTTGTAGTGACCAAATAAAATACAGTGCTACTATTTTCTACATGTCACAAACAGCAACTTACATTGATCTCCATGTTTCCCAGCCCATCCCCCAAACCCTCTCTTTTCCCTCTGTCTCATCCCTCCTTCTGTACAGTATCTCTAGGTCCTCAAGGTGAATGAGGCGGGGCAGGAACCTGATCTCAGTGTTGCTGCAGAAACCACATCCTAAGTTTCTAAATCAGGCAACATCGTCCATAGATAGTATGAGACAGTTCTGCAGCTACTGCCAGATGTACAGATGCGCGCATGCACACAAACACGCACGCATATCGAGCCGTCCACGCTGAATGTAAATGTCCTCTATTGCTGAAGTCTCAGTATGCTAACGAGCTGTTAAAATGCCATGTCACTACACTAATGAATATACATCAGTGGCCTGGTGAGGGTGACCTGCGGGGATGGGACAGAGGTCACAAGAGGTGGGGTGGCAGAAATCAGGACCAGTGCTCCCATGAGACCTGAATGCACAGAACAAATTCACCAGAACACACACACACACACACACACACACACACACACACACACACACACACACACACACACACACACAGAGGGAAGCAACACAAGATGACTGAGCTGCCATTTCACCTATACCCACCCCACCCTTTCTCTCGCGCTCGCTCCTGATCCAGCTCTCGCACACCTGCACTGTTCTTCTTTATGTCTAAGAACGCACAAGACACAAAAACAAAAGGACAACGGCCAGCGTGGTGGTCCTTACCTCACCGTTCTCATCTGCGTCTCGTGTTCTGTCATCTTTTATCTTCCTCCTGCATTTTTGTGTAAGGAAAAGAATTGCCCGCAAGTCCGAATATTGCTGCTGGGACGCTTTAATACAGGTATGTCTCTATTTTCTATTAATTTCAAATGTTGTTTCATCAGTTGAAATGTCTTTTTCTGTCCTGACTGTGGTGAACCTAAATATTAACTATGTGAAGACTCATGAATACACAATGGTAAATATTTATTATATTGTCTACTGGATACAGTCTTGGTCATTTAATAATATGTAAAATCATAACTAGCAAAGGGAACTTCCTCTGAAGGAACAAACCTTTGGAGGTTGATATATATGCTAAGCTGTATATTGTCTAAACATTTAGGTGAATTTGACACCTTTTATACATATTGTTACATATTACATATTACCTTCTGTTTTGGAATAGAGTCATACATGTTGATTAAGTGTCTTGCATCAAATTAGCTCTTTTTTCTAAATGTTGTAGAATCTGTCATAGGACATGGACAGCTGAACATTTTATCATGTATTTTGAGCAATGCTGTTTAGAATACACGATAATATCACCAGTGTCAGAGCTCTGTAATATTGTAGATATAGTGTTTGGAAGAACTCCTGATTCCTTTGGGTATCCCTTTAATTCTGCTTGCTCCTGCAACTCTTAGTAACAGTGGTGTATCTTTTCAGACAAAATTGGTGTATGATCCTGAAAATGCAGACATAAAATGAGATCAGTATCTGTGTGTGATCCCATCTGCTGATTCAGCCTCAGATACTCAATCCTCGCGATGTCTGCAGAATAGAATATAACGTACCAAAACAGTTTTGCATTTGGGAGCCAACTTTTGGCAAATTAACTTCCCCTCACTTAGTTTGTTTGCCTTTGTTAAACATCACCTTGGCACATGATTTTCACCTTTGGCAGCTCATTGTGGAACAGCAGAGGTCCACGCATGACGCTTCAACCTCCCACCTCACCAAACACCTCCATGTCAGCAGTTTGGCAGAAAGAGAGAGAGAGAGAGAGCAGCTTTCACATCCTGTTTTCAAGTGTTTTTGCCAGGCCAGCAGAAACAAGAGAAGTCATTTCTCACTGATGGTACAGCATCTATAAGCACATTACTGCTATCTGATCAATAACAAATATGGAAACTCTCCTTTGTGTGTATCCGTGTTGATATTGTTTGTTTGGATGGTTCTACGGAAAGTTTGCAACAGTCTTCTATTTTATGGAAGTATAATGTTCGCTTTATTGCACGTGCTGTGATGTTTTTAGGGCTGAGCAATCTTTTTTCTTCATCTCACCAGTTTCTGTCGTCACTCTTCTAATAATGACTGGGAACCACCGAGTTGAACCAAGCACCTCAGCTACCCCTACCCATCTGCCAAATGCAACTACCACGCCAGACCAAAAATCTGGAGGCCACAGTCTTAATAAGTTCATGAGTGAACTTCACAGCATCCACAGTGAGTTCGAGAAATGACTTAATGATAAAATGTATGAATTAACATTTGTAACCAGGAAAATTAGGAAAAGGGATTATAAAAATTATGAATGTGAGCAAGTTACATTTTTTTCTAGCTGCTACGGGGATTTGGTAAAGTATATGAAGAAATTAAGAAACTTGTGCACTATTAAGAAATTTGAACATCTCACATTTCTTATTAGTATTATCGGTGTTTTCCCAGTCAGCTGGAGGACTGGGATCGGATAGCTGCAATGATTCAGTCAGATATTATCCCCTAACAGCAAACAGTAATGCAAGTGATATAATTTCAACAAATATTTTTGAAGGCCAAAGCACAGAACAACATCTAAAATGCCATATTTGACACATTTGCTTTTATGGAGCAAATATCCCACATTAAACATATAGACATATTTTAAATGATATATATTTAATTTTAAAATACCCTCCCTGGTAGTAGTGCATTACAAGTTTGTGTGACAATCATAGTTGGAAATCATTCTTTTTATATTTTTGTTGTTGTACTTCAGATTAAGTAAGTCAAATGTATTTATATAGCACTGTTTACAGATATATGTTGCATTATGCTACAACAATTAAGAGACAATACCAATAGACAACAACATTAAAACAGAATAAAAACTTAAAAAGAAGAAGAATGTCAACTGAACGCCCAATTTAACAGTATTCTTTTCAAAAAAAGATTTCACAGAGATAAACTGTTCCAGAGCCTTGGTGCCACAGACTGAAAGACTCTGCCCCCCCCCCCCCCCCCCTATTCTTCAGTCTTGTATGAGGGACAAATAATAGATTTTGAGATATGTAGTCTGGAGCTTTTCCATTTAGTGCTCTGTAGGGAAGTGTGAGAATTTTAAAACAAATTCTAAAATCAACTGGGAGCCAATGTAAAGAGGATAAAACAAGGGTGATGTAAGATCACTTGCCAGAGTGCATTAGGAGTCTAGCTGCAGCGTTTTGTATTGCTTGGAGGCGTGACAGAAATGATTGATCTAAGCCAGTAAATAAGGCATTAGAATAATGTAGGCGCAATGACACAAACACATGAACAATTTTCTCTAGTTCAGAGAAGATTATAGCTTGCAATTTAGAAATGTTCCTTAAATGAAAGAAACTAACTTGAGTTATACATGCGTACCGCTTGGACAGCCATATGCATGCACATTTTTTGGAAAATTTAAAATTGCATGCCAAATGACAAAAATGTAATCTTGGAGATGGTGATGTCCCTTGAAACGACACTTCAGAACAAGCACTTGAACTATGCTGTGATAATACCATGACATGACAGATGACAACACCTTGCAATATGTTTTAATCTGGATTAACATAACTCCAAATTATGGTCTAAAATTTCCATGGATTGTGCCCTCATAGATAACACTGTAGAGCTGTACAGTTGATTTACAATAAATGCAAAATTCCATAAAGACTTGAATTATCAGCTATTCAACAAATAATACAGGAACATTAGGGTTCATTGCACTATTTCCCAGTGTTCACTTTATGTACTCTTAATTCAGACAATGTAGAAATTTGTTTTATTTCATTTTGCCTTAAAACGATTTTAAGAGAAAACAACAAGAACTAAATTTTTTGTCAAACATTTATGTATGATTAATCTCTGTGCTTTGTGGATTTGCAGTGCCATCATGGGCTGTCGCTGCCCTTTGTATTGTGAGCCTGTGTATGGTGCTGTCCTGCGCTGTGTGCGTATGGAAGAAGTTCCTAAAAAAGGGGGACAAGGGCAAAGAAAAGGACAAGAAAAAGGGGAAAGAGAAGAGTAAGGGAGGTTGTGACACTGAAATGGATGGAGGTTACAATGAGGTAAGCTGTAAAAACACACAGTCTGTCTCCCCCCCCTCTCCCGCCTGCAGACGCATTGTCCTTGCAATGTATCACAGTCCTGACATCCGGGTCATCCAGGACTACTAAAACTGTCAGTGTGTGTTCAGACATATGGATGTTTTGTACTCCTTCATGTTGTAATAAGAGTTGAACTATGGTGTGAGATAACTTGTTCTGGACTTTAATCAAAGCTGTGTGTCACACATTGCTCATGTATCATCTATTTCTGTGTCTGGTTGTGTGAGGGTACACAACATACAGAAGGAACATCCTCACAAGTTGTAGCACAGATTACCTGATGTGATGCATGTCTGTCTGCATGCAGTCCCTGAAAGATGAATGTGACAAAGAAACAGAGCTGTCAGATAACGAGCCCGAGGAAGACAAGAAGCTGGGCAGACTACATTTCACATTAGACTACAATTTCACAGATAATACGGTGAGTCCCAGCTATTCACTATGATGCGTTTTGCCCACCATCTGCCAGCTCTCAAAATGTCACATTTGAATACTTTTCTTCTCCCTGTCAATTAGCCAGAGTCTCTTTTCTCCCCCTTACATTCCCCTGTTATCATGTTCCAGCTGGTGGTAGGCATCTTGCAGGCTGCAGAGCTACCTGCGATGGATGTGGGAGGAAGTTCTGACCCTTACGTTAAACTCTATCTGCTACCAGACAAAAAGAAAAAGTTTGAAACCAAAGTTCATAGAAAGACCTTAGAACCCAACTTCAATGAGACTTTCACATTTAAGGTAAATTGTAATACACCAACATAAATAAAGGTCATTTCCCCTGACTAGCAGCTCTGTTAATATATGTGCAAAATGACTGCCTTTAATCATGTTCTCTGCTCTGCAGGTACCATACACTGAGCTGGGCGGGAAGAGCCTTGTGATGACTGTGTATGACTTTGACCGTTTCTCAAAACATGATGCTATTGGAGCTGTGAAGATACCCATGAGCAGTGTGGACTTCAGCCAGTCTCTGCAAGAGTGGAGGGACCTGCAGAAGGCAGAGAAGGAGGAGGTAGGAGAATATTATGACAGGGGGAGGGTGAAGAAGGGAGGAGCACAGAAGATGAATGCGTTTAGCTTTTTAAATACTACACAAAGCATTTCAGTCTTAGGAACTCCAGCTTCTTTTACTAATTAATAATTTATGCATTAAAATTTATTAAACATTCATCGAATGTGATACTCTTCTTTTTCACTACTCCTTGTGTGTATTAGAGTGAACGGCTTGGAGACATATGTTTGTCCTTGAGGTATGTCCCTACGGCAGGGAAGCTGACAGTGGTGATTTTGGAGGCCAAAAATCTGAAGAAAATGGATGTGGGTGGATTATCAGGTGAGTTAAGCAGCAAAAACTTTGAAATCATCTCAGATTTAAAGCCTTTGGCAATAATCTTTTTGACCTTTTTTTAGTACTGATAATTTTCATGATTCAGTGCAAACCAATTAATACAAAATCTAAACATCTAAACATATGTCTCTCTGTGTAATTGATGATTTCACCAGGTGCTCTCTTCAAACTCCAGATTTGGTAGTGCTGGCTCAGTTTTGGTCTTCTAAATGCCTTTTTAGTACTGTGCCCACTTTCAAAAAGAGGACAATTGATGTTGTGCTTCATTGATGGAGTTACTGCATCCATGCCAGGCCGTTGGTCTGCTCTGTGACATAAAAACTCCCTGTTCTCATTTCCAGACCCATATGTGAAGATCCACTTAATGCAGAATGGGAAAAGACTCAAGAAAAAGAAAACAACAATTAAGAAAAACACTTTGAACCCTTACTACAATGAATCCTTCAGCTTTGAAGTACCTTGTGAACAGATAGAGGTACACATTTTTAATTGCAAATACAAGCACACAAATACAATAATCAGCACTGATATTTGTGCATCTGTATTTTCATTTGTAGAAGGTGCAGGTAGCAGTGACTGTGCTCGACTATGACAAGATTGGGAAGAACGACGCTATTGGGAAGGTGTTGCTGGGCGGGAACAGCACTGGAACTGAGCAACGCCATTGGTCAGACATGCTGGCCAACCCCCGGCGGCCAATAGCCCAGTGGCATAGCCTTCAACCAGAAGATGAAGTCAATGCACTAATTTCCAACAAGAAATGAAAGCCTGGAGGGATATAAAACTCAGCATTTACCTCAAATACTTCTAATTTTTGTTCCTTTAGAATGTTAAGCAGCTTAACTGACTAATTCTACTCAATGATAACTTGCTTTAGCCATGACAATATCCAAGTCTTTAAAACAGGCTGCAAGCTTTTCATTCCCTCCTCCTGCTTCTGCCTTATCAAAGATGCATCACTATGTACAGTGTTATTAAAGCAAATTACATTTTTTTACTTGTAAGTGTCATCTGTTCTATGATGTCCACCAAGAAAATTACACTTACGCAATAGACAAGCCAAAGGGCTGAAAATAGGCACTTGTATGGCTGCTATTAAGTGCCTGATTCATTCTTTTGAAATTCATTTAGGTACGTTAAATTTCTATTGTATTCCACTGTAACATTTTACAAGAAAAATAATATCATTAAAGGTTAATATAGTGCACTGTGACTGAGGAGCCAAGAAAGAGAAGCCAAGATAATTTCTAGGCGGCACTTACAGACTTGTTCCTTTGCTCTAGCCAAAGTGGAGAGTGGGAACAGGCCCAAATCTCAACAGGAATATTTTATTTTTCCTGTCTTGACAGAATTTGAAAATAGGAATTTGTCACATTTGCCTTTCTTGTTTTGCCACAAAAGTAAACCATGGGCATTTCTAACAGGGACTAGTGATGAACACAGATTTTGTATAGCCATGCAGAATGCTAAAAGAAACTAAAGCAAATAAATTGTTTTAAGCTCGTAATTGCATAAGCCACAAAGTGGCAATTTCTGCAAAATAACACAAAAAAACCCCACTTCACTCTTTAATGACAGGTCTTTATTTCTAAATTTTAACCGGTGGGAAACAGTATTTGTTAATCCTAATTGTGCATAAAATTACATTAAACCATGACCCATCCTTTCTCATTTTGGGGATATAGGTGTACACACATTTTTTTTTCTTTGATTAAAAAATATATCTGTGAAGTGCAGATGGCCGCACGATATAGTGTAATGTAATAATGTGCACATAGTGAGCGCTGTAGTGTTTTGTCCTCATGTACACATAGACAGACAAATAGGAATTCCATGAAAAAATTATGGAGGAAGTTCATTTTCATTGAGGAACAACAAGGGTGCATTATTATAAGTGTAGATAATAGCTATCCTAATATATGCAGCTTTAATTATTTTAATAAACTGGTCCTTTAAACAGCTCAGAGGGAAAGGCCTCTGTGTATGCTACAAAGCCTAAAGCCCCACAGAAAAATAATATTTTTTCTCAAATAATTAATTCATTGCCATGCTGCATTTTGCTGTGTTTAGAGAGGTTACATCCATTATAGTAAACAGGCATGTGAACAATAATGATACCATAATCGCTACTGCAGTTACTGACTTTAGGTGGGAAAGCTCAGGACAACCTCACAACAAATCTATTTTTGGTTTCAGTTTTTAGGGATCTGACTTTAAAAGTAATAATAAAAAAAAATGTTCAGATTGCTTTGATAAGACTGCTTCTGTATAACAAAAGATTCAAGTGTAAAACTCTGAGTTCGACATCTCAGCTGCCTGAGGAGACCCTGACTTATCCTGTCTATGCAGAACTAACTGGATAATTAAGTTTTACCATGTGCAAAACCCACAGGATGTTACCTGAAATTAATAAAACATTTAGTGTGTTATCAGTTCTGTTCCCTGTAGGAGATTTACACTAATGTTTGGTGATTTCATAGCTGTAATGAGTGATTTTGCAGCCAGTGTATTAAGAGCAAGTTTTGTTTGGATTCTGTAAGGCTATAGCTTATGAAGCAGTCCATCCAGTGCTAGTGGTGTGGCAGAGAGACCTGTAAGTGTGCCAGCGAAGCAAAACTTTCTATCCTGTCCCCAGCAGGGCTCCATCACTGCTGAATCCCCTCCTTCTAAATCCTTTCTCTCCTCATTTAACAGTCCTTTGGGGCTGCTACAACATGCATCAGCATGAAAAAAGCTGAAGTGTATTAAATTATTGTGAGAGATCCCATCTGGAGGTGCTGAGACTTGCGACGTCCTCCTTTTTGTCCTCACACTAACTCTGTAAACTGCAGATGTCGCTGTAGAGGCATTTTGATCAGAACTTAAAATCATGGACAGGCCTACCTTTGGCATTTTTCATGGAGTCAACTATGTAATGGTGACATGATATGGTTTTTTTTTACAGGCAGCAAGCAACAAAGTGCTGAAAGATACAATTTAAAATAGGTTATTTGCTTAATTGTCTGCTATGTGTACAAACAACAATGGTCCATCCCATGTTAATGACTTAATAATATTTTTTTTCTTGAATGATTCACAGGTCCATGTTGAGAATGGAACAATGGCGCAGATTATGACTGTCACCCCACAGCAAGGCAGGCTGGGACTTTTTGTTTACATGTTCTGCTCTGGCTCCATCTGGGTCTTTATAGCTTCCTTCCACAGTCCAAAAACATGCATACTTACTAAATGTAGTAAAAAGATCACAGCTGACACCAGATGACACTGGCGAAGTGTGGTGGCAAGTGCTGTGCAATAACATAGCTTTGTCTGTGTTAAGTGTAGGTTGAAATAAAGTTAACGTGAAAGCACAGATTCTTTGTTATGTGTAGCAAGAGAAAGTTATTCCTGCACTAATAGTCCAGTAAGCAGTGCAGTAATATACACCAGTATTTACTGGTGTAACATCTTCCGGTGTGGCTGAATTAAAACAATTCCTCAAACAAGAGTGGAACAACACTTCTCAAAGTGATAAGAAAGACTCATTGCCAGTTACTGCAAACACCTGATTGCAATCCTTGCTGCCAAGGGTGGCACAACCAGTTGTTAGGTTTAAGGGGCAATTTATGCCTGTTAATAAATCAAATTATAATTTTTAAAAACTGCATTTAGCATTTAATTAGGTTATCTTTGTCTAATTTGTCTAATTGAAATTAGTTCAAATATCTTAAACATGCAAGAAACAAAAGAAAATGTTTTTTTTTATTTGTTTGTATTTATGTATTCATTTTATTATTATTATTATTTTTTTTTTTTTTTTTTTTGCTTTGCTACCTTTACATATGGTAGCTTTAATGATTTTCACACATCTTTGCATCAGTGTTCGTATTCTTTTTTAGCTAGCTAACATACTTTTCTGTTAGCTAATGGACTAAGTTTACTTCAGGGCTGTCTTCCAGAAGGGCTTTTACTCCTGTTGTTTTCTTTTTCAAATATATGTTTGTTGTTTTTATGGTTTGTTTTGGCTAATAATGTCTATATAACCAACTTTTGTGAACTGGACTCTTAATTCGAAGCTCTCTAGTTCATTTCCCCCCTGCTTGTTTCTCTGTTTGTGTCTCTGACAAGGGTCCCACCCCACAAGTGATTTTACGGTACATTCAGGTGAAAACCTCTGTTATGGAGGGGCAGCTTTGTAGGCTCACACGGTGGCAAACGGTCAAGCCAACGTCAGCCTGCTGGCTGAAGATGCAGTGATAGAGAGCAAAGCAACAGGCTTACCTGCGCAACAGGTGTAGGCTACTCGTCAGCTGGTCAGGGGGGGGCTGTCTCCACCAGGTACGTTTTAGAGGTACAACCAGGCATCGTACCGGCTCAACAAACACCCTGAACTCTTTCCTCTCGGGACAGTTGAGATGCACCGTTAACGTTTCGGCGAGACTTCCTTTCGGACTCTGAGATGAACTTAAAGTGGACAGTGAAACGATTTCTTCTTATGTCGTTTTCAGTCTCCCACTTGCTGTTACTTGAGGGTAAGTCAGACACATCCAGACTTCTGTAGATGTTAATGTTATTGATATTATATGATGTATTACAAGTATGAGACAATATTTACATAAATAAGCCACAAAATCCTTGAGGTCTTACAAGTTATTTTCGACTCATCTCTCCTTTCTTTTATCAGTATTAGCACTGACAGGTGGTAATACAATTTTACAACTGTCTGCTTAACACGATGTACACTTTGAGATGTATTTTGATTTTACACCTATAAGATACCTTTGACTGAGATGAGTAAGGCAGAAACCTTAATGCTGATTTTATAACTTTGCATTTAGGAGTTCAGAGTCGACTTTCAGTGGCAGAAGGAAGACCACAGAGGTAAATAAAAGAAAGAATACTAAACATGTTGCTGTCTACTAATAATATTAATACAGTATTAATACATTAGATGATACAAATGAAAAGTCATTTTTTTCATATGTCATTCTTACACATTGCTCTAGGGTGAACATGATAAATGCATTTACACTTCCTGTATGGTGTATATGACAGAGATAGTGTATGAGAGTGTGTGTCTGTGTGTGCCTGCACATGTGCGTGTGAGAGTTCAGTACAGAGAGGTTTCAAGTCTAAATTCAAGTGGTGTAAAGTGCACTTAAGTCTCCCCTCTGACTGTTTCTTCCCACTAATGTGCATGTTTGTGTGTGTGTGCAGAAGAGCTAATGCACTCCGGAGGAAACGGGATCTCCTCGGGGAGGAGGTTTGTACACTACACCTAAGAGAACCAGAGGAGGTCAGGGCATCCACCTGCGCACAACACCCTAAGCGGCACAAAGCTGTCTTTGTAGAGAATGAGACACACTCACTAACTTGTACACTTTCTCCCACTCAACTTGACGCAACTGTTATCTTACAGGAGCAGTTAGAGCAGTGGTACAGAAACATCAGTGTCAGCGATATTGTTAAAGCTTAAGAGTTATTTAAGGAACTACTCTTAGCATCTGTTGTTTACTCTTTTCCAAGACGTACAGACCATTGCTGTCAGAGGGTACTCTGTCACGGAGTATTTTGCACAACTACACAGCCAGAGATTCCTCTTCAGGTAAATACTCCGCCTGTGAAGTGATTCCAAATGCATTCACGGAAACTTAACACTCTTTACCTGGGCAGGCTGGAATGATTACCCTTGATTTTGTCTTTCCCAGAATACTGCGGCTGCCTCAATGGCGGCTGGTGTCAGGAAGGTGGGGTGTGTGACTGTGCCCAGTTCCAGGCATTGGGAGACCGCTGCCAGATCAGTGAGTAATCCACCCATCTACATGTCTTCCTTCAGATTTGTCTTATAACCACACATTTTTGGTATGCAATAAACCAGCTGGCTAGCATCTTTGGTAACAATACCCTTTTTTAATAACATAACATAGTCAGTCTTCAAGAATTTGTGAATGTGCTCCACAATCATTCAACAAATGTTAATTAGCTGTACACACTCCAGCATTAATTATCAGATTTTCCCAGATCTCTTTCTCTCTGTCTCTCCTTTGTTGATACAAATCCACCAACCTCCATCTCTACTAAAACCACCCACCCATACACACACACGCACACAAAGACTTTACTCCCTAGAGGAGCTGATATAAAGTCACTTGAACTTAGGTAATAGGGTAAGGGCTGAGTGATGGAGTTTCTGGTTTCTATATTGTGAACAGGCTCCTTATACAGCATATCAGGAGATCTGAGGTCACAGTGATTGTAAAGACATTTTTCATTTCAATAAAAACTAATTTAGTGTTGACAAATGGTTGAAGGCAATGCAGTTCTTTAGAGACCACCTGTGACTCAGCTGAGACTTGAGGAGAAACCCTGAAATGGCACTGACAAGATAAAAAATATGAATTTTAAAAATAAAACACCACTACAGAAAGAAAATATGAAAGAATGTCATGAGTGCAGGTTTGTCATGAAGGTAATAAAAGCTTCACCCAAGAGAAATATCAAGCTCTCCCACCGTAACAGATTATAATAATTGAGGCAACTGAGCTATTCTTCAAAAAGTACTGAATAAAATTTGAAAATTATATTTTTTAAGCATTAATGTCTGAAATTGAAGATATGTAAAATGAGTCATTCATGTCAGAGTATTAAAATCAGAAGATGTGTTTGCTGTCAGCGCAACCCACCTCCTCAGATTTTTGGGAATGGCCCTCGGCAGCATCTTGGCATATCCTGCTATGGGGATTTCCTCTAACAAAGAGCTTTTAGAAAATTCAGGAGTTCATTTTCCTCTGATAAGTGCAATGAAATAGAACATGATGAAAGGCATAACGATGATAGGTCAGTTCATTTGTGTCACTATCATTACAAGAATCTTGTCTGACTGAAGTGCCCATTTTTCCTCTCAGTACCTAACCAGGGCCAGGATAGAGATGGGATCTGCAGGTCATGGGGTCAGCACCACTATGAAACATTTGATGGAATATATTTCTACTTCCCTGGAACCTGCTCTTACATTTTGGCCCAGGATTGTCACTCAACTACACCGCAGTACACAGTGTGGGTAAGGCTAGTAATCAGTCTTTACTCTATGTCTATATATTAGCTTCTTGCTACATTGCCATGTTTGCTGTTAAAACAAAGCAATACGGAAGTTTCTTAAATAAGCTAAACTGCAGTGGCATCTGACTGCTTGTACTGAATAAAATAACAGGAAATAGGAGATCTGTAAAGGCTATAAAACAGTCATGTGGCAAGGTCTTAAAGTGTCTGTGTTTAGCATACATTATTAACAACTATCTGCTGTCAGCACAACACCGATGTGGCATATTTCTTTGTGCCATTGTTTTCTAAAAACTCAACAAAAAAATTGCCTTACTAAGGACAAAAAAATGTTTTTAATTATGATTAACCTTTTCAAAAAAGGTGCCAAAGTCATTCTAATTATGTCTTTATCCTTGCAGCCATATATTATTAGATAATGATAGTCTGCAAAATTTGAGTTGTAGCTTTAATGAGCCCTTGTTCATAAATCGGTATGCTTTTCCCTCTGTGGCTCTTATTCCACTTCTATCATTTTCTGGTGTTTGTCAGGTTCACAACAGCAGAGTGTGTGAGGGGAGTGTGTATTTATGTCCGAGAGCTCTCAGTCTGTTCTTCCCAAACGAGGAGGAGATCCACATCTCGGGATATCGGGTCCACCAGGGAGGTCGCAGGTGCATATGAGTGTGTGCATGTATGTGTGTGTTTGTTAACTGCAGAGGTGTCAAAATAAAAACTAAAAAGGAAGAAAGAAAGAAAGCATTTGCTCGCCATCCCATCTAAACCTACTGTAAAATCGATAGAAGACTATAAGTAAGATTTTCAAAGACCTGACGTCATCCAATGATCTCATGATGTTTCTGTCTCTGTATAATGTCAGGTTAAGTTTACCACAGACCGTGGGCGGTGTCTTTATTGAACGACTGGCTGATTACCTGCTCGTGAAGAGCGTGTTTGGCTTCTCTTTGGCCTGGGATGGAGGCTCGGGCGTCTACCTGAAGATGAGCGAGGAGCACCAAGGCGCCCCTTGTGGCCTGTGTGGAAACTTCAACAATGTTGCTGGTGATGACCTCACCACTGCTCGCGGTAAGACCGGCCTGACTGGCGACTCATCCTCTTATCCCTTCTCTCAGCACCCACTCATCATAATTATTGTTATTATACACTCAACACTGATTCTGGCCAATTATAGTAGCAGTGGGACCTGGGGAGTCTAGAGTGGAAGGACAGGGGAGAACTGGTAGTTTTGATTTGAATAGCTGGAAGAAGCATGGACTTTCCTCATATGACCTAGTAACATGAACTACGGTGCCCCGCTTGTTTGGGAGGAGAGATGACCAGTAATGTGGAGATGAGCCCAAGGAAAGACAACAGACAAAAAGGAACCAACTACAGCGCATTTCTACACGCACATATTTCCTCTTAGTGCCTCTTATAATCAGCCCTCTTTTTTATGTCTCATGTTATTGTGTTTAATGAATTAAAGAAATAATTTAATGTATGTTTGAATGGAAAATCTACTCCATTTTTACTCTGTGTATGTGTTTTTATACATTTTTATCTTTTGTCTGTACCTACGTCATGCTGGGTATACCACATACAGCTGCACATATGTGTTTACTTTAGGTATTCGGACTGATGAACCTGCACTGTTTGCTAACAGCTGGGCAGTGGACCTTGCTCATGAACGAGCCTGTCCCTCAGTGGATCTTGACTTTAGTGGGCCCTGCCAGTCTGAGTCAGACATGGATGTAAGAACCACAGAAGCAATATTTCCACTTAATAACATGTGCAAAGACAAATCAGGCCCACCAAAGTGCACCATAATAAAACCTTTTTTAGCAGTGTTAATTTTTGTTTACTTCTGGTGGTATATTATGTTGCATATATTCATACCATACTTTATTTGTATGCAGGATGCTATAGAGAAATGCAGTGCGCTTCTCTTTTTCCCCTTTTTGTCCTGTCATGAAAACATCGATCCCAATCCCTTTGTTGCCAGTTGTGTCTCTGACCTTTGTGTGTAAGTAAAAGCAAGCACACTGTCGAGTAGATACATTCAACCTTTTGCTTGAGTTGAAACTTTTTGCATAGAAAGCAGTTCCCCGAAAACATTTGATGCATGTTTTCAGCTCTGATGATGAGGAAACTTTTTGTCGAGCCTTGGTGGAGTACACCCGAGCATGCTCCCATGTTGGATATCCCGTAAGAGAGTGGAGAGACAGCTTCCCTTCTTGCAGTAAGTAATGGCTGCTGCTCTACGATTTCAGCGGAAACATGAAAACTTGTATAATGTATTTAGTGCACACTTGTGTTCTACTTTTATTGTTAAGCCAGTTGTTTGTGTTTATGCTCAGATGACGGCTGTGAGGAGAGTTTTGTGTATAGAGACTGTATCAGCTGCTGTCCACCTACCTGTACATTTGAGAAAGAATGCCTGGGAACCAACCTGCATTGTCTGGATGGCTGCTACTGTCCTGATGGTATTCAAAGAACCCCCCCAAATTTTTTTAATGTCTCTGAAATTGTTGACTGATCTCAGATCCTTGCATGCAGGTCTCATCCTGCAGAATGGAACATGCATTGCTGCCTCTCAGTGTCCATGTGTTTATCATGGAACGTCATATGTACAAGGACAGGTGCTACAACAGGGATGCAGTGTCTGGTGAGTGTGGAAAACTGTTACTGTGTGAGAATATAGCACAGCCAACGTGTTGCTAACTGTTTCTGTTTTGTTTTTTCAGTGTGTGCATGGGTGGTGTGTGGAACTGCACTGAGAATAACTGCACAGGTGAGAATCCCATCGAAGACAGCCAAAGAAGAAATAATGCATCCAGATTTAAAAAACAAAAACACTCTTCTCTTTGTCTCTTCTTAGTTGAATGTTCAGTGGTTGGGGACGTGTTTGTGACGACGTTTGACGGAAGGATGTTTCTCCAGCCAGGGGCGTGTCAGTATGTCCTGGCAAAGAGCCGCAGCAGCAGCAGATTCACCATCACACTACAATATACTACTTGTGCAGAGGTAGCACACACAACTACTTTTGCACACACCTAACAAGCCTGCAGTGTTCCTTTAATCCAGATATAACTGCCCCTTCCGTATAAATGTGTGTCAACAGCAGCAGGTGTGTATTCAGTCAGTGACAGTAGTGCTGGATGAAGATGTAAGTCGCCAAATCACTTTGACAAGAGAGGGGGAGGTGATAATTGGTGTAAACCCAGCGCCTGCCCTGCCATATGTCGATGGTAGGAATCACACGATACACACACACACACACACACACACACACACACACACACACACACACACACACACACACACAATATCAAATGGTACATGTAAATACATTGCTAGAAATAGTTAAAAAAAAACAACCAATTGATTCGATTTTAAAACTTCTTCCTGACATACAGATGCAGTCGAGGTGCGGAAGCTGACCTCTGTGTTCACACAGCTGAAGACTGGGATTGGTTTCAGGCTGCATTATGACGGTCGAGGCGGAAGGGTCTATGTGCAGCTTGACAGCCAGTGGCGCGGACAGACGCTGGGACTCTGTGGAACCTACAATGGAAATCTACGAGATGATTTCCTGTGAGCATGTACTTCCCACTTATACGTCAGTGTTGAAAATGTGACTTTTGCTGAGAATATTTTTGTGGGGGGTAGGTCTCCAGCGGGTATGATAGAGGGCACTCCGCAGCTTCATGCCAGTGCTTGGAAGGTGTCATCTGCCTGTGTTGCTCCAGTTAATCTACCTATTACAGACCCATGTGAGATGAATCAGCACAACGGTAATAGTTTCAATTACTGTGGATTTGGTTATTATTCTTTCATTTTAGCCTTAATGAAAAAATATGAAGAAAGAAAAGGATTAAGGCAAAACTTTAGGGGTTTGAATCCCAGATTGTACTATGCATTCTAACATTACTGCTTTCTGGTTTGAATTATGAATTGCTCAAGTGTTAGCTGCAGGCAATCTATCTTGTCAAAGGAACTATGAGGATGTGTTAAGTTTCGTGTGGGCTTATGTGTCTTGTAGTATTCTACGCATCCCAGTGTGAGGTGCTTTTGGGCACTGTGTTTGCTCCGTGCCATGGCTACATCAGTCCACACATCTACCAGCAGCAGTGCCGCTATCAGGCCTGCCGCTGTGGGAGCAGCTGTTTGTGCACTGCACTGGCTCATTACGCTTACCTTTGCTCCAAACATGGAGTCAACATTAATTTCAGATCACAAGTCTCTGAGTGTGGTAAGTTTCCATAGTCTGGATTTTTTTTAGACATTAATTTGTGCCTTTGTGATTTTTCTTCTTATTGATATGAGATTTAAGTGTACACTGCCCCAAAATGTAGGCATTGTAAAGGGATTGCAGAAGACTGTAATTTACCCCAGAAAAACAAATTTGTACTATTCTCTGTGTGTGATATACAGGAGTGGTGTGTCTTGGTGGAATGATGTACCACTCGTGTGTGTCGTCTTGTGGCCGGTCCTGTCGGGCAATGTCCAGCAATGAGACATGTACCCCTGATGATTGTGCCGAGGGATGCGGCTGTCCAGACGGCAGTTTTTATGATGATGTGCGCCAGCGCTGTGTGCAGCTGTAAGCCTTAAGCACCTCATACATCATCCTTACTTACTAATGGGTATCAGTTGCCATTTGGCCAGAAAGGACATACAATGGCACACAAAGCACTTAAACACAAAAAGCATCATCATTAAAAAATGTAATCAAAATATTCTCATGACTTTCTCCTCAGGTCGCAGTGTCACTGTTATTCCATGGGTGTGGTGTCACAACCAGGAGAGGTGACCTTCAGTGCCTCTGGGCCCTGGTGAGTCACAGCTGACCGTAAGCTGCACTGAAAATTGAAAACCCACTCTTCTTGCTCTTCAAACTGCACACAGTGCAACATACTGGCACACACCATGATCCATTTGAGAAAGCAGTTTAAGCTTGAGTGATTGTCAAATGAGATGTAGAGCACTTAAACTGACCTTGTGTTTGATAACATTATTCTCTTTCCCAAACACTCGCCCCTTTTTCTCTCCCTTCCTGTCTCCACCATCAGCCTGTGCAGAAATGGGAAGATGGAGTGTGTGCCAGAGGAAAAAGGTAACCTCTCTGCACTCCCCCCTCCTCCCTTCAGTTCCTGCTTTCATCCGTTCCAGTAACAAAGTGGCATTTCAGGCTATGTCCCTCTTGCTGAAATCAAGAGCCTTATGTCTGTAGCTGTGGCTTGTTTCCCATGACTTGATGTTGCAATTGGTGTTTATGGCAACTAGGGCATCGATTTTCTTGTGTGTGTGTGTGTGTGTGTGTGTGTGTGTGTGTGTGTGTGTGTGTGTGTGTGTGTGTGTGTGTGTGCGCGCGCGCGCGCGTGCATCAACATCATAGAGCCAGATAGTATAGAAGTCGGGGAGTGTCCAGAGGGGAAAGTGTACCACAGCTGCACTGAGCAGAGGGGAGGAGTGGCCTGTGCACCAACCTGCCGCAACCTGATGTTGAACCTGACGTGCCCACCCAGTACACCATGCATACCTGGCTGTGTCTGCCCTTCTGGGTAATACAAAGACTTAGTGACTATTTTCAAAATAACATGAGAATGTATAGGTATTTGTTCGTTTGTTTTTAGTGGCCTCCTACCTGTTAGTCAGTCACTTTTTTTTTGTTAATTTTAATACTAATTGTAATCCCTGCTTTACCCGTGTTAGGATAGTTACATTGAAACACAAAAAGTGGTACCTTAACGTAGTTAAAACACCTTTCACCTACCCCAGGACCATTTGCCATTGGCATGGGTTGCACTCACCACTGTGGACTGTGTGAAAAGAAGCATCTTGCAGGCATCAGCATATATGTGTCTTAATTTCACTTACAAGATTTTTGCCGATATTCAGCAACCAGAGCACAAAGTACTCTGAAAGCTCATGTCCAGGGAAAGACTGGTTTTCAGTACTGTCACCATAATACTGGAAAAAAACCTTCAATGCAGCTTAAATTTAGGAACACTAATTCCTGTTAGAGTTTATATTTCTAATAATTGTGACTGTTTTAATTAGTGGGGAGATGACTGATTGTTTTGAGTTTGTGGTTGAACTGTTGAATCTTGTGTTTATGTATTTTCTCCACCATTTTTTCCAAAAAGAGATTTGATCTCCAGGCCTAAAAGCTAAAGTGTTAATTGCAACACAGAGACAAACACAGATATGGGGTTTGAGTGTTTAAGTGTTCGCATGCTTTGTACCACCTACTTTTGTTTTACCCATGAAGGCTGGTGCTGCACCAGGGGGAATGTTATTATCCAGAAAATTGCCCTTGTTCCTGGCTTGGACTTGAGTACCTGCCTGGAGAAACTGTGGAAACACCATGCTACAAATGGTAAACACCTTTCCTGCCTCTGTATTATTTACAAAGTAATAATGAGGTTCCTTATAAGGTTGTCAATCATCTCCAAACAACTGATTCTCAAAGCAGTTACAAAAGAAAGTTTGTCTTTTGTCCCACCTCTGCTTTGTTTTTGCTCTTCTCTTATGCACCCACCTGTCCATCCCTTTAGCGTGTGTCACCGTGGCTATTTTAACTGCAGCTACTCCCCGTGTCCAGCTGTGTGTACTGTTTACAGCGACAGGCACTACCACACCTTTGATGGCCTCGAGTATGACTACCACTCTGACTGTCAGGTCTACTTGCTCAAAGTGAGTAGGCTGGCTGTGTGGATTTATATAACAACTTTCTAGTTAGCACAAAAAAAAACTAATAAAGGTGTAAAATTATATAATTTGCTTCCAGTGACAAATTTATGGATTCATTTTTGGCACTGGAATGTCAGTGGGGATTGTCTGATAGAGACTGTGCTAACCTGTGCCAGAGAAGTTTGTGTGATTGATTGCGTTTAAGGGCAAAGGAGGAGCATCCTTAACAATTCCTAGCCAACACTGATATGGATCTGGGAAAGAAGATCCAAGCTGGTTTCTAATCTTGGAGTTTGGGTTTTAATTAGAGCCGATTAAGGCATGTATGTGTGTGTTTGTGTCGGTGGGTTGGGACCACTGTAATGCTTAGCAGACGCTGCGCAAAGCTGTAGTGACACAAAGAGACCAGTGTTCACTTCAAACCCCAGGGCTCCTGCGCTCCCAGGGATATAGAATTAGAATTAGCAGAACAGACATTCAGAGCTCGCAGGCCGCCTGCCACCATGCAGACCTGAAAAGAATGGGGAAGTTGGTCAAAACTGTACTTTAATAGTCTACAGTTGTTTCCTCTTTTTGTCACTTCTCATGTGTCCAGGATGATGATGTTTCCTGAACAGGTAGAATGAGATTCCATCTCTGAGTCTAGCACGTGGTGTTTAGATATTTGCTTTCTGACTGCTGTGGCTTTAGTGAGGAAAATTTTGAACAGACAAAAAACACAAAAGTATTTTGTTGTGTTTGCTAAAAAAAACACAACTTTCCTTACAGTAGTAATATTTTGCCTTCTCCTCTCATCAGAGTGCAGGAGAGACCGAGGTATCCATTGTTGCCCAAAACAAAGACTGCTATGAGAGCGGCATTGTGTGCATGAAAATCCTGGTCATTCACGTGGGACTTACCAAGATCTACTTCACTGACAATTCTGGCAACCTTGTATGGATAATACAAACACAGTAACAAGCTGAAATATTTCAGTAAAATCCAGTGAATCCTGCTGATGTCACGCTACCTGGTTTATTTTGTGTTAGAGCCCTTCCACTGTTGTTGGTCGAGGGTCAGAGTTTGAGCTCTGGAAAGCCGGCTACTACACTGTCATCCACTTCTCAAATCAGGACCTGACCATCCTTTGGGACCGCAAGACGACTGTGCACATCAGAGCTGGACCTCAGTGGAAGGCGTGTACTAGTAGCACATCTGAAATTCGAAGTGTTGTTATAAGAAAAATATGACAAGTTGTCTGCTTTTTCGCTCCAGGGTCTTCTCAGTGGGTTATGTGGAAATTTTGACAGTGTGACAGCGAATGATATGACCACCTCCAGCCACATGGAAGTCAGTAATGCACAGACATTCGGCGATAGCTGGGCCCTGGGACAGGTATGAGTCAGCTCATTTCCTCTACTCCCCTTCATTGATTCTTCTTTTGCCCTCTTTTCTCTTTCTGTCTTTGTCCATCACCCTCAAACTCACTACCTCTCTACCTCCCTGCTCCCTGTGCCCGTCTCCCTCGAGTACACCGTGATATTTAAGAGTAATCAGACACTTGATCGCTTTCTGTGTGTGTGTGTTTTCTGTATTTTAGTGTGAAAGCGACTATGTACTTGAGCGACCATGTGAAGGGGACTTAGGGAGACAGCCGTACGCCAAAAGAGAGTGCGCTCTCCTCTACAGCGATGTCTTTGCACCTTGTCACAATGTTGTAAGTGCCATTCAAGTTACACATATAAACACACACAAACACAGAAACCTGTGTACAGAGAGACTGCAGCTATGAAAAGGTTATATCATTTGAAAAAGGGAGCTATAGGGATTAATAAGGGGTTATAGGAACAACTCTTAACTAATCCTGGTAAACACACTCTTTAAAGAGATTCACAAGCTTGCCACTCAAATTCAAATAGGGCACACCTAGTGTTTATTATAGTGTTATATTTCAATTTATGACCAGTAGATGGAGCCATGTTTTTATGTACAGTTTTTTAGCCATCACTATCAACCAGTGGAGAGTCCATTTCACTTCATTGCTTAAACTACATTTCAGAAAATACATACATTTAGAATTAACTAAGAGGTTCAGTAGAGATTATCATAATAAAGCAAAAGTCAATCTTTGAACATGTCTGTATTCAAACAAATTTCTCTCTGTCTTATATTCTTTGCAATAAATTCATTTTTCTTATTAAACTTAATGTGCCCTCTTTGATCTGATCTGATTCACGTTCTTGTCATGTTCTGTTTGCCATAGTTGTCCAGTGAAGACAAATACGTTCCCTTGAAGCAACCTTTAGAGGAACATCATTTAGTAGTATATTCCTTTGAGATATTTCTGAATTCCTGCTACTTTTTTTTAGCACTTATTTAAAGTATGTTTGTATTCTTTTGCACTAAAACAGATTTATTTGAGGAAACAACAGTTTAATGTATTAATTCATCAAAAGCAAAAAATATAGATTACAACGAATTCTCAACAGAAAAAGAATCATGCTTGCAGACAGAAGACTATAAAAATGTAAATCAATACATTTTTAAATATGGTACAGACACAGCAGACCTGATAATAAGCAGGAGGCAATCCCACAGAGCAGGATTTAAAATGTCAGAAGCACAGTTCCTCTTTGTTCTCAGTTTCGATGGTGGGATAATTAAGTGCAGTCAGTCAAAAGATATGAGTGGTCGTAGTGGAGAATACAGGGTGATGAGTTCAGATATACAAGACTCTGCTATGCCATGGCATGCTTTTAATGTTAAAAGCAGAACTGAACTAAATTATGAAGCATATATTCATATAAAGCATGTCAGTCTGTGCAATTCAGCAAGAATAGGGTAATGTGTTCTTCTCATTTAGTATCATATATGTGCCTCACTGCCTCATTCTGAACCAAATGATTTTCAGTAAATGCTTTAAGATACAAATCTAGATTTGCAGTAATTAAGGCAAGGATAAATAAAAACATTAATATCCCAAGGCAGTACTGAGCTAACTTTGGAAATATTTCTGTACAGCTAGATCCAGGCCCAGTGAGTTTTAACTCATGTTAGTGTTGAGCTAGCATTCAGTCTTTAATAGTAAGGCTGTCACAGCTGGTCTGTTGATGTAGTGTGCAGTACCCAAATGTAGACACATGAAACCACTAATTATATGAAAATGAGCATTTTATTGGCTGATGCAAGTAGAAACCAAACAATAACAATCCCAAAGAGTAAAGACATCTAATCAACAGGGGTTAGAGGGACACAGGTGAACACAATTAACAATGGATGAAAACAATCAAGGAATCAAGGAAAGGCGGATAAAACACAGAGGAAATAAAAACGTTCAATGTAAAACAGGAAATCAGATGCTCTTACCAACACTAAACAATATAGGAGATAATAGGAGACAAGGAGACAAAAGGGACCAAAGCATAAACGTGGTATAAGACAGGAATGCATAACACAAACACTGTCGAGACCACTTCTACAAACAATTCTAAAAATAGACAACAACTAAAATACAAACAAAAACAAAAAAAACCCTCATCACTGGGACAGATACGAAGTAAATATACTGCTCTTTAAAATTCCGAAAAAAGGAACACTTTTATGCCTAACACCCTAACCTTGTCTAGTTGGCCATGTGCTCACGGCCTGGCACTGTGGAGCCTGATTTGCCATAGAATACCAGAATTAGGAGAGACACACATACCTCTACAGGCTAAGCAATGGCATCCTGACTGCCATAAGATATCAAGGTGAAATCCTTGATATCGTCCGACGTTACGCTGGTGCAGTGGGTCCTGGGTTCCTCCGGTGCAAAAGCATGCCCGGCATCATGTGATTAGAGAATGCAGGCAGTTCCTGGAGGTTTGATACCAATCAGTGGTATCAATACCTTATCAGTTCCAGAATATAACAATAACCATTCACAACTTTGAAATCTGTCTCTGTCTACGCTGATAATGTGACAGATGTTTACAAATTATAGGACAAAATATGATTCACATGTCCTGTTAAACATGTACCTGTTTGTTATTAGCCTCTGACAAGCACTGGGGTAAAAGTGACAAATTTATTGTTGTTAGTGTTGTTGAAAATAAAATTTTACAAGAAGAGAAATAATAATATGCATCAGGGGCACAGAAAGGGCTTATTAAATGTGTTTCATAATAACATTCTAGTAAAATGCTAACATCTGAATATTAATTGTAACCTTGTTGCTCCAACCTGGTTGCAGCACACGTCTCTACTTGTTATATTTTCTAAAATTATAGTAATACAGAAAAGTATTATTTGCTCCTGTTTATGTACATCATAGTAGCCAGTGTCAAAGACAGAGTTAACCTTCCCTTTGGCCACACCAACTCATTGCTGATGCATAGTTTGTCATAGAGTTCATCTGATACCTTCTGCACCAGAGGTGATTGTTTGTGTGGATATCTTCCTGTGTGTACCCTTTCAGGTTGATGTGGCCTGGTTCTACAGGAACTGCCTAACAGACACTTGCAATTGTAACCGTGGGGGAGACTGTGAGTGTCTCTGCACGTCCATCGCTGCATACGCATACAAATGCTGTCAGCAGGGGGTCACAATTCACTGGAGATCACCTTCTGTCTGTCGTGAGTACATACATACACAGACAGACAAATACAATACAGGCTTCTGCTGTGTGGGTCAGGGACGTGACCTTTGCTTACCTCTTTGACCCATTTTCTGTAGTCACTCTTTGCATCAGTCAATATTTTGCCATTTTTCACAAGATTAAATAATTCTTCTGTTATATCTTACATTTTACTCTTCTGGACTGTCTTTCAGCCTATGATTGCGAGTACTACAATCAAGGTATGTTTAACTGAGAATCTTCTACCAGATTTGTAAACCTTACTCTTATTCCCTGCCATCTTATCATTCATTTCCTCTTTCGCTCTCTCACATCACAGAGCTAGGCGATGGCCCATTTTCCTTGGTGAGTGCAGTCTATAAAGACACCATGTTTGGAGTGAATCGTACCAGCAGCTCTGTTTTTCCCCTGGTAAGAGAAAGACCAGGGCAGTTGCCTGCCCCAGGTCTACTGTTCAACTTCATGATCACAGCAGGATTGCAGAAGGACAGAACATCACGTGAGCATCTGCATTATTATTATTATTATTATACATTGATATGTGTTTATTTTCTGCATAAATTACTTTGATTATGATTACGACTATTTGTAGGTGTTCCCATGGTGTCGCTGGAGTCTGCAGAGAGACCCAACTACTTCCTTGTTGTGTCAGGGCGCAGCCGTCTGCAGTTGGAGCAGTGGAGTCGAGGGGTGGAGTTCAGTCGTAGAGCAACCTTTATCCAGCACCAGGGGCTGATTCTCCCAGGTCACACTTCATTTGAGCTTGTGGCCCAGCCCGGAGTTTTTTTGACACTCACACGCACTGCTGCACGAGCCCAGAGATACGACACCTCACAGGGCTTCAAAGCCAGCAGCAGCTTCACACTGGAGGGTCAGAAACACACGCATATATACAGTGGCCCCAAAAACATATCAGAATGACCCAGTTCTTTTTTTTATAAAATGTTAGATAAACTAGTATTTAAACCATAAAATGCATTTAGGACAATTTAACGGGAAGGTTTCTATTAAAATAAATAAATAAATCACAAGGAGGGAGAAAGCATGAACACAGTGCTCTAAATGGCAAGCTGGACAGGTTCTGATTGTTAAACTTAGTGGACCATGCCCATTCCTAATGTGATGAGCTAAACTCCACCATTGGTTGCATTGCTAGAGGCATATGTTTGAACTGATGAGCAACTGACTTAATAAATTTGTTACATTTCAAAATCACCTTGAAACTTGTTGGTTGAACATCAATTAAAATGTGAAGAAAAATTCAAGCATCATTTGCTTGCACACAGGAACACTTTGAATATATATTGTTAAACATCCGTGAGAAGAGAAGCAGACACAGGAACACCAGCTGCAGATTGGTCTGCATGGCTCTGTGCAAAATCAAATCAGAAACAGGTGATAAAAAGCAGCAAGGACAACTCAGCTTAAATATTATCTTATGAATAGAAACCATTCATAAGCTAAAAATCAAGACAGCTGTACCTGAACTTGCCTGAGCCCGTAATGTGATGTAAATCCATATTTTCCGTATGAATTTAGCTCTTTTTACTTGTCCAAATAACTTTTTGGAGCCACTGTATACCTTTTATAGATGCATGCTGTACATACAAATGCTGACTAATAAGGTATGTTTCCTCTCTTCTTGCAGAGAGCACTTTTGTAATACCTTACCGTATGATGTGTGAGTGGCGCTACCAGTCCTGTGCAAGTCCTTGTGTCCCCACGTGCAGTGACCCAGATGCTACACGCTGCCAGTTTCTTCCTCCGTAAGAGGCTTGGCTAATTAAAAAGCAATAATAAAATCAGCATAATGTGTGCTCGACGCAAGTATTGAAGTAGTTTTGTATTTTACAGTGTAGAAGGTTGCTTTCCACGATGTCCAAAGAACATGGTCCTTGATGAAGTCACTAGAAGATGTGTCTACACAGAGGACTGTGAGTACAGCCATTTTTATTTTAAGTTGCTGTAAAAAAAAAAAAAGAAAAAAGATATGGTTTTCTCATATACCAAAAAATAAACTTAGTACAAAAAGCAAGGAGATTTATGTTTGGTAAGTTATTGCTTAGCTGTAACAGCACTTATAAAAAATCTTATATTTTGGAAAGCCTTTTTATTTCTCTTAATTGTAAGGAAAATACATTTGTGAATTGAGCAGCAGCATGGACCGTACTACAGCTGTCAGTTGGTGTCTACTGCAAGCATGCCATGTTTGACTGATCTGGATTGGTCCCATGCCATAAGACAACAACCAAGCTGCAGCATTACTTGGCTGTATATGGTTCTTCCACATGCTACTGAAAAAATGGTTAAATTGCCAATATGTCTTATTACTTCACACTTCAAACACCCAATAAAATAAACCACACCAAAGTTTTTGAACCGACATACTCAACACTGCTACTCAACTCAAAAATGCATTTTGTGGCACCATTTAAGTGGAAATAAACAAGCAATTCAACAGTGTAAGGTTTATTGCCAAGAAGCAGGATTATGACAAAGAAATAATCAATCAGACATAAATGTCCTTACTTTTGTGCCAAGTTTATATTTTTTCTTGGTTTGCTCTGTATATGACGATGGTTTTAATCATTTTCAATTGAAAATATTTGCCTGTTATAATAAACGTCTTCTCCAGGTGTGTCTCTTCCCCCAACTCCAACCCCGTTTGCATATGTGACGCGGTCTAACAGGACTACTACAGCACCACTGCCAATACCTACGACTACAACAACTTCTACTACCACCACCACCACTACCACCACAAGGCCGACAACAACCACCACCACTACTAGAGCCACCACTACCACCTCCACTACTATCAGGTCCACAACAACCACTGCCACTTCTACCACCACCACTCCTGCTACTACTCCCAGCACAACATTAGCCACTGAGCGTGTCACCACTCTGCTCACCCCAACTTCATCCACGTCTCCATCTGCTACTCCCACCACTATTGTTTCAACTACTCTCACTCCCACAACCCCGACAGAAAGCACCACTCTCAGGACAACTGAAACAACCCCCACTCAAACGCAAACTACTACGGTGACTACAACAGTTACCTCTGCAACGCCTTCCACTGTACCCACTGGAGCCACTACAGCCCCCTCCACTACTTCTCGTCCCTCCCATACCTCACCCTCAATTCCTACCTCCACCACCATTACCGCACCATCCACATCCCCGCCTCATCCAACATCCCCCACCTTACCACCCACTACAGTTGTTACAACTACCTCCACCTCAGCTACTTTTGAACCTGAAACCACTACCAAATCCACAACCACTCCTCAACCTCCTCCAGCAGATACGACTGTCGCCACAGAGGCCACCACTCCAACAGACACTCCAACAACTACAGCACCCCCTCCAACAACCATCGAGCCCACCACTGAGCCTGTAACTACAGAGATAGTCACAAGTCCTGCAACCATTCCTGTAACAGAGGAAACATCAACCACTCACCCTTTCCTTTTGCCCACTATTCCCTGTACAGTAAGTCTTTTGTTTTAGTTTATTATATATGCACAAATATAAACGTGCATGAAAATACCCATCCTTGTTAAACTTTAGAAATCATGGTAGCAATTTAAATGATTACTTAAATCATCATAGATTCCTTACATGATTATTTAGTATGAATAGGCTTTAAAATATAAGCAAAATGCTACGAAGAGTCCAGGTTGCTGTTGACATCTTTAATAGTTCTGTTGTAATCTTGTAGTAAAATAAGTGTCACAGTAAGCATCCACAATACTAGCTCTCTAAAACCAGTGAAATTCAGTCGTGTTTTTTTTAAATTGATGCTGGTGCTACTGTTCATACCGTTATGTGTCAAAACAAATTATACCTACTATTAAAAATTAAGAAATGCTTTCTGACTCACAATGAGCCTTTCATTTCAGAAAGGCTTGATCGGTCCTCGTACCATAAAGGCAACATTTCTGCATTACCTGTGCGCCAGTCACATATCACACCTATTCTTGTGGCCTTTCACTGACTTCCAGTGAAACTCAGAATCAGCTTTAAAATTCTATTACTAGCATATAAAGCTTTACATGGAGAAGTCCCTGCTTATATAGCAGAGCTTCTGAAACCTTATCAGAGCTGCCGGCCTCTCTGATCCTCTAACCAGAGCCTCCTAACTGTCCCTCGCTCTGATTTTAAAACTGGAGGTGATCGTGCTTTTGAGGTTGTTGGGCCCAACCGTGGAACAGTCTTCCTTAGTCGGTCAGGTCGGCTCACTCCATTATTTCTTTTAAATGACTACTGAAAACTCATTTTCATCATTATTGCTATGCAGAATATCCATTCACTTCTGCCCTTTTCAGGGTCGCAGGCCCAGTCTGTTGCTGGGCTAACACACAGGGACAGACAACCATTTGCACTCACATTCACACCTATGAGCAATTTTGATTGATCGATTAATCTAAGACATGGTAAGTGCATGTGTTTGGACTGTGGGAGGAAGCCAGAGCACCCAGGGAGAACATGCAAACTCCACACAGAAAGACCCTGGCCTGATGGTGGAATTGAACTCAGGACCTTCTTGCTGTGCAGCAACAGTGCTAACCACCGTGCCACAGTGCTGCCTGCTATGCAGAATAATGCATAGTTAATCTGCATACACATACTGTATTCTAAGCAATAATGGGTTGGGCTGAAAGAAAAAACAGATAAATCATTATGTAGAAATTAAATATGTGTGTTTGATGATGATAATGAAGTTTAAGCCAGCTCAGCTTTTAAAAACAGAACGTGTATATTTGCATCCACAGCCCCCATACTCCTATCGCATTGATGAGTGTGTTGAGCTGATCTGTTTTAATGGAGAGCTGCTGCTTCACAACTCTTCTCTTCACTGTCGCTACGACACCACCCAACCTCAGTGCAGTCTGCTGGGCATGCCTATCCTGGTTAACACAGACCCCTGCTGTCCGCAGTGGCAGTGCCCGTGTAAGTTTTTCTATATGCACTAAAATAACTTGGTATGAAATGGTATGAAAGTTTTCTTTTGCCTTGATAATCTGTTTGGCTTTCACAGGTCGCTGCACTGTAATGTCAGACCTGCGTGTGATCACATTTGATGGTAATAATGTAGCCTTGTACGACAATGGCTCCTACATCTTGGTTAACCTGCCCAGAGAGACTATTATTGGCACTGTGGAGAAATGTCCAACTAGTCAGGTATTATATAAAGTAAATGCAATTAAGTCTAATATACTAAAAAGCAGATGTTAATGGCTTACATTGACGTTTTTTCAGAGTGTGAATTCCATCAGACGAACTGTGAGTACAGCTTCAATTCTTCCGTGTTATTCCCTGCAGTTATACTTGCATCAAAGCTGTTGTATTATTATCTCATTATGACTACTCTTTAATGTTTCCTGCAGAGCCCTACAGGTGGAACATCTGGACTTTGTTTTAAGAAGCTGAACATTACTACCTCTTTCTACAGAATTATAATCAACCGACTCGATCGGAAGGTGATTATTTTTACCAGCTTTAATCCCAAGACATATTCAATTTAGCCTACATAAATAATATGCTTGCATTCTTTATATTGGTCTCTAGGTTACAGTAAATTACAGACCTGCTAGACTTCCGTTCTCACGTCAGTCCCTTTATGTGGAAGATACAGGAAGCATGTACCTTATCCACACACCTGGCGGGATCAGTATACAGTGGTATCATAGCACGGGCATTATGGTGCTACAGTATATTGCTCCTAATAATACATCTGTGCCCACTCGAGGCCTGTGTGGTGAGCAGTCATATACATGCACCCATACACACACATACCCACTGGCTTTGACTACATCAGCACCAACATCAGCCTCTTTTATCTAAGTGCCATCTTTAGGCCCTTTAAGGTTTAATGTCTAAACTGCAGCATCACTTTGACTTGAATCATTATGGGATATGACAATTTGAGATGTCGAGAGCTATTTGGTTTAATTAGGCAGACACCATGTCACTTGACATTTTTATTGCTCATTTGCTGTACACACACACACATACATACACACACAAACCTGTCTGTCCACTATGCCAGGTTGCTGCGATGGGAACCCAGAAGATGACCTGAAACTGCCCAATGGCACAGTGGTGAGAGAGTTGGGAGACATGATGATCTTCCTACAGGCATGGAGAGTCCACACCACCGATGAGACCGAACACACACGCAGGGTCGGAGACAACTGCACCACTGGCGACTGCTCCACCTGTCTCTCTATGCTTTACCAAAGCGCTTTCACACCATGCCACGGCAAGGTAACCAGCAGTGCTTTCAAAACCTTGATTGTAGTGAATGTGCTAAGTTACTTTGTCATTTGCCTTTTGCATTAAAAACGGTAGCAGGAGAGTAAATGGGGTTGCAGTGGCCCATGAAGCAGAGCAGGTCATCTACTAATTGGAAAGATGGTTGTTCGATTCCTGGTTGCTCAAGTCAGCATCCCAAAGTGTCTTTTGGCAAGATAGTGAACCTGAAGTTGCTTCTGATACGGTCACTGGAGTGTGAAAGCACTTAGACTTAGAAAAAGCTGCTTGTATGAATGGCTGAATGAGACTTCTTGTGCTTTGAATGAGGAGTAGAAAAGTGCTATGTAAGAACCAGTCCATTTGCTGATTTGCTGGTCAAAAGGAAAAGCTAAGGCAATTTTGAAAAAGCTTTGTTATTTCAAGTATTCATCATGCAAAAATACCAAATGTGAGGATATGCCAAGGTGTGTGCTGTGGCAGGCAAAAGGGAAGACACAAATGCAGGACTGGAACATGGAAACATAACTTAAAACGGCAGCTTTATTGCTGGGAAAAACACTCCATTAAATAAACTCATGAAAGCCAACCAAAACCCTGAACATGGAAACAAGGAACTGAAAAAACTAGGAAACCGGGAGCACTGAGACCGCACACAGCATTGTGAGGGTACGAGTACAACGCAACAACCAACAGAGGAAAACACAGGGCTTAAATACACCAGGGAGTAACGAGGGAATGGAAAACAGGAGGGAAGTAAAGCTGGAGCTAATGTGACATAATGAGACAACAGAAACAACGAAGAATACACTGACATAGGACATAGACTGTCAAAGTAAAACAGGAAGCACGAGCCAAAGACGCAGACTACACAGACGTGGAAACATGACAGACTCTGGAACAGAGGGAACATGAAGAACAGAGACAAAAGTAACAAGACATGGGACACAGGGAAGACATAAAGACAGATAACTAATACTAAACATACAACATACGGAGAACAGAATTAAACCTTCACCAAGAACACAGAGGAGGCACAGAAACAGAACAGAAACCCAAAACTAAGAACTATAAATACAATACAAACAGAAAACCACCATTCAAGGAGTATAAGTTAAACCAAAAACCCAAACACTGGGTCAACAGACCCAGTGCCGTGACACGATATGTGGTTTGTTGATTAAAAACCCACTCACCCTTTCATGCCCTGCTTGTGTTTTTTTCAGGTGCCTCCGGAGCAGTTCTGTGACATCATTTGGGCAGGTGACCTTCATTACAAGGACCACCAGTGTGACTTCTTGGCAGCCTACGTGGCGGTCTGCTACACACATCAAGTCTGCATCAACTGGAGACGACACAACTTCTGCCGTAAGGAGACACAGCATAAAAAATGACATACTCACTCAGATGAACTCATTCATGGTTTTTGTTTTCTCATGCATTGTAATCTTGCAGCACTCCGGTGTCCCCCTGGTAAGGAGTATCAGCCATGTGTGAGCACTTGCACCAGCCGCACTTGTCTAAACAGAGATTACTACGAGGAGACTACCTGTTCCTTCATCAGAGAAGAGTGTGTGTGCCGCAGTGGAACTATCCTGCACCGTGCTGATTCACCTTACTGTGTAACCGAGGACCGTTGTGGTGAGTTATTACTTGCCCTTGTGATGAACACTGCAATGTCTAAGATGCTGCGTAAGTTTGTTATTGTTTTTGTTTGGTTCTGCTGTATCCAGTGTGCACAGATAATGAGGGTAACCCCCGGGCCCCAGGCGAGGTGTGGAATGGCTCTGCTCGGAGCTGCTGTCTCTACAAGTGTATGGAAAATGGCTCTGTGGTGGCTGTGGAACCAGACTGCAGCGCCGTGCCTACTCCACTGTGTGAGAGAGAGGGAGAGTATGTGCTGGATGTGCTGGAAGAAGGAGCCTGCTGCCCAAAGAAGATCTGTGGTGAGTTGCAACTGTCCCCGTTTATCTTTTATCTTTGATTCATCTTTAGGTTTTACCTTTTTCTTTTTTACTAGTAACTAACTAGTACATGACCATGCTACAGTATTGTTTTGTCTGGTTGTACTGTTGGCTAGCAGATATACTTAATCACATTGAGAAAAGTAAAAAACTAGTTGTGGGAGATGTTTTATAAATGATAAAATGGGGCAATATTATCAGTTGCTACGTGGTTGCTAGGCGTATAATTAAGCTTTTTGTGGATATAAATGAGTTATTATTGTTGATAGGATAGCATGCTTTCATAATACTTTATGCACCTACAACAGTAGGTGCATAAAGTATTATGAAAGGCTAAAGCAGGTACCGGTAAATTTAGCCTAGAGGGTTGCCAGGCAACGAGATGGCATCATAGCATATCATGCATAATTCTCCTTTTGAACCTGTTATTGTTCTTAAATGGAAATTCAATGATGTGTTTAATAAGGTGTTAGAAGTGCAGAAATAAAATAAATAAATAAACAAATAAAAATGTATCATTTTTATATGACAACATCATAATATCTGATATAAAAAAAACAATCCAGAGGCCTAAAATCCACCTCTGAGCCAAATCTGGTTGCTCAACTTCATATGTTTTACGAGGACTTTGTGGACAAAGGAACAAACAAACACATAGACAGAGATTTTGCATATTATTATAGTGAGATACGACATTGATGATGTTTCACCAGATGTTTAGATAACTATCATATCTGACATCATATCTCACAGTACAATAATATTGAACGGGTTGCATTGTTGTACTTTGTCATGTTTCTCAGGTCTTTGTCTGAATTTCTTATGAACATTACTTGTCATGTTCTCATGTTGTTGTTAAGGATTGTCTTATTGCACTGGAGTCACACTGGGTTAAATATTTACACTTGGGTTTTAAGGGGTATTTATTATTTTCTTCTTTGTTTTATTTATGGGTTGTACGGAAGCCCCAAACGCAATTTCATTGTTCTCTGACAATGACAATAAATAAATGAATGAATGAGTTTAGCTTAATAAAAGTGTGTCCTCAAATAGTTCGCAAAGTATACCACCATAATTTACACCAATTTCAGAGACCAAAAATCATTTTCATCAGTATAAAGTAATACCCATTAAATGAGCAATCCTTCACTACTTGTTAGACTGCAACATGACCATCTGTGATAGTGAAGCTCCACCTTGTGATAATGGGAACAGGCTAGTGATCGGTTACAGCGCTCTTTCCTGCTGTCCAGAGTACCGCTGTGGTAAGAACAAACTTTCATCATTACATTTTATAAACTTTCTGTCAGATATAACATTTGGATTAAACAGTTTCATTCACTAAATGGTCTTCCTCAGAGTGTGACCCCATGGCGTGCCCTCCTGTGTCTACCCCAGAGTGCAGGGAAGATCAGTTTCTAGTTGAGGTCAGGGGGCAAAAGTCCTGCTGCTACTCTTACCTGTGTGGTGAGTTTAAATTGCTGTGTACAGGCCTGCCTAGTTTGAGGTCCCTTTAATTACAGCAGTAAATCTGTGAATGTTCTTGTTTGTTTTCTCTCTGAGCAGTGTGTGAGTCATGTATCGAGCCCATTCCAACTTGCTCGAACGGAGAAATTCTGGCTGTGGATCTGAACACCACCAGCAGCTGCTGTCCACAGTACCACTGTGGTAAACTACATGAGCAGGCTCATGTGTGTGTGTGTGTGTATGTTTTTGTCTGACTTTCAAGTAATATTCATATTTTGTTCCTTTTATTGCAGTCTGTGATGTCAATCTGTGCCCTGAATCATCTGTGAGCTGTGCACCTGGTCTCTCTCTTGTCCAAACTGCCATTCCCGGGCATTGCTGCCCCCAGCATCACTGTGGTACACAATCGACAACACACACATATTCATTCACATGCACACCCGCGTATGCACACTCATCCAAATAATTACTTGTCAATTCACTGCTGTGTTGATGACTGCAGTAAACTCAGAAGTTGCTAAGCCTGTCATGCCCTTTGCGTAAACCTCACACTACCTTCCTCTTCAACTTTTTTCTTTCACGTCCAGAATGCCAATGTGAGGACAGTTCTTTCCCCATCTGTCAGGTGGTAAGTCAGCAAAAAGCTGAATCAGAAGTCACTGTCTAATCGGGTTTTTCTGCAAGGAAGAGGAAAAAGTGAGCAAATTCAGTTAAGTCAGCAATCTGTTTTTCTCTCAGGGGGAGGTGCTGATGGAGGTTCCAGACAGCAACACCAACTGTGGCTGTCCTCAGCGTACATGCCGTATGTGTAACGTGACTGAAAGCACACAGACACCTGATAATAGTGTGACAACAGAGTCTCTGCAGAAATCCTTTCTGTTTAACACTACTTTATTTCCAAAATGCTCAGCAGCTTTAATAGTTACCTTTTTGCATGCGGCGTAATCTTTTCTTCTATGTTTGTGTGTGTGCAGAGAAGGCAGAGGTGTGTCTTTTCCAAGGGGTGACAGTGCTGGGCCCAGGCCAGTCTCTGGTTCAGTACTTTGAGGGAGAACTGTGCTACACTGTCCAGTGCTTGCATCATAAAGATCCAGACTCGGGTTATTATGCCATGGAAATCACCTCTGTCAACTGCTCCCAAAAATGTGGACCAGTATGTATCCAATGGAGCTTTAATCTCAGGTTTGACTGGTCACTTGATTGGTCAATATTCTCTTATCCAATCAATCGTTGATCAGGCAATTTCCTGTGTTAGTTTCATAAGGAGAAAAGCACTACATGAAAAGCCTGTAAGTATTGATTTGACAGTGGTAGTAACAGACTCTCTGTGAAAAATAGCCCCTTATTCTCTCAGCTGGGAACTCACTGAAACCAGAAGTTGATTGCTACCATAATTAACCTTTACATTTACTGAACTTTTACTAAGAGTCAGCTCCAAAGTAATTAATAGCATCTCATGTGTGGCCTAATAGAGTTAAAACAGATGGCAAAAGAAGTTATGTGAAAACTTTTCAGCAGTTTGCATATCACAGCTATATTTTATTTGAGTTAGGCTTTCCTTTCCCTCCCAATCTCCAATTTATAGTTTGGTTGAAGAGGAGATTACCAAGATTTTCATTTGACTACTGTCTCTGTATTCAGTGTATTTAAATGTGAGCAAAATCCTGAAGTTTTATCTCAACTGAGGCATTTGCGCCACATCTCATCCTGTTATATTCTTTTTTCTGTTGGTCCTCCTTTCCTTTAACTTTTCAGCATCAGGTGTATGTACCATCTACAGACCCTCAGGTGTGCTGTGGTTCCTGTAAAAATATCTCCTGTACTTTCACTAATGAAAACGGGACAACGGAGCTTTTCACTGTAAGAATGAACAGATCCACATCCAAGTGCAATTAAAGCAAATCTTTAACAGTGCTAATTCTGACTGTGTGTTCAGGCAGGGAGTTCCTGGGTGGAGAACTGCACACGTTACGACTGCATGGAAACTGCAGTGGGAGCGGTGATACTTGCCTCTGGGGTGGTTTGCCCACCTTTCAATGATACAGAATGTATTCAGGTTAGGACCGCTACTTATAATCTATATCTAAGTATGAGTTTAACGATGCCTAATTTTTTATCTAAAGTTGCTCAGTTTGATATTTTTTCTTATATATTAAACTTTTAGTATTTCTTTCCTATCTTCTTTGCAGAATGGCGGTGTTGTTCAGAGCTATGTGGATGGCTGTTGCAGGACATGTGAGTCTTTAAATTTATTCAGGGCTTCTGGTGTCGCTTTGAGCAGTCAATTAGAGGGGTGAGCGCCTTGTTGCTTGGCAGTGGATGGGCTTATTGGCTGACTGGTTGGGGGTGTGGCCTTTTGTAGACGGTGAACATAAAGCCTGTTGGCCTATGAGTACATTTCACAGTCCCTTGCTTTCCCTGGTGTCCCCAAAACCTTCTGTTGACATATTTAAGAGCTACCACAGCATAAACTGAAGAAATACTTGCTGAAAACCTCAAGTAATTAACTAACGCAATACATTCAAAGGGATATACTACACTACACTGACAACCTCCTGAAACTGTACTTTAAGGGTGAACATAACTGAACTATCTTGATGTTTGGAAAAAGTTTGAGTTAAAGTATCTTCTGAGCTATGTGGATGAAATTTGTAATAAACATACAGTGGTGAGATTTCCTCTCTCTTTGGATTCAGCGTTGCAGCCTTGCCCGCTTGCCTGCTTAAGCAGTTGTTCTTGCTGTTTGGCCAGTTGAGGTGTTCACAGTGAGCGTTTTACCGCTGAAGATGTGAGATGGTGCAGGGGTTAGCATTCGCCCTGCTGAGCTTTGTAGTACATCAAATGACTGCGTTCCTTGGCTGGCTGCCTGGAGTGACCCAAAAAAGATGCGACATCCATGTGCATGCAGGCCGCAATGATTCCATCCGCTGTGTGTTTGTGTGTGACATTAAACTGTGCTTTCTGAACAAAACATAACCTTGTGTTCTCCTGACGTTCTTTGAACCGGACGGCTGCGGTGCCAACGATGTTTCCAGGTTCTGGAGTGGGTGTTTTACCATTTACCGTTAATCCTGTAACGCCTACTGGTAGTACAAACTGTGACACAGGTACCACCATCTTGCACTATTCCGACTTCTTTGGCATCCTTGCTCTCAGTGACTCATTCCCTTGTGTTTTCAAATTCTGAATGTGTACGGTGTAAATGCGGTTTTTTATGTCTTTTTCAGTGTCTGTGTGTCTTATCGTTTCATTTCCTCTCTCCACTTTTGGTCAGATCCTTAAAACACAATATAACCTGCAAAGCATTTTAGGTTATTTGTAACAGAAAGACCTTAATAAAATAAAAATTGCACTTCTTGTGAAATAATATAAGCTTCAGTAATGCACACACAAATGTTTAGAAGAAGCACTTCTGTTTTTTTTCATGAATTTCAGGCCCACACAGAATTCTTTGAAACTTTGATTGGTTTAAAAGTAAGGTTAAATTTAGGTCAGTAGCCATTCAGTGGAACTGTGCTGGGGGACCTGTATCCCACACCCCCACCCATCACCCAGCTGTCAATCAAAGTAAGCGCCTACTGCTCAGCAACAAAGAGCCAAAGTGAATAGGCATTTCAGTGTGTATGTGAAGTCTCTGTAGTGTAATGATTAAAGTGCATTTGAAAGTGAGCATATTATCATTACTGTGTGCCAAACACCAAACATCAGTTTGGTGTATATAGGCTTCTCTAAAAATATCTGGTGTGTTAAGGATCTATGATTACTCTGAGGATCCTATATTTCTTCCTGAGTGTTAGTCTGTGTGAAAATCTCTGCAGGTAAAGAGGACGGCAAGACATGTAAGCGGGTGGCCATCCGGACTACCATTAGAAAAGATGATTGCAGGAGCAATGCACCGGTGAGAGAGAAAAGAGACATTCACTTGTGAAAATGAGGAGTCTGTGAAAGCAGAATTTTAAACACATTTAGTAGTTGTGGTTGTGTTTTGTTTAGTAAATATATGTTTTTCATTTGGCAGGTTACAGTATATTCCTGCGACGGGAAATGTCCATCAGCCACCATATTCAACTTTAACATCAACAGTCACGCCAGATTCTGTAAATGCTGCCGTGAGAGTGGACTGCAGACCCGCTCCGTCGCACTCTACTGCTCTCGCAATGCCACAGTCGTGGAGTACAACTTCCAAGAGCCTCTGGACTGTTCGTGCCAGTGGAACTAAAAACGGCTGAATGAGAGCAAGACAAGTGAAGAGAACGTCTAAATAACAGGGTGGGGTAGGGGGATATCTGAATATTGTTTTACTAATGGACAAACATGAAAACCAGCCATGTCTTTTTTTTTGTTGTCGTTGTCTTAATACACTGTACAACACTGACTTTGAGTCATAGTTGTAACTAAAAGATATGAGAATAACCGATTTAAGAGGCGGATTGTTTTCCAGATAGTTTTCTCGCACTTTAGCCTTATTTTCTGTAAGTCCTGCAGTGCCAACCCATTCAGCTTCTAGTGCTTTCAGCTGATGGTACCCTAAGCTTTTGAGCCTACAGTATATGAACACGTTGTTGCGTTTTTAAATAGCAGTTGTGTTTAAACACTGTATATGAATTTTGGTTTGTCTTATAAGATTCATTTAGCCTTTATGCTTTGTTGTCTTAGAAAAGTTGAATTTCTTTCTCAAATGTTATTTTGTCTTCCTTTTAGTTTTTACAGTAGTTTAATAAAAGATTTAACAGTGCTGTTGTCTAAAACTGTGTCCTCATGACCTGCGATGTTTTTATACTCCCTCCACTTTCTCTTTCATTAAACCTTTATTACACACATACTCATTCTGGTTCAGCATTAATAGTGCTGACACATATTTATGTCTCACTTTTCAGAGGTTATTGCTGAGTGGGAGTCACCTCTTGACAACAGACGCCCTTAGTAAAGTCAGCTCTTTGCCTGTCAATCATTTCTCCCTTTCACATTCCTGTCATTCCACATGGGCCAGCGCTCCCACCACACCCCACCTCAGAGCCAAACCATTCTTACCACTGCAATGCTCGGAGCAATTTGCAGTACATGCTTATTTTAGAGGTTAAATAAAGTCGTGAAAACAGTCATGAACTGTCTGCTCTAACCGAGTGGTTGACCGTTACTCTAGAGGTGTGAAGCATGGCGGGCGGCTTTGCCCAGTGAGGACATCTCAATTGCTCATAAAATCCCACCACATCTTTTCCCCTCAGTATGCCCCACATGTCCATCTCTCTCTACTTATCCCCCTCCTCAGGAGCCCAGCACTGGAGTGGCCGTGTGCCCATGGTTGTCATGGTAAAGTGCTCTTATCCCGACAAGGAGGCAGAACAAATTGGGTTGAACTAATGCACACGCAATCTCTCTCTCCTCCTACAAACCCAGGAAGACTGCCTCCTTCTTCACTTGAGGCTTGCTTCTCGAGGGAACTTTGGCTTCGAGTGCGCGCTAAATTCAAAGTCTTGGCTCTGCGTAAATGTGAAGTAAAACTAAGAGACTCCCCCCAGGCATTAACACGTCGAGGCAGCTGTAACTGAACTAAGTAAAAGCTGAAAGGTTTCACGAAAAAAATGAAAAAGTTTCAACCCGTTCACTTTTCTTGTTCTTCAGTTTTACGTCAGCGACCAAAATAGTTTGGGACTTTCCACAACTGATGTTTACGCACAGCTGGCTTGGATTTTCTTTTTGTGCGACCAATGGCTGACGAGAGGAAGGATCTGTTGTGTCTGGGCGTGGAAGTGACTGCATGTACCCATGTGGATCAGTGACACTCCTGGAAGGTGTGCTAAATGAGATGGATTGAGATTCCCAATGGGTCAAACACAGCGTCTGTGGCTACTAGCAAGTTTATGTCAGGTAAGGTAACCCTGCACGTAGCAGTTATCTGTAAATAAGGTAAAACTGCATTCTGGGTCTTTTAGGCTCAGTTATTTTCCTGTATCAGTAAGATTTAAATATTACATAGCGATTTGGGGCGCATTCAATTATTCAGCAGACATTTAATCCCTTTCTCTTTCCACAGGTGGTCTTGCTAACCTGTGAAAAACATTCAAACACTGTTGAGGTTGAAGTTCTTTTTCAGCCCTTTAGTCAAGATCCAGACAGCTACAGGGTCACCTGCAGACCTGCAAGTAACCATCTGGTAAGAACATTAGTAATGGTGAAAAAAAGCTGTGAAAGTCTTATTAAGTTTTGTTCGTTTTTATAAAGTTTACTCTGTTCTCACTTTCTGTCACATCTTTGCAGGTATATGTGAAGAGCTTCAATAACTCAGCATGCTCCCATCACTGCAGGATATTATTGAGAATGGTTGAGGATCAGAAGGGGTATAACATCACGCTGAGAGCCAGCAGGTGTGATGCGGTGCTCGAGACAAAGACCTTTCACTTCCGTGAGTGTCTGTGAAGTCTGAATCCAAACACCACATGTTGTATTTCTATCATGTTTAATAACGTTAACACCTCATCCCCTTTTTGTGTCTCAACAGTTCCAGTGTCCACGTCCTCCTTTAATGTATACAGCACAACCACCACCGCCCTTCTGACATGGAAACTTCACAGGCTGCAGACCCTGTCCTCCATAAGCCTGTACAACACACACACAGAAACTGTCGTGCACATCTTCAACATAAACTCTTCAGAAGTAAAATCCCAGTATACAATGAAAGGTTTGCAGCCGGGCACACGCTTCAAGGCCAAAGTCACAGTGACTACATACATCAAACAGTTTAATATGACCTTGAAGCAGAGACTCAGAATTCGTCTGGAAACAGGTATTGTGAACATTAGTAATCCTGTGATCGCATGACCACAGCTCAATTATTAACCTTTTAGTGACTGCAGTCAGGAATTTGTACTGTAAGCTGATTGTAATATGTTTCTGCAGCTCAGTGCCCACCTGGCTGGATTGCCATTGGGGGAAGCTGCTACATTGTGAGAAGAACAGGGTTGACCTGGAGTGATGCACTGCACAGATGTTCAGACCTTGCAGCAGGAAGTCATCTGGCTAACCTGAAGAGCCTGGAAGATCTGTTTTTTATATCTTCTTACCTCCTGTCCCAGAACAACTTGCTGCTGCTATGGACGGGACTTAATGACCAGCAGGTATGCACAAACATATTTTAAATCACTTTAATTCTAAAAAGCAGCATTTATAATGACTTTAATTTTTCATTTTTGTCATGAATAACTGAGCACTTAGTACTTTAGAGAGGATTTTCTAAAAACAAAACAACATTTTGATTAAATATATTGAAAAACATGCACTTAAATATCCTCCAGGGTTAGGTGGTTGTGGAACGTGTGCTGCATGACATTATATTTAAACTTTTTTTTCTGCATAAATACAATTTCTTTGCATAAAAGTTTTTCACACTTGAAATCAAACACAAACCTTGTGAGGAAAAAAACAGGTTTTGCATTTAGGTAATTATGAATATGTTTTTATGACAAAAAGCAAAATATGCCTAACAAGGGAGGTCCAAACTGTTCAAAAATATTCCTGGTAGGATTTTTCTAAAGTTTTGTTAAAATAATTTAGTTAGAAAAACTCTGCAAGCCATCGCTGAAGTGCTGGATATCGCAAGGGGAGGTTTTTCACAAAACGTTGTTCACTTTGACAATGCTTCACCGCAGCACGTAACCTTCAGAGGGAAAGTTTGTTTTTCATACTTAAATGGCATTCGACTCGTGATGTCTGCCTCTTTCTTGCCCTACAGGAAGAGGGCCGACCTCTCTGGTCTGATGGCTCATCATATAACCGAACAAACACTATGAAGACTCTGCTACCAGCCAACCAGACGGACTGCTTCGCTTTCCAGAGGAATGCCACGGGGCCGGGATTCTTTCTCACTTCATTCTTCTGTAACATCCCCTTACCCTTTATCTGCCAATATCAAAGTAAATAACTTGTGCACGAGCTGTTTATTAGCCAGCATATAATATTTAACAGTAGTTGTAATGTATAAGTCATATGCAATATATAATTTGGGAGTATCACCACATTTCGTTTGTGATATTGCACAGCACTTACAGATTCAAACCATGCAATTTGTGAGCACTTCTGCCACTTATTTATCTTTTCAGGGTGCTAAGATATTGCTTTTTCCTTCTTTACAGCACGTTTAGTTCCTGCCTCATTCTCATTCGACCTGGTTCAGGTGACAGAGGACCTGGTAGAGCTTCGTTGGAGTGATCTCTCACTCTGTAACTCACCTGCTCTTTCATCATTTGAGGTATTCCTGCAGTACCAAGAGGAAGAATACGGAGAGTGGGATCCAAGTGAAGAAGAAAGGAAGCAAGAGGACCAAATGGGCACAAAGAACCAGAGCATGCCTAAAAAAATTGTAAGGGTCCCCATTTCGATCTCTTCTAGAGGCGTAACTTTAGCAGGTTTATCTCCAGGAAGCATCTACTCCTTCACCCTTCAAGCGTCTCACCCTCCTGGCTTCGCTTGGAGCTTGGGACAAACACAAATTGCATATACTAGTGAGTGTATTGATAACCACTTACACAATTCAAAGGACATTATATTAATAGAGGCTGACTTTTAATATTTACACTGCCTTTCTTACAGGACCTCACCCTGCTCAAAATATCACTGTTGGTCCCATTACAGCCAGTCACATTAGCGTTCATTGGATGCTGCCAGATGCGTCATTTGTGGCTGGTTGGACTTTTGTTGTACTATATGAAGACATGTCTTCGAAACAGGATGGTGTAGTTGGCATGGCAAACATCTCCAGGTCATCTGGGTTGAGGTCCTATACTGCAGTAATTGGAGGGCTGGAATCTCACAGGAAATACAGGATTGAAGTATACACAGTTACCGAGCATGGGATAGGGAGCTGTGGACAGGCAACTCTAACTGTAAAAACTGGTAAGCATGTAAATGTTAGATTCATGAACAATTTCTAAAAGCTTGTTGTCCAGTAAGTACTGTCTGGTGCTATGCTCTACCTATTTTTAAATTATATTCTAGGAATTATCTTGTACTTTTTAACAATCGCATGGCTTATTTGAAATCTCTGCAAATACTGACAAGATAAGGTAAATGCAAATGGAAACTTTACAGAAAATTGAAGTTATTCTACACATTAGTTGCTCATGTAAGCAACCTTTAAGTCTGTCCAGTGCACTTAAGCATTGCTGTGAAGTGGAAGACAGTATTGTGATGCCAGGGTGATTCATTTCACCAGAGTAAAAGGCGCAAAGTGTCACAAGTGCAGATGGCATGAACGCAGACTATTACCTTCTCAAAATATGCATCTTATTAAGCAGCTAAATCGCTTCACATCCAAGTGGGCTAGTTTCAGTTTGATTTTTACTGCCATTCCAACATTACTTGAGAGGTTATTAATTTTTTGCATGTGTTTACATCTACTCATCAGTATTCACTGATGATCCTGTTGGCAAATATGATTTCATAGATGTGTTTCTGACTGCTTTGCAATGCTCTCCTAAATAATATGGGCAGTATAGATTTTTTTTCAGTACAATATTAAATGAAATGGTTATGTGCAGGTATGCATAAGTAATCATGTAGCTTTTTAACCTCTGACTTTCAAATAATGCTGGTTTGTACTTCTTAGTGGTGAAGGCTCTCAGTGGTCTGGTAGTGATAAGCACTAGGAGCAGAAATCTGACTGTCTGTGGCACCCAACCACCCAGCGATCCTCCAGACGGTTACTTTATCACATCCCAACCTCTTGACAATCCTACTGCTCCTTTGTTGTGGCTAAACCACTCCAGCGCATATGGACACTTGATAAATGGATCCATGTGTTTTAATTTGGGCACATTTACTCCTGGTCAGACGTATGAAGTTGGAGTTGTTGCTCTGAAGGGAAATGACAGGAGCAAGAGGTCTAGCGTCATACACACCACAGGTAAGAGAAATAATAAAAGTGTCCAAATAGATGTATTGCAATTTTTTATTATCTAAGATACTCCACTATCTGTCTTTGACTCTTTTTGTTTGTCTTTGTGTATATAGCTCCTATGCCAGTGCAGGTAGCAGTGCCTGTCTCGGTGGGTACAAACTATGCACAACTGTACATCCAGCATCCACAACTGGGTGTGATGGATGGCGTAAAAGTGTGTGCGTGTCCTGGAGACTGGGATACTGTTTGCAAGGGTTTGGGCAACTATCTGTGTGACTGGTACTCCCTCACTGCTCAAGTTCATCTCATAAAACTCAGCAACCTCAGTCCGGGGTCACCGTACCAGCTCAGAGTGCACAGCACGAGCCGAGAGCAGTTGGGACCACCATACTACAGCCGCCTCTTTAGAACAAGTGAGTTACCTCTGTCACTACCAGCACATACAAATGCATGCACTCTTCAGAGTGCGCGTAACAGCTGCACTTAAACTGCTCCTAACTGAGAGGTGCCAACACAAACACAGAGATTTAAGGCCACTTTAATTAAGATAGCTTAGTGCAACCCTTGACTGCAGTGGAGCTGATCATATCATCCTATTTCACATAACTAAGATAGGCACATAGAGTCCAGATGGTAAGTAATTGGGTAGATATACATGTTTTGTTCTTCGAGCTCTATGCTTCAGCAAATTCAATTTGAATCAAATAATGGATAAGGCCACTAAAATGTCAAGTCACAGATTTAATTTGAGAAAGCTTATTCAAGTATAAAAAGAACTCAGTGAGCTACAGTGCATCTCTTTGATCAAAAGTTCCTGTTTTATTAGTGGGTTAAGTTGAAACTGCAGTATTAACAGATGATGACCAAAGTAGGTCAGGGCTGACTGAGAGAGCTGCCCCTCAGGCAGAGGTGGAGTAGTCTGTAAATATGATGAGGAAAGTGATTAAGCGAGCAATGAAGCTCAAACAAAGACAAAAGAAATTATGCTTTTTTTTTTAATGCATGTGCACAAAACTGGAGAAACACAAAGAAAAATGTGTTATGGATGATCTGAAAAACATTTTTCAGGCAATTGTAAATACATGTAAAAAAACGCCCAAACACTCTATGTCTGTACAAAACATCACAAATGCTCTCAAATACCTTTGTCAAAGGTTAAGAGAAGACCTCATCATAAGACCCCCCCCGAAACACAAGAAACTGCTGTTCAACCCAAATGACAGAAAAGCCACATTACACATCAGAAACGCAAGAAAACAAAATTAATGTATGACTGCCGATATTCTGAACACTATTTCTATTCATTTATTGTAACTGTCCTAATTCTTACAGATGGATTGTATGATGAGAGTCGTGCAAAAAAAGTCAAGCTACTACTTGCTGTGTATCCTCGCTCTGTAACAAATTGTTGAATGGCCCATGATAGAGGTTAGCCATCTAAGTATTCCTGAGGCGGTAGCAGATGTATTCCCCAATCTCTTTTCTTGTTTACTGTTTGTGGATGGTGGTTGCGTTACCGTAATCTGGAGAGGGCTTATTTTCTTTTGCGCTGCTCATTTGGCTTCACTTAAAAGCAGATTGTGCATCTTCATCATGTCATGGAGATAGCAGTAATTCAATTTCAAATGTAATCCATCCTAATCTTGGCACGACTTCACTGTTTCTCTCTCTTTTTTTTTAGATTTTTAGTGATAACATTTAATGTTTTAAAAAGATGCATCACAGATCACAGAGGCCGTGCTCAGAACTGTATGATAGATACTGTATTTTGATCCCTTTGTTTGAAACTTCATATCAAACTATAACACAAATTTTCTGTGGAGTTTGGATTTTCTAAATGAATAAAATCTTTAAATCTGTTTCTAAAACATTGTTTGCATAAATTATTAGAACTTTTAATAATCGTTACACTTAATGGGATGTGATATATGCTTTGTAACTTTAGGTCTGGCTCCTCCTAGCAGAGTAAGGGAGGGTCAGGTGACAGATACATCCATTGAGCTGCTTTGGGATCCTGCACCAGGCCAGGATCACAGCTACGAGGTCATCTGTCTCAACTGTGAAAGCTCACAGAAGGTAAAAATACAACAACTAAAAAAGCTCCCAAAAATTCACCTGTTTAGGAAGCATATCAACAGAAGCCTTTATTTGATTTCCCCGACAACTTTTCAGTGTCTGGTTTGATAATTAAATCAGAAGTTTTCACACCCACTGAAATAAATTTCCTCAAGTGTTTCACTAATCAGAAGTAGCTTCAGGGGAGACTTATGGTAAACAATAATTGGCATGTTTTTAATGTATTCAGTATAAATATATACAATTATAATAAGGGTCTTGGTCAGCTTTGCTGGTTATCTGATTTGTGTGCTGCAGGTGCAGAAGGTGTTGAGTCAGAGTGCAGTATTTTCAGGTCTTACTCCAGGCTCGCTTTACCGATTCGAAGTACGGACAGAGAAGCAGTCCTTTACTGACAGTTCACCAGTTACGATTAATATCACTGCAGGTAAATACAGACACACAAGTACAAGCACGTCTCTGTCTCTCTTTCCTAATAACTATCACTTTCTGCTGTGCCAGCTTCCAGCCCAGTGGAGGTCTCTCTTGTCAATAAAACCACATCATCCATATGCATTAGTTGGAGTATGTTGAGGGGATTGGTGACTACACTCATCCTGTCGATCAAAAACAGAACAAGCACTCAGGAGCGGATCACATCTTATCAGGAGCCCAGGTCAGTCTCCGTTCTTCTCAGTCAGTACACAAATTACTGCGGGTTTATGAGCCTGGCGTTTCAATCATCAGATCGAAACTACTTAAAAACACCGAGTGCTAAAGCTGAGTGTGTGTACACAGATTATTCTGCTTCAAGTGCCTCGCTTCTGGAAGCCAGTACACAGTTGAAGTTATTACCATCAGTGGGGACAGAAGAAGTAAACCTGCTACTATGACCCTCTGTACTAGTAAGTGTTCAATCGAATAATGTTGATGAAGTACAAAATAGATGAGCGCAAATAAATTCAAATGTATTCAGAAATAGCACGCATTAGATAAAGAAGAGAAGCAAAATTACTTCTATCTGCATTTGTTAAGGTTCACTTCAAAGGTAGACCTGAATGCAGACAGAGTAAAATCAAGAGTGAACTTTATCTAAAAACTGATCATCAGAGTCTATAAAAACAGCAAAACACACAATAGACAGCCAAACAGAGCAGAAGGCCGGACTATATTTACACTGAAGACTAACAGGGCATCGCCGATGGAAGAGGAATGAAGCACAGGCAAGTAATCAAGACAGTCAGACTGGAAGTAAAACACAAAACAAGACACCATAGAAAACCAACTATCAAAGTAAAGCAGGAAACAATCCAAAAGAGATGGAGACAACAAGACTCAGACTAACATAAAGGCGTAAACACAGAAACTAAACCCACATAGCAAGCAGGCCCGGCCCAGATCTGGTATCAAGCCGGCACTGCTGGCGGACTTCTGGCATGATAAGACATATGTCATCCAGATATGGGCCAGGCCTGACATAGATGGCACTGTCTACGTGATGGCATGCCATATCTGGCTCGATTGTGGTTTGGTTTATGTGACCCAGGCCCATAGAAAACAGGTCTGGCCCAGATCTGGCACCAAGCTGGCACTTCTGACTGTCTGGTTTCATGGCAGAGTGTATGTCAACCAGATGTGGGCCAGATCTGGAAATAATGGAACTATTTATGTTCCTATTTTAGTTAGAAGACCCAAATGCCATGTTGCAATACTATACTGCTATGGTAGCCAATGTTTCAAATACAGATTTGACAGGTTTGTGAGTGTACACTTTATCCAAAACCTAGTAACGGTTTAGTCATCTCTGCCAGTGGGTGGCTGTAGCTCAGGAGGTAGAGTGGGTCACCTACTGATCGGAAGGTTAGTGGTTCGATCCCTGGTTTCTCTAGTTTGCATGTCAAGAGTGTGAATGTGTATCAGTGTAGTTAGAAAGCACTCAGTTAAGAAGAGTGTGTGTGATAGGGTGAATGTGGCATGTTGGATAGACCACTTTGAGTAATCTGGGAGACTAGAAAAGCATTATATAAGAATCAATCCGTTCACTGTCTGAACAGAGTTTCGTCTGTTATTTTTGCACTGTTTTGCATGTTCTGGCACATGTTGTTATTACATGCCTTGATTAAGGTATGCATTAGGCTGACATCTGGGGCCAGAGCTGAAACTCAATTTCAGTTAGTTAATTATCAGTTTAACAAAACGTTATCACAACAATCTAATTCATCATTAGAACAACCCTAAAGCAGAAGCAGGAAACATAAACTTAATAATGTCACAAAAACTCGAAATTACTAAAACAACCGCAAAATCAAAACTGAATACAACAGAAAACAGCAACTCAGAATAATCACAAAACCACACGACAATAACAGCATTTCTACAGCAAATTTGGGTAAAACTGTGTAAAAATTAAACATTTTGAAATCGCTGTGTTACAGCAACCAATGCATCAAAAACGATTTAGCTCATTAAAGTAAAATAAATTCATACAAAACAAAATATATTGGAAAGGTAAAAAAAAATATACTAAGCAATGGAACAAGGAACTTAAACCAATAAAAATATCCAAAAAAGTACAGAAAATATATTTAATAATGTAATACTATAATCAGTTATGTTGCATATAGAATTAGGTCCATAATTTGCTGGACAAAGATACATTTTTTTTGTAGCTTTGTCTCTGTATACCATTAAAGTGGATTATAAATAAAGTCAAGATGTGATTGAAGTACAGACTCTGAGCTTTCATTCAAGAGGTTTAACAAAAGCACTGCATTAATTGTTTTGGAATTACAGACATTTTTATACATAGTCCCCATTTTTCAATCACCAGTCTGTAATAATTAACCATTATAATGCTTATTAGCTACAGTAAACATTAAAGTAATTGATACTTTTGGTAAATTTAGCCCATCTTTTGATTGCCTTGTGTTCAAATGCATGACTTTTACTTTTAAAAGACTGTTTTTATACTGCAGTATTGCTACTTGCACTAGAGTCTCAATACACCCTCCACCACTGGTGCTCGGTCGTATCCAGTGTCGCCCCCTGCTGGTTTAGAATGAACTGAACCAGTAAAGAACACAGAAAGTTTAACTTTTTAGGTGTGAGTATGTGGTGTCAAATGCTAACAAGCACCTTGTCTCAAGTTCCTGAGGTGCCACAGGAAGTGACTCTTTCAGAAAACGCAGTGACGTCTGTGTCTGTCACCTGGAGACCGCCACCAGGACAGGTGATGCAGTACAAGGTAAGACATGCACAGCAATGCACAAGTCCAGAGGTAGAGGCAGTACGAGATGCCATGGTATATTGGTATACTGATTCATACCCCCAAAATATTGATTGATATGATTGATAGATAAAAGTACATCACCTGGGTCAGGTTCTACACTCACCTGTTGTTACTAAGCAACTGCTGTTGGCACGCCACGGATTTGGTTACTTCAGAGAAATATGACCTCCACAGAGCTACATCCAGGAAGAATGACCAAGCACATTGCCGACACACAACAAAAGTGCTCACTGAGTTATTATTTAAAGCAGAAAATATGAGCAATATTTAAAATGTTGAATAAAAATAGACAGAAATATAATCTGTTATATTAGTTGTTTTTTGTTTTTTTTCTCAGCTTCTTTTTGGCCTGCTGTCTGTAGACAGGAAGTCATGGACCGAGGTGCTTGTCCAAGGCACAAGTTGTGAGGTGAAGGATCTGATCCCCGGATCAGATTATGGGGTTAGCGTTCAGAGCGTACTGGGCTCAGACTCCAGTCATGCGGTCCACAAAAGGTTCAGCACACGTGAGTGACGCAAAAGCATCTAGAAACAGAGACGCACCGAAACAAGAGCACTTTCCAAAACAAGAGGCAAAAATTCTAAATTGTGTTTCAGGCCCAGCAGGAATACACCATCTCTATTTAGATCACCTGACCTCTTCTTCTGCGTCTGTGAGCTGGGACAGTACACATGGAGAGTTTGACTTCCACCGAGTGACTGTGACCAACACTTTAGTCACGTCCACACTCACCATACCCAAGGAGAAGCAGGTTGCTGTGGTTACAGGGTTGCTGGGTGGCTGCAGCTACAACGTGACTGTTGAAAGAGTGAAAGGAGTGACAGCAGGACGCTCTGCGTTTCTGACTGTAACTACAGGTAAATGATATCACAAATGATGCTGGTCAGCACCTCCACCCCGTTCTTATCACCAGCCTTGATCATGTCTTCATAAATGTTAGAAACTCTCTGCTAACATTGTTTTTCCCTTTCATGTTCTTCTTGAGTGCCAGCCCCTGTGCAAGGATTACATATCACAAACCTATCTGCATGTGCCTTCTCGTTGCGTTGGGAACAGGCAGTAGGGTGTGTGGATCATTACCAAGTAAATCTGCTACCAAACCAAGGAAATATCACCATGCACCCCGCACGTGACGGATACATTCAGGTACACACATACTTAGTTAGACGCATACTGTTTAAAGGTTAAGTTAAGAAATGTACCATAATTGTAGACGCTGGGACAACAAGCGTGTAAAAAGTTCACCTAAGTATCATCAAAGCCTTTGTCATTTCACCAAAGCAGTGTTTGAGTAAAAGGAACAAACTCAGAGTTGCAGTAGTGTTGTAATATTAAAGTGAAAAAAGTACACACACATACACACATAGATCTCTTGACCAGTCACATTCCGGCTTCTACCGGCAGCCAGGTGTCAGTTACCCCCCAAAATGTAACCTGACACACCTCAAACCACACACATAGACAGTACAGAGAGTTGAGTAATAGATCTCATTATTTGTTAAGTTGCCCTCTTGAGCTCAACCCTGAATCATTCATTTGCTTAAGCAGCTCTCCTGGAGGGAGAGACCAGTGGGAGACTGTTAGCCTTGTGCTAATGAAAGGACCCACTGCCCTTCCTTGTAAAATTCCAAACATTTTGGACTACCTCAAGAGCAGGATCTTTCAGTATTTAATGCCTGGATGACTAACCCTGTAACCTTCATTAATGCCATTAACCAGCAGCTTCTAGACTCGGAGTCATCCCTGTCCGGCTCACTGGATTACCTGTAGCCCACTGCTAACATTTGTGCACTAATTCTGGAAACAGGTATACTGGTGAGGCCTCTAACCTGCTGTGACTAAACTAAAGCTAACTCGAAAACCCAGCATGGCCTTCTTCTCAGACATCCTACTGCTCACACTGTGCCTGGGCCAGGTGCATTCACAGGTAAGAATTAGACAATGGTTACATGGCTCTGGTGCACACAGTTATTTCTAAACTGCGCACATAGATATGTTATGTATGTGTAACAGTAATACACTAACCATTCAGAGTCACGTTTTAGCTTTACAAATGAATGCACATGCAGTAAGATCAATTTTAAAGCACCCTTTCTTACCGTGTCTGAGTGTTTAGTCATTTTTCTGAAAGGTAACACACTATCCAACACCTTGATGTCACAGATGCTACAACATGCACTGAAGCAAAAAAGCAGTGATGCGGGAAGCAGAGCTCGTCTGTCTCACAGATGTTAAAATGCAAACAAGTGCAACCACAAGCTGTCATCCATTCACTAATACCCACCTTCAAATTGATTTAGATGGATGAGGAGAGGTCTGGTAATTCTGTCATAGGCAGCATAATGGAGTAAAATAATGGAGTGAAAATTGCATGTATTTTGTCATTTAGATGAATATTACTGCAAAAAAACTGAAGAAAAAAGACAATAAAAGACAAATGAAAAGACAATAAAGGGATTACTGCTGCATGTGTTGTCTAAAAATGTTTAAGCAATTTTTCAGCTGTCTATAATTTTAAGCAATAATGATTTTGCATAAAATCCAGTTTAAAATCCATCAAACAAAAATACATTTAGGTTTTAAAAGAGAAATAATTGGGAAGTAGCACGTTACATTGCTGATGAGCAAGTAGATTTATTTATTTTTCTGCTCCCACAGGCCGATGTGGTAAATGTCAGCCCCAAGACACAATACACTGTAACAGTCACAGCAGCCTCCTCCTCGAACATCAGCCGTGGAGTCAGCCGCATGATCAACAGGAATGGGAGCGGTAAGACACACACACACAGTTTGGTGTTGTTTGTGTACGTTTTGTTTTTTCAGATGTTAAAGCACCATCAGGAACTCGTTTTGTATTTGCTCACTGTATATATATATATTACACACACACATACACACTGAGGAAAAGGGATTGGCACAGTGGAGGTGTGTGTATAAATGTGTGTGTGTGCCTACTTTGCTGTTTAATTCCTTTTAGGTAACTTAAGCCTGGGTTTTTGAACCACAGGATGAATGGGTCTGCAGTGAATGTCAGTGAAATGCCACTGCTGTGTGAAGCCTTATTCATCAGGGTTCAGCCTAAAACACCCTTCATGCAGACCCAACACACACACACCCACACACACTCAGAGGATCAGTCTACAACAGATAACAACACCATTCTTCAGACGACACAGTAGTCTGTCGGGTAGATAATACAAAAGTTATTAATCAAAACAAGTGTACTGAGTTTGTTTTGTTGGTGATGTTTTACACAGGAGAAGCCGAGGGGATTAGATAAGAGATTACATATTTGAGCCCACTGAGGCGCCAGTTGGCTCAAGTACAGATGATTAACAGACATGTAATATACAGCTATTTGTGTAATTTTTAGATATTTTTACTTTACTTGTGTTCTGCTTATGTTTACATCATCTATCTCCTTCACACGGCTGCCCTCATCTTCATCAGTTCCTGGTCCACCTTCAGGCCTAGAGGGAGAAGCTGTCGGCTCTAATGGCATCCTGCTTTCCTGGAATATACTGTCTAATGCCAAAGATATAGATGGATATGTCATAAGGTAGTTTTTCAAGATCTTCTTTGGAAAACTGTCTAAGATACATACACTATCATAGTTTAGTATAGTCAAAAGTTTTGATCTCACATCTTATGTAAAAGTGCAGTATAATCAGCAACATGTACTAAACAAGTGCTAAATACTTATTGATCTATCTATATCTCTTCTATGTAGTTTTTCTGTCACGTTTACACATGTTGCCAAAAGGGATGTCGCAGAATACCTTCTGCTGGACAACCTATACAACATCAACAATGATCACTTCTTCACTTTTACAATTTTCATTTATTGACCGTTATAAATGCAGATGCCAATATTAGCAGCAAATAGCCAGAAATTGGCATTTGAGGTGTTCGAGATACATGTCTACAGTACAACCTGGCTTTTTTGTGCGAAAATGGTTTGAAATACTTTCCTAGGGATTATTTTTAATGTTAAAAATATATTACAACAAGACCTTATTACTATATGTTAAAAATTCAAAGATCAGCACAGAGCTAGTTACCAGTTTTTGGATTAATGTAGATCAGTGAAATATTCACCTCATGAAGCAGCTGTATAGCTGGTTCCATAGAAGAGGGGCCTGAAAACTGAAGGCTCTGCCTCCTGTTGTACTTTTAAATAATCTAGGAACAACAGGTAAACCTGCAGTGCGAGAGCAAAGTGGGTTGATACGGCACTATAAGGTCAATAAGATAAGTAAACAAGAAATATTAAGTGTAGTTGAGTACAGTTCGACAGTTTTGCATCTGACCATATATTGTATATTCATTCAGTTGCATAAATTTCATAAGTGTGAAGTTGAGATATGATGATCTTAACTACCTGGTTTCTTACTGCAGGTACAAGGAGGTGTGTCCTTATCCTGACCCCGCTTTCACACAGGTGACAAAATACCTGGATATACCAGAGACCCTGATCACTGACTTTACTTCAGGATCTACCTACCACATTCAGGTAGAATATAATAGTCAGAATTAAATTAAGTTTACAGTCAGATTGTTTGGTGAATTCACTATAAACAATAAAACAAAATAAAACTCATTCTCGGGAACTGCTCCAACTTACCTGTTTTGACTACAAAGCCGTGGCCCAAAGGAGCTACAGTGGCAGGGGTTCAAGTCTGCTCCACACCATTTCTTTCGTCTCTTTCCCCCTTTACCTGTCTAGTCTCTGGAGTCTTATCAAATAAAGGCTGACCTAGCAAATTTTGTTTAAAAAGTCCCAGATTGAATCAAAACAGAACAAGCTGTCCTGCAGGGATACTGCACATAAAAGAGCTTTTGAATATGAGTTTTTATTATGTTAAAATGAATTGATTAATAGATATACTTCTGGGAACTGTGATCATTGTCCCTCTTAACAGACCTCCTTGAAACTGCCCCCCTCCCAGCATGTGAGTGTGTAACTATGTGACAGAGGATCAGATTATTCTGTTGGTCTGGCTGAATACTGGTAATTGATCCTGATTGCATTATTAAACAGGTAAACAGATCTATGGATGAGTCTTGGCTCTTTCCACTATCTGTTGTCAGTGAGCTTGAATGCGATCATGCTTAAAGGTTTTCAGAATTCATTAACCCGCTATGACCTTCACACAAATGGACGTGACACACTTACAGATTATAGCTGCACATACTGCATTTATCTGTGTGTGTTTGCACGTATAATGTTACTAAATTTTACCTCTGAGTTTGCTAGACCTCTAGACCCTACGCACAGCTGAGCCCATAAGCAAATTCGTATTTCTTCCTCAGCCTGTAATAGCCCTTATACTCTTGTCACCAAGTGTATAAGGGCTATTATTTCCCCACAGATTTCTCAATAAACAAATAGAAAAAGCATTTGTGCCACAGTTTTTCCTCAGCTTACCTATTTCTGATGTGAAGCTGAAAGCATTCAGTTTAGAAAGGCACGGATACAGCCATTTGTCATGTTGGCATAAAGAATGGAAGTCGAATAATAAAGAACAATCTTGCATGTAGGCAAGTGGTAAACAGAAAAAGTGAAAAAAAACAAAAAACAACTGGAACCCATTTGATGTGTAAGGAACTGACAGAGAACAACGGCGTGATTTCAGATATGAATAAAGGAGGAAGGTTTAGTCAAGAACAGGTGAAGCAGGTGTGAGAGTTAGGTGACAGGAAACACTGAGAAAATCTGAGGACATGAGGGTTATGTTTAGCTCACCTGTATTGTAGTGTTGCACCTAGATCAACTGATCCATTATGTCCATTGCTTGTTTAATTATTCTGGGGTTACCCTGTATGTGCTTGGCTGCTGATTGGATGACACTGACACGAACCAGAGAAACGCCTGCAGCGCCCCACTGCTAACCGTTTCGTGGCAACAAGGTAGAAACAAATAGCTGAACGGCGCGCGCTGTTTTCTGATCTCAGGCAGGAACGAAATACATTTTTTCTTTGTTCTTTTTTTAAGATAACATGTCAGTTCCCATACTACTCCAGTACAAAACTAAAATCCATTTAAGTGACTCCACAGTTGACCTGATAAATTGCTATTTAATTTTGATCCAACCTTAAATTACTGGAAAAAATTCAAAGACTTGAGACTGTGTTGTGATCTGTTTACATCTACGCTATATAATGAGATATATTTTTGTAGAATATATATCTCTGGGATCTCTGAATAAACTCTGCTACGGCAGCTTGTTCCAGCAGCCTGAGATTAGCACATGACTGGGAGATGATAACTGACAGGAACATGAATTAATCATTATGCCTACCAACACTTCCTCTCTCTCTCTCTGTTTCTCTTTAGGTAGCAGCTATATCTCCATTTGGAGTAGGAGCATTCAGCAAATCTTTATACATAAAGACAGCAGAGTCCCGTGGGTATTCATGCACAAGCACACAGCCTTGCACTCCGATCCAAGCGTCTCAACATCATAAAAAAATAACATGTGCATGTATATTTCACTGAATTTGCATGTGTATTCACATCCTGCAGCCCCTGGCCTGGTGACCAATCTCACAGCGTATGCTCATAACCACACCTTCGTCGTCCTTACCTGGTTCTTGCCACACCGCATCAATGGCCTCATCACAAAGTTCGCCGTCAAGGCCAAATTTGCTCGTACTGGGCAGATTGTCCGTTTGCTGGAGGTCAATGCAGTGGACATCATGACTGTAGCCCTGCCTCACTGCAATGTACTGTGTTTTTCCTTCACCCTCCTTCTAAACTGTGCTGTTATTGCCAAGTGTTTTTGTTCTATACTACTTTCCTGTCAAGATGATAAATAGCTCAAATGCACAAGGCCGACCGTCTTTTCTCTTTCCTTTTTTTCTTAAATGCACTCTCTCTTTTTATCCCGCATGATTTCATGTGTCTAGGATGCAGCCGATATCCTGTCCAGTGCGACTCTCAGTCCCTTGGAGATAACAGCATCATCGCCACCCATCACCCTCTCTGCTGTGCCCCCTGCAGCCTCTTGGAACGTACCCATATCAGTAGGAGTTGATCAGCTACGACCTTATATTGCCTATCTATTTGAGGTGTCCGCCTTCACCTCTGAAGGAGAGGGACAGGTAGCCTCCACTATGGTTCGCATGCCAGAATCAGGTGTGGAAAAAGAAGCGTGCAAACACTTTAGCACTAATTAAGCTCGTATTCATATTAGCACTGAGGTATGAAAACAAATATTCCTGCTTGTGCAGCTCCAGAAGACCCGCCACAAAACTTCTCTGTATTTAGCATGACGTCTCGATCATTCTCTGTGTCCTGGAGCCCTCCCAGCATCACGACAGGAAAGTTCTCCTACGTACTCTACCTTCATGGACCCACAGGTGGATAAATGTTGACTCAGAGCAAACACAGCTACATGCACACATAATACACGCAAAAATCAATGCAGTTTTAAATTTTGTTCTGTTTTTTTTTAAAGGTTTTATGTATGAGAACAGCACAGGAGATACCCATTTTGCTTTTACCGGTTTGAAACCCTACACGAGGTACATAGTAGACGTCCGAGCAAAAGCAGCTGGTGAGGTGGGTCCTGCAGCGAAGGGAGACATCGTTACACCTGCGGAAGGTGAGGCAGTTACAAGATTGAAGTATAAATGAAAAAGTTCAGTTTAGTTAGTTTAGTGTAGTTTCACTTTTAATACAGACGCACACATTGGTAGCAAATAAAATAAATACATACAAAATACAAGAGCAAATTTAGTTTTTGTGCTTCTGTTTATCTATGTGCGTGTGTGTGTTTGTGAGGATAGCACCCAGTGCAGTGCAGCACCTGATGGCAATTGCTGAGGATTCAGTTTCAATTCGTGTAAGTTGGAAAAGCCCTGCCCAGCCCAACGGTCCCATAATCCAATACAGACTTCTGGTGCTGGTTGAGGAAACTCTGCTCCAGAACATCACGATGACAGCAGTAAGCCAGATGATATTATCTCTACCGCTCTATGCTTCCAGCTTAAAAAACACAGTTAAAGACATGTGATATGTTGCTGTGTCATGAATACTTGTACAATCCATTACAGCTGATGATACACTGTCGTCGTTTTACGGTCGGATGTAAGACCACTACACTCTCAAAGATCAATATGGTTCAGCAACACTCTGCAATAGTCTACAGTGGATTATCGGCTTTTTTAAACCACTAGTCTGGTGGATTACAATGGACTGTGTGCTGCTGTATCCTATTATAGGAATAATTAAAAAAAAAACACCTACTTTATATCGGAGCCCCTTTAATAATGAGTGCTATCTACTGATGCTTACTGATTTTATTAGAAATCACATTAAGGGATGATGAGTCTCATATATCCATATATAAGGTGTTTTTTTTGTCTCCTTTCAGAATACAACTGGTTTTTATGAAAATGAAACACGTCCACCTGATGTCCATAACAGTTCAAAGAGGCATAAAAGAACTGCTGAGCTTGGTCTGATCACATCTCCACCAACTTTTACAGCTACTATTTCAGACCGCACGCTGCACACTAGTGCTACTGCTTCCAGTTTCACACACTCTGGACTTAGAAGCACTGATTACATCACTAACACGAATGCTCAGCCAACCACTTACCCCATGGCCACCAACAGGCCCAGCCCTGATTATGACACTGCCTCACGCTCTGACAACCCAAATATGCAGTCTTCTGACTCTGCAGTCTCTGGAACGTCTGCACTTTCTCTTACCTCTGTGCCATCTGTTACACTTCCACCCTGGCTTACGAAGCAATTACATGCCGGGGAAGTGACCTCAGGCTCTGCCCCCTCGGCCCTGACCCCAGGCCAGCTTCGCTTGTCTACACTTGATGCTTCAATTACAGAACACTTTTCAACACGCAGCGGTGCTGTGTCTGGTACCACAGGTGGGAGAGCTAACTGTAAACACTGCATTTTTTTTAACTTTGCTTTGCTTTGCTTCGCTTTAACCAGAATTATTATTAAAAAAAACCCTTGACTATTCATAAATCCTCTGTGCATGTGTCTGCATGAATCTGCAGGGGTAACAGTGAGACAGGAGGTAATGGACGTTCTGTCTGAGGAGTTGTCCTACTTGGTGTCAGATCTAGTTCCCTTCACTGAGTATACATTCAGGGTCACTGCTTCCACCACTGTAGGAGAGGGCCCTGCTGCAAATATCACAGAGAAGACCAGGGAGCAGGGTGGGTGCTTATGGTACACGTTTAATAATTGTAATAAATATTAACAAGAAAAAATGTTAATAGAGCTGTTAAAGGTGCCCAATTTTAACATCTTGTGCGTCTGTATCTTTTAGTTCCTAGCTCCGTGCTTGAGGTATCCTATCAGAATATCAGCTCTACCTCCATTCTAGTGAGCTGGACCCCACCCATCAATCCCAATGGGCGGATCACACATTACACTGTTTATGGTCTCAAACTGCCCAGTAATCAAGGCCTGAAATGGGTTACTAACACTACCAGCATATTGATAACAGGTAGCGTCTTCATTCTCTTCAGCTGACATTTTCTTAAGCCGTTAAGTATAACTGCCACTACAATGTAAAGTATCACTTTTCCCTCTTGTTATGTATAGATCTGGACAAGTACACTCCTTATAAGCTTCGTGTAGCTGCATCCACAGTTGTGGGGGAGAGCTCACTTTCTGAGGAAGATGACATTTTTGTTTTCACTTTAGAGGATGGTACGTGTTGGACTTTTGAATTTATACATTCACAAATACAAGATGCCATCATACATTTCTGTAACTTTTCCCATAAAAATAAAAATCCTTACCTGAATACAATTTGGCCGATATCTCCTTCAAGGTCTTCCTGTAGATCTGCTACTTTTCAGTCAGTCCCTCGAGGGCCCGTTCCTGACCACTTGGCATAAATTGAAAAAACAAAACAAAACTGCATTTTAAAAAATAAAATGTGCGATGAATGTAGAATAAAAAAAACAACAACAGATTTCTCTTGCTTGTGCTTCTGAACTCTCATTAACTGCTCATTCAGTTTGATGCAGAAGCTCATTCCTGCTCTCACAGCAAGTTTGAGGCAGACGTGTGAATGCAGCCGAACTGGAAGCATTCAGGAGGTGCACAAGGAAATGAGCTTGAATGGAGGGTCGGCCAAATTTAAGTCAAGAATTTATTATTTTTGCTGGTTGCAAAACTTTAGGATCGTGCTGCCTGTATGTGCAAATGCAAAAATCTAAACTTTGTCTGAATTCTGTTTATAATGCTTGGATCAACTATATGTTATCAATGATTAATGAATATCCAGTGTTAAGTTTTTTAAATTAATTAATCATGAGCTTTGCATAATAACTATTACTGTATTCTTTATAAATTGCTTGAAAATGTAACTTTTTTATTAACTACCTACTGCAAATACTGACAAGTTCTCTGTTTTTTTTCTTCTCCCTCTTAGAGCCCGACTCCCCTCCTGTAAACCTCACTGTGGTAAACACCACCCCCTCTACTGCCACAATAGCCTGGTCTGCACCAGAGAAAGCTAATGGGGCGATCCAGCAGTATGAGGTCCTGTATGAGAATGAATCCTACTCTGCGCTGGTGAACACGTCTTCTAACAAAGTCACCCTGTTCAGTCTGAAACCATTCTCCTTTTACAATGTGTCTGTGAGCGCGTACACGCGTTACGGAAATGGCAACCAGACATCAGACACTTTATACCTGTTATCTGGAGAAGATGGTGCGTTGAAGGATGTGCCCACCTTCACAGATACATTCATATGAAAGGCTTTAGAGTGAATACCAACTGTTTAACCAACACGTTATGATGTTTTATTCCTTCTCCAGTCCCGGGCAGTCCTCCATATGGGCTCTCCTATGAATCAGTTAGTCCCAGTGAGGTGAATGTGACGTGGATGCCTCCTCTGCTGCCTAACGGCGTCATTATTCACTACAGCTTAGAGATTTGGAACTCCAGTCACTACCTGAACCTGACCTCGCGAACCAACTACATCCACATCACGCATCTGAGGAAGTACGCACACTACCGCATCGTAGTTCAAGCACACACAAGAGTCGGAGCGGGAAACTACAGCAGCGAGCCGCTCAACATCACAACACTTGAGGATGGTGAGAGGGGCGTGAGTGACAAGAGGAAAAAATGGGGGTGGTGTGGGGGTTCTTTTCAGTTCCAGGACACTCCACCATTACATCATCACAGGCTGACAAGTTCGAAGGGCATCTGATTAAATCTGACTTTCCTCTAGTCTTTTCCTCCTCACGTCTCTGTTTCAGCTCATGCTAATGATGTTACATCACAGATATCCGATGCCACGTGACACTCGTGTTTTCCACCACGACTGGGAAGCACAAACAACAGATTCATTACAACTAATCAGTTTTTTTCTTTTCAGGGAAATGTTCTATTTTTTCTAGTGTCTTCCTGTGTGCCTTTTGAGTCCCTGATTTCCACAACGATAAATATTTTAGAAATTAATTTCCGTTTACTTGTAAGTTCACCACCAATGCAGGTTTGTGCTACGTTATTGGAAAGTCTTTCTCGTGCGTCTCAGCTCCAGGCACACCTCCTCAGTTTCTCCATGCCAGGAAGTTGTCAGACTATGAGGTAGAGTTATCATGGCAGCCACCACTCGAGGCCAATTCAGACATACTCTACTACATTGTCAGAGTCTGGTAAGGTTTTGAACTCTACTTCCATGTAATAACCTTAAAAGAAAACACAAATAATTCAGCATCTATGTGTTAGGAATGAAACGACTGACCTGCAGCAGAATGTGACAAAGACTTCGGTGGTTATTAACGTGGACTCAGAGAGTCGCTACAATGCCTCTGTCTCCAGCTGGACCAGACTGGGGGATGGAGGAGTGCTGATCTACATCAGCTTTACCACAACTGATGCAGGTGCTGGATACATGTTATGCAATCTTTAAACATTATCGTGTTATCCTCACATAAAAAATAACATTTCCTCTTAAGTGATGTTTTATCGCACAACTTGAGTTTTTGTCCTTTTAAACTGTCTCCTTTCAGAGCCATTTGACCCCCCGCAGAATGTGACTGTTGTTAATACAGACGCCTCCTCTGTTACCTTGATGTGGTATCCACCCACTGAACCCAACGGGATCATTGTACACTACACTATTTACTACTCATTTAACAACACTGTGACTGCGAAGGTGAGACAAAAATACTGAAGACAGATTAATTGAGTCAATAAGTCGGATGAAAGGTGCTGAATGTAGTAATCACGGCAAAGTCCCAGATTCCTTTATAGCATTTTAGCTCCAGCACACACACACACACACACACTCCCCCTGCACGACCCTGATAAGGACAGATTGAATGATAAGGAAAGAGAAACTTGCTTCCTGATGCAATGTATTGCACCTGATTTGTAACAGTATATATTTTGCTCTCGCTGAAATGCATTTTTCAGGCTGTGAAATTAAGCCTGACACATCTTTTTCTCCACAGACAGTTTCAGACTTATATTCCCACACCTCTCCTGACTCACGTCTCTCCTACACTCTGACTGGGCTGATTGGGGGCAATAACTACACCTTCTGGATGGCATCCAGCACTGTGCAGGGTGATGGAGGGGTCCATTCCGAGCCCTTAATCCTGTTATTACCAGAGGACGGTCAGTCAGACACACGCACACACAAACGCAGTACAAACGAGGATAAAGTAAATACACATACACATAAAATACTACTCGGGAAGCTGGATAATAATTGCATGCGATGATTAAGAGTCTCACCGGAGGGCAGGTCTGCACTCTTTTTTTCAGAGCTCTTCAACTTGAAAAAAAATTACATAAAAACGCTGTGATTGAAAATAGCTTTCAGTATCCGTGAAAGGAGATAAAAAAAAAAGACCACCTGTGACACTGCGCTTTGAAGACAGCCAGTTATGACAGCATGATGAAAAATGTTAGGGATTATAAAAAGGGAGGAACGCAGAAACACTTAAAATTTGTTGGCACAGAGATTCAACTGAGTTTGATGAGCTTTGAGGAAGTTCATATTAATTCACACTACAGTCCTTGAATTTGCATTTATGCATATGCAAATATTTTGTTGCATTTTAGCATTTTAGCCTTTTAAAGCTCTTTGTTTTTATGTGATTTTCAAAAAAAACGGTGCAGACAGCAACTACAGACTTATTCACAAACTGACTGCATTTTGGCACTTTTTGTTTTGTTCAATTTTGCTTGTCGTGTATTCTGTGCCTCTGAATAATCACTGCTCACACTGACTCTGTATCTCTGCCTATGCTCTAGCTGCTCCACTCTCAGCCAGTCGCCGGACCTCCAGGGCACCTTGTCTGTCCCGCACAGCTAAGCCCAGCAGGGGTTTACTCCCCTGGGCTCAGACCCTCACACACATCCGGCCCCTAACATCCACTCATTCATCTTGCAGATCTCTCTGTTTTTTTTCTGTCCTCTGTCTCCCCACCCCTTTTTTCTTTTTACTCTTTCTAGAGGACCTGACACCATAAGCAGGATGAGTATCACTTCATCTCTCTCCCTTTCATTCCTTAATTTTCAGTTTGTAAATTTCTTTTCTAAGAGCCTCTGTATTTCAAAATGAAGTCTTGTTAATCGTGCATTGTTTTGTGTATGTTTACTGTTTGATTTTGCTTTGTTCCTGTTTTCCTGTGCTGCCAAATTAATGTTATGCTGTATTGTTCTTGATGTGCTATTTCTTTGCTAATTACAATCACCCTGAAAGTTGATGATGATGATGATCATTGTGATGACTTCATTTTTAAGTCTCAGGGCATTGATTGATGCCCAATTTGATTCCGCACTCAAACGTAAACTCACAGTAAGGGCATAGAGTTTCAATCACTCGTGCCAGTGGAGATTAATAATAGTAACACTATTCTTCTTGTCTCATTCTTTAGTGCCAGGTGACTCGGTCCAAAACTTGACGGCACAGATCTTCAGCTCCACGGTAATCATAGTGAGCTGGGACCCTCCTCTGGAGCCAAACGGACGCCCCTACTACCTGCTCACCTTACAGGAGGCAGGCATCGTTCCAAACATCTCCAACCAAAGGGCTCCAGCTGTCAACAAGACCATAAAGCACACCACAACTGACAACATCTTCCTGTTCACCAAACTCAGGAAATATTTCCCTTATGTGCTGACTGTTACCCCAGCAACTACTGCTGGCCCTGCCTACAACCATACAAGCACAATGTACCTGAGAACGGATGATGACAGTGAGTTTATTCACAGATATTCACCCATGCAATATGTCTTTATGCATTTGTTGTGGCACTGACATATGTGCGGGCTTGTTTCCCCTTAGTTCCTAGTTCTGCTCCGTTGTTGGTGTCCACCAAGAACCTGTCTTCGTCTTCCATCGGTGTGGTCTGGCAACGCCCTCTGGAGGCCAATGGGGAGATAACAGAGTATACCCTGATTCTTGTTGGCCTGGAGGGCACCAACACAACACATACCCCCAACACCTCGTTCGTCCTCACTAACCTACTTCCATACACAGCTTACAATCTCACGATTACGGCCGCAACTCGTAAAGGCTCGGGGCCTAGTCTGCTGCTGCAGCTGCACAGCGATGAAAGTGGTTAGTTTGAAAGAAGAGTTTAAATGATTATAGTGGGATGGCAGAAACTTAATATTCTCTTTTCTATCTGCCCAACTTTATGATCCAGGTCCCACCTCTCCTCCCCGTAACCTGACTATATATAACCACACGGCAGTCTCTGTGTGGCTGAGCTGGGAGCCTCCTCTAGAGCCCAACGGAGTGGTGATAAAGTACGGATTTCGGATCCAAGACCTCATCACACAAACCGTCACACATCGGGTACTGTTAATTTCACACACTGAAAGCAGCCTCACAACAACAATAACACACACCTACACATACTCCAAGGACCCACTCAGTAAGAGTACACATGGGCGGGAGCTAATTTCACACTCCAGATGCTACTGAGCAATAACATGATACTTAAACTCACCATCACATATGTGCTGATATAGACATATTATCCACTCCAGCAGTCAGATTTAATATCGTATGTATTTCCTGTTTGTTTGTTTGTTTGTCTGGGAACAAATGCAGAATTCCTCTGGTTCATCAACCACAGAGTATCTCTCAGGCTTCAAGCCCCACAGCTCCTATGAAATCAGTGTGAACAGTTTCACCAGAGTGGGCCATGGGAATCAGTTCAGCAGCCCTGTGTCCTTCACAACCAATGAGTCAGGTAAAATATACACTGTATACAAACAAGGGACACATGTAAACACAGATATAGGTTTCCTTTCTCAATTAAAACTTTGGAATGTTTTTTTGGGATGATAAGATTTGTATCAGGATGCCAAGTGGAGTGTGACTATAGAAGTAGCAAAAAGAAAATGAGGCCATACAGCAAGGCTTTCAGTAGGCCTTGGGGCAATTCTGGCAACCCGTTAGGCGACTCAGGAAGGGGACCCAGCTTCTTGTATACAGTGGTGATGGAGTGCTGCTAACCTTGCCTGCGGATAGGCAGGAAGTAGAAAGAATGCTTTAAGGACCTTCTCAATCTCAGTGACACACTGTAGTGGAAGCAGAGTCTAGTGACTTGCCCATCACTGTGGCTGAGGCCACTGAAGTATTCAAAAACTGTCCAGTGTGGCCACTGGACAGTTTTTGACTACTTCAGCCCCTGGATGGATGTAATTCGTCCTGGATGTTGTAAGGCTGTCTTGGTTGACATTGCCTCTGCAGCATCACATGGATGTTAGACACAGTGCCTCTGGATTGGCAGATCAGGGTGGTGGTCCTTAGTTTCAAAAGGAATACATTCCTCAGTCTCTCACCAAAGGTCTAAGTCAGAGAGCTGAAGAGGAGACTCTGTCCAGTAGCTCATTGCCTTTACAACCAGGACTCCTCTTTCTTACCAATTCTGTTTATAACTTTCATGAAAGGGATGGATAGAAATTCTGGAAATGGCCAAATTGCAAAGGGTTTCCACTTTATTGGCCTCAGACTTGCATCTCTGCTCTTTGCAGATGATGTGGTTCTTTGGGGCTCATCATGTGGGCCCCTCCAGCATGCTGTAAGATGGTTTGAAGCCAAGTGTGAAGCGGCTCTAATGAGAATCAGCAACTCTATGTCTGAGACCGTGGTAGTTAGCTGGAAAAGGGTGGAGTGCCTAGCGAGTCTGGGACTCCACCCCAAGTGGCGGAGTTTAAGTATCTCAGGGTCCTGTTCACAAGTGAGGAGAGAGTGTATAGTTGATCTACATTCCTACCATTACTTATGGTCATGAGCTCTGGGTAGTGAACAAAAGAATAAAGCCCTGGATTCATCAGATGGCATCTTAAGAACAGCTTTCGGGCTTTAAATCTGTAGGATTTTCTTTACTTTTTGGGGCCAAGGACCACTTACGGGGAAGAAAACATTTCCAAGACCCCTGGTTATGGATCTTTGGGGTCTCTAGACCAGAACCTACGTCTAATGAAGTTAATGGGTTAAGCTGGAACAAGAATTCTGGCTATTCTACCAAACAGAAACTAAAATAATAAATGAAATGTGATAATTAGACAGGTTTGATTTGTTGTGTTGTGTCGTGTAGTGTCACTTTTTTTGGACCGAGTATGTTTCTAGATCTTTAATAGTGAAGAAAAAAGACGCAGTTAGTCAATACAGATATTTGCACGTTAGTAATAATTCAGTGTTCTGTCCAAAAACCTGCAACCTTTTTAAGTTCAATTAAATAATAAACAGTTAATTTTGTGAGTTCTTTAGTAAGAAAATCAACCGAAAGCTAAGATTTGGGTTAACAACATCACTGTCTCGTGTCTTTCTCTGTCTGCAGTGTCTGACGCTGTAGGGAATCTGTCTTGCTCAGGAGTGAGCTGGGATTCAATTCTTTTGTCTTGGGAAATTCCTGCCAATCCTAATGGGCAGATCATTTTTTATGAGATTCAACTGGAGGTAGACCAGCAATCCTATAAACATGAGGCCCATACACCAGAGCACACAGTGACTGGGCTGTCGCCAGACCAGGAATATGCTCTCTCTGTAGCTGCTGTAAACTCTGCAGGACCAGGAGACAGATTAAACTGTACAGCTTCCACCCTTTCAGAATCAGGTAGTCAAATCTTCTTGTACTGCATTTTACATAACCACCACAAGTGAATAATTGATTAAACCTTGTTGTCTCCTGACAGTTCCTGCTGCCCCTCGATTCCTCACCATCTCTCAGGTCACACCTAACAATGTGACACTTCGGTGGGCTCCACCACATTCTGTTCCAGGCCTGCTTAAAGAGTATCACATCGTTGCACAGCTGATTTCAGCTAACTGTGAACCAAGCATATCAGTTAAAGCTCAGTCAACCCCGAAGGACGACCTGGCCCTGCATTGCATTGAACATAATGTGACAGTGTCGATAAATGCTTCAGATGCAGAACAGAAACAAAGCTTCACAATCCATCCCGTGGCTAAATACAGACACTACCGCTTCAAAGTTGCTGCTGTGACCAACGCTGGAGTCGGAGACTATACACAGTGGAAATATAAACGCACCATGGCAGGAAGTAGGAATGACACTGACGACGTGACCTTTTTGTGTTGCCAGATAGCCAGAGAGATTTCCCGCTTAGTCAGACCTTCATGACCAATATTTGACAAATAATTACTTATTTGTTTTCAGACATACCAGCAAAATTACACAGCTTGTCTGATGTTTCATTAGCAACTTGAGCAAACACAGGCATGGTCAGTTGTTTTATTCTGAAAGATGTCTTTAGATGTTATATCATTATAGTTTAGCAGTGCGTAATTAAGTAGTAATTACCAAAATACTAAGGCTGTTGTAACATCATTATTACACGTGTTTGACAAATGAAAGAGAAAAAAGAAATAGAAGCTGAATAAGAAATTATACTGATATTTATTGGACTGCACATGTAATGAATCTATATGCCAATCTAAAAGACAACATATGATGACATCTAACAACTGCAAAACTACAGGAAAGGCATTTAAAGTGAGGTGGACCAAGTGATCCCTGCTAATCCCAAAGAATGATCAGTTAACACTAATGCAACAAAAGTACCTTTTTATTCATGTAAACATGTTAAGATTTAGCAATTAAAGTATTAAAATTGTTAGTCATGCCAATAATCTATAATACCTAATACATTTGCAATGACATGTCCTGCATTGCTGCAGTAATTTTATTATCTAATATGTTCCGGCCAAATTAAATACTCGACCTCCCCTGCCAAGTACAACTAATGTATGCAGGAAAGTCTTCAGCTCATTAATTCAGTATTTAGAACAAAGAAAAGATTAATTACCTTATCTTGTTTAGTCTTGTTTGATTCATATAACCGGAGCCACTCAGTTTTCAGTGTTTCTCTCATTTCCTTCCTCAGACCCCGATGCTCCTCCCCGTGACCTGAAAGTGACTTCCACCTCCAACAGCTTTCACATTGCGTGGGACGCTCCAGCTGTTCTCTCTGGACTGACTTCTTATCTTGTGCAGGTCATCTCGTTAGACTGTGTTTGTCACAAATATGAGCATGTCACCAATGAACTGTAGAACAAAGTTGGCTATTCTTAGAACAGCTCAACAGGCTATTATGTTGTTCAGGCTTTCTCAAAAAGCAGTAGCAATTTAAGTACAAGGCTATAAAAGCAATCCAGTATAACTTAATAACTTTTCTACATAATGTCCTGTAATGCCAGGTGGATGGTCCCGGGGTGAATATCTCAATAGTCAGGGCTCCAGGGGAGTTGATGACCATTGTTGTTACTAACTTGACGGCTTTCAGTCGTTACTCTGTGACTATCACTGCCTTCACTGGTGACTTGGAGCACGCTAGCAGTGATGGGAAAGCCATTGGACCCATTTACTTTCAAACAAAGGAGGAGGGTACGTCTTCACATTGTAGTGTCTGCACCACCTTCTGCCCACCTTTAGAGTTGACCAAATTAATACTGTTGTCTTGTATCTGACCCCAGAACCTAAAGACCCTCCAAAGAATGTGACAGTTTCAGTAATCCCAGAGGAAGTGCGTGCTGTGAAGTTGACCTTTAACCCTCCAGAGGAGCCCAATGGAAACATCACAGAATACATTGTATACATCTATGAGAAGGACCAGCTGGTCAGAAAGATTAGCCTTAACATCATCCAAAAAGAGAATAACACGATGGATGCTGTAATAGAAGGGCTAAAGGGAGGACGGACCTACAGTTTACAGGTAAAAAACACACCGCTGTGTGAAGTGAATTCTTTTCTTTTCATTGCAAACTTGAGATTCGGTGTGTAAGTTCTCCATGTAAGAAAAACAATGTCCCCAAAAAATTATAAAACAAATATACAGTATTGTGCAAATGGTTCATCAGATGGCTCAGATTATCCAACATCATGGTTGTAGTGAAGTAAGTATACTTGCGACCAAAAGTGTCTTTTCATTCCCTTAGGTGCAGACTCATGTTGGCATACACCGCAGTTCTTCTAAAAGTTTTCCCTCCGATTCCTGGAAAATTCCCAGTGGAAAAATGTAACAGGCCTCGTAACTCACTGATAATGTACTCCCTGGCTATGAAACTGTGGGCTCTGTCTCTAAATAACTGCAGCTTCATCTCTAAATTGTAGCTGGAACTCTGAGCACTGGTGATAATTCTCGAAATGAAATTTGGATCAGCTTGAGATAGAAGTTGGTTCTTGCTCTGTAAGTTTGAGGTTGTAGGTGAAGTAAAAGCACAATTGGCCAGAACAAGGCTTCCATGGAGCAACTTAAAGCTTTAAGAGCAGTTCAAAGCTGCACAAGGAGACAACTGAAGGGGAAACTTCAGTTATAGAACTTTATGATCTCATCTCCTTTTACACAACACCAGCGCACCTATACTAGCCAAACAACCAAGCCTACCATCAACCAAAAGCTTGGACTTGTTAAACTTTTCAATGCTTTAGTTCCTTTCTGTGCTGGTCTTTCTTACTTTTGTATTCCCTTCTCTCTTGTGCTTGTCTGACTGCAGATTTCAGCAAAGAACGGGGCTGGCAAGAGCCCACTCAGCTCACGTGTCCTGATTACTACAGGGATCAAAGGTACAAGCCTGTCTGTCTTGTCTGTGCTCTGCAATGCTCCAGAGTCTTTCTTTCTTGATGCAGCAGTGCAGCATAGTGTGAGACAGAAAACTACCACTGCACAGTATTATTGCTCGGCATTCAGGGCCGCTCTGATACAGTAAATGTATCTTGGTAGTATTATTAGATGGGTGCTAATTATGCATTTATTCCAGCCTGTTTGTCGTGTTATATATGTAAATGTGGCAGATTAAAAGTACATCTTCTCACACAGACGCAACTTCTACGCACACACGTGTGCGTGTGTTTCTGGGTGTGCTCATGTGTGTGGTTGTGTGTGTGTGTGTGTGTTTCAGCCCCATCCAAGCCAACCCAAAAACCTCAGGCAATGCTGAGCTATGGAGGGGTTGCCATGGTTACCCACAGGAGTATCACCATCCACATGCCTGCATGTTTCTATAGTGACGACAATGGACCAATCACAAAAATTCAGGTCATCGTGGCCGAGTCAGGGGGTATGACTCTTAAAAAACATTGACAGCCATCACTTTTAGTTGGATACACTCGACTCGGGTGTCTGTCTTTGTATGTGTGTGTGTTTTAAATCAGAGTTTACACTATGTTACTTTGTCCCTACCTCAAAGAAAAAAGCAAGTCAAAACTTAAGCAGCTGAAATTTGACTTGGCCTCTTTGCACTTCTTCTCCTCTCTAACTTTTATCTTGCCACAGTGAAGGACAACAAGAACGTGACCAACTGGAAGAGCGCGTACTATGATCATCCCGCCCCTTACTTTACTGACTCAGGGTTCCCCAACCCCCCGTGCAGTGACTCAAGTATGAATGCACATCTCAGAGGTGTGTTTAGAGATGGTTGGTCACAGAGGTACAACCAAACTGCTGCAGAATATGTGATCGGCAAGAGCAATGACTGCACGGGCAACAACACTGAGTATTTCTGCAATGGACCTTTGAAGCCTAACTCTGTCTATGTGTGAGTGCGCCACAGACACAGTCAAATAGAAAAAACAAAACAACTTTTTTTTTATGTTTATTTTTGGTAAAAGCTAATGCAAAGTCTTGTGTGTTGTCTTATATTTACCAGGTTTAAGTTCAGAGCCACTAACGTCAACGGGGAATACACAGACTCTGAATACTCGGAGCATATCAAAACAGGTACTGCTGTACTAAGGAAAGGGGTAACCTGTGTGGCAAAGCCCTCTTCTTTTTTTGAATTAATGTTTATCATTCTGTGAATTCTTCTCTGTTAAGGAGTATGGGGAAATTTACTAATGCATCATTTTATTGTCAAATTAATTACCAATGCATGGGTTGCTTTATTGCCATTTCTGTGACCCTCCAGCTCCAGGCGATGGGCTGTTGACCAGAGAAGAGCAGATAATTCTGGGCGTTCTGCTCTCCTTCTTCTTGGCTGTGTTACTCATCATCATCATCTGTGGCTCAGTCAAGTAAAATGGCGATAGACACTCACTCATTTGCATATATTAATAGTCTTAATCGTGGCTAGTTGAGCATTACATCATTTGAAAACAAAACTTCACTCATTTTACACATGTATTTGTATCATTATTTACCTGTTTGATTTATTGACATGTCAGGATCCACCAGCGTAAAAAGGAAGGTGGGACGTATTCGCCCAGAGAGGCAGAGATCATAGAGACTAAGTGTAAGCTGGATCAGCTGATCGCCGTAGCAGATATGGAGCTAAAACAAGAAAAACTCAACCAGTAAGTTTGTGCTAGTTTTAATCTAAAAGCGTCACTTTGACGAATATAACATGCACATTTCAGGCAACTGAATTAGGGTGCGTACTACATGACTTCAGGCTTAATTTAGCTTCTCCAAACACGATCTTAAATCTCAGTCAACAAGACAAAAAATGCCTTTGCTGCAGCCAACTTGATGTGCGCTCCTGTCAGCACAAAATCTTCTAGTGTTGTAGAGTTTGTGCAGAAAATAGCAGCAGCACAGAGACACAATGCAGCACTAAAGTGGCTTTATAATTTATCTTCAGTTCTCTGCAGAACAGACAAGTCTTCCTGTCTCCTTTCTCCCACCATCCTCACAGACAAATTTAGCATCTAGCTTTACTGGGGTTTTTTTTGTCTTTGGCACAAACAAGAGTGCAGACACTAAGTGGTGCAAGCTGCTCTTCCTTTACAAGCTGCAATTTTGAATCTGGTGAGAATCAAACTCAGGTTTAGTTGTTGTTTATGATTTATGAGTGCCACCGATGGTTCGACTATAGCAGTAAACTTGAGGAAAAAAAATATGTACGTCAGTATAAACACTGGTTTATAATCTGATTCATTAATCAGCAGCTAATAGGTAGAGCAGATTGTCCACTAAGCAGAAATGTTACTGTATATACTATACTGCCAAATGCTTTGTAATAGTAGATCCTCTATATATATATCTACACTGTTCCAAAAAATAGTAATGTCAAAGTATCTTACTGTATATTTTACAGTTTTGTACTGTCTTTCTAGAATATCATGAAATTTACATAAGTAGACTGTGATTTTACATGTCAAAGGTAAAATAACATAACATCACTGTAAACATAGTAAAACACACTTTACTTAGTATTTAGTATTTAGTATTAAATACTAAAAACACACTTTACTTGTTTTTTAAATATATTTTTTTGTACATATGCATATTTAGATTGTAAAAATACATTCAGAAATGTATCATAATTTCACAAATATTTGTCTGTCATGTGAGAGAATGATCTGTTAAATTCAAATGTAATACTATGGGAAAATATATAAAATGATCGAAAATTAATGAGAATAATCAATAATTAAAGGAGTATTTGAATTATAATGTTGCTGAAAATTTCATGTCATCTAGGTCTGATTCAATAATTCAGAGGTAACAAGTGAAAATATAATTAATAGGAATAAAAACTAAAAAAAACCATATAAAACATTGCACGGCCACGCTGTGCTAATTATATATTTTAAAAAATAAATGTAGAGGTAGGAATTGCAATTAATATGAATCTCAAAGTATTCACAACATTCCTGAACAGAAATAGGCCTCTGCACCTGGGGTGAGGGTGTGGCCATGAAAACAATGTGACATGCCATTGGATGTTGGGACACATAATAACATGACGCATCGGCCAATGAATGTGAACTAACAACCACAAGGTCGCGGGTATGGCTGCACTGTAGGAAAAAATCCTAATATAAAATTTTTTTACTGTGCATTTTACAGTTTTGTTCTTTCACATTTTAAATTTCACATTTCACTGTAATGTAATAAAACATAATTTTCATGATTATTAAATGTATCTGTTTGTACATATGCATATTTAGATTGTTAAAATACATTCACAAATGTATCATGATCTCACAAATATCTGTCTGTTATTTGAAAGATTGAACTGTTGAATTCAAATTTAATGCTATGGAAAAGTATATAACATGATTCCTATAAGCTTGTGTTACATCACACAAGTATTATTATCATTGCTGTTTAGGGCGATCGTGGCTCAAGAGTTGGCAGTTCGCCTTGTAATCAGAAGGTTGCCAGTTCGAGCCCCGGCTCGGACACTCTCGGTATTGTGTCCGTGGTCAAGACTCTTCGCCTACTGGTGATGGCCAGAGGGGTCGATGGTGCGATATGGCAGCCTCGCCTCTGTCAGTCTGTCCCAGGGCATGCAATCCATTATTATTTAAACCAACTGTTAACCGTATATTTCTGTACATTTACGTATTATGATTCATATTGCCTCATTCAGTGACCTTGTTTATAGGTAATTTCATTATTTCATCACGTTAAAATGTTCCTAATTTAATGTCTAAAAGCACTTGGAAAAGGCAGAATCCCATGTAAAATTAGCGCAACAAACTCTATTTTCATTACTGAAAATAACTGTATTTTCATGAGAAAATTATTTTCTGTTATTTTACGGTAGTATTTTGGCGCCCCAGCTGCTGGAATATTACCGTTTTTTTAAGATTTGTTTTTTTTTTCCTATTTATAGATAATTTCATTGTTTAATCACATTAACATGTTCCTAATTTAATGTTTAAAATCACTTGAAAAGACAAAATCCCATGTAAAATTAGCGCAACAAACTGTATTGTCATAACTGGAAATAGCCGTATTTTTACGAGGAAGTTATTTTCTGTTATTTTACGGTAGTATTTTGGCGCTCCAGCTGCCGGAATATTACCGTTTTTTTAAGATGTTTTTTTTTACAGTGTAGCCATTAACGATGCATAAATAGATTTTGCCATTTAAACAACCTCTAAGTGAACCCCTTCCTTCCACAACATTTAAAGAATACTGTCAGCCACACACTGACAAAACACAACAGAAAACAAAAATAAAGAGGTTCATGTAGGTGAGTAAATGTGTCTGTCTTCAGGAAAAGTTGACCGTGTACGAGTATTAAAACACAGAACCTAATTACAAGAAGATAAATACAAGTTCTTCCCTGCAGAGGATAATTGCTACTTATCTCTTCTAATTAGGCAATTGATAAAGGATGCAGTTCCTGAGGACAGTTTGTCAACCACTCTTTTTAAGTTTCAAACAAGCAAAAAAATGTGAACCAAAATATCCATACGCAGTTCACATTGCGGTCATTAGGACAGATTCTTTTCCATGCTTTGTTGTAACCAGACTCTCTTCCCAAGTTAGGTGATGAAACGAGGTCTCTATACACGCTACCTCTCTCACAAGAATATCCATCTTCTTCTTTTGGCTGCTCAATGCCTCCATGTCACTCTATCCATAGCATCCTCTCCTCTGTCACTTCCAACCTCTGTATGTCCTCCATCACTACATCCACAAACTTCTTTTTTTCCTCTTGCCTGGCAGCTTAATTTTCAACATTATTTGCAGTTTACAACAATTTATATTTGGCAATATGGTCAGGCAGAGCATTAAAGGGAGGAGATAGACTGGAGATGGGTTGCAAAGGGAGCTGCAGGTGCAGCAGCAACAGGAGACAAGTTCAAGCAACTTAAAATATATTTTCCAGTTAGATGCATAGAAGGGTACCAGCTAAGTCCTTAGCTGATGTGCCCTTGCACTGAGGTCATCTATTTTCAGCAGATCTACATTAAATGAGGACTGTCCTTGACTCTGTGGTATGCCTGCACTAATGCTTTGCTGAGTTTCATATTAAAATAACACACATTCCATTGTATTTAGCCAGATTTCTTCCGCACAACTTAAGCACCTGCATTTGCTCGCTTAGGCTTTTGTTTTTCTCTCACTGAGCACTTCTCTCCCACCAGGTATTCTTCATTCTTCTTTCGACGGAAAGAGATTTATGTGATCCAGTAAGTTGGGCTTTTAGCATGTGTGTGGCACATTTTGTTGCATATATCTGTTTGTAAGCTGTAGTCTGCTTTGCGTGCATGTGTGTCATCACAGTGTTACTCATTAAGCTTTCATTAAATAATCCATCTGTGCTGCTTAGTAAACCTTCAGTGGAGATCAAAAGTTGAACAAATCAGTGACATCAATGTATTACCTACAAACTGCTCCCTATTCTCCATCAATGTCAGGGAAGCTGGAGAGTTGCTGACAGACCTCTGCTTAAGACCATTTTAATTTGTTTGCCAACTTGTTATCTAAAAATTGCTCGGAAGGCTTAGCACTCTTGTAGGGTACTAATGTGTAAGCTTTATTGATGGCTGAGGATCTGCGTAGCTGCATGTCACAGCGCTGCAACAAGAAGGCTTCCTCGGGGGAATAGCTGCATTCAATTGATGCTACTGATGTTCACATATTCCTTTAGAACAAAACATCAAAGTCTGTGTCGATGTTTAACCAAAGCGATTAAAAAATGGTTAACCGTCCCTGCCTTCAACACATCGCCATATTCTGTCTGAAGCGGGGATCAGTTCAGTTCTGTCGTGGACAGAAAATGCTGTCGTGTGGGCTGTGATTACTGAGTTAATTTGTTTATATTGGTTGATTTTTACTGTCTATTTTTATCCAGGCTGCTCAGCTACAGGAAATCACTCAAGTAAGTCGTCCTGTGTAAATATTTCAAATATGCACACAGTGCAGCATGAAAGAGTCTGCCCTGTACTGCTTAGTCTTGCTTGTATCCTTGAATGTGTTTAAAGAAAATCACATATAGGCATAGAGTTACTGTGCATCCTCTTCTGCTTCTCACATTCAGTGCATTTCTCCCCCGCCCTCACCGACAGGCCTGTCAACAAGAAGTCTTTTCTGCAGCATGTAGAGGATCTGTGTGCCAATGACAATTCCAAGTTCCAGGAGGAGTTTTCTGTACGTTTTTCTTTACAACCTTCCCCTGTGCATACCACACCAATAAATAAACTATAAATACAAAAACAGAGGTAAATTAGATAAAGTTAAATACAGTGGGGCAAAAAAGTATTTAGTCAGCCACCGATTGTGCAAGTTCCCCCACCTAAAATGATGACAGAGGTCAGTAATTTGCACCAGAGGTACACTTCAACTGTGAGAGACAGAATGTGAAAAACAAATCCATGAATCCACATGGTAGGATTTGTAAATAATTTATTCGTAAATCAGGGTGGAAAATAAGTATTTGGTCAATAACAAAAATACAACTCAATACTTTGTAACATAACCTTTGTTGGCAATAACAGAGGTCAAACGTTTACTATAGGTCTTTACCAGGTTTGCACACACAGTAGCTGGTATTTTGGCCCATTCCTCCATGCAGATCTTCTCGAGAGCAGTGATGTTTTGGGGCTGTCGCCGAGCAACACGGACTTTCAACTCCCGCCACAGATTTTCTATGGGCTTGAGGTCTGGAGACTGGCTAGGCCACTCCAGGACTTTCAAATGCTTCTTACGGAGCCACTCCTTTGTTGCCCGGGCGGTGTGTTTTGGATCATTGTCATGTTGGAAGACCCAGCCTCGTTTCATCTTCAAAGTTCTCACTGATGGAAGGAGGTTTTAGCTCAAAATCTCACGATACATGGCCCCATTCATTCTGTCCTTAACACGGATCAGTCGTCCTGTCCCCTTGGCAGAAAAACAGCCCCATAGCATGATGTTTCCACCCCCATGCTTCACAGTAGGTATGGTGTTCTTGGGATGCAACTCAGTATTCTTCTTCCTCCAAACACGACGAGTTGAGTTGATACCAAAAAGTTCTACTTTGGTTTCATCTGACCACATGACATTCTCCCAATCCTCTGCTGTATCATCCATGTGCTCTCTGGCAAACTTCAGACGGGCCTGGACATGCACTGGCTTCAGCAGCGGAACACGTCTGGCACTGCGGGATTTGATTCCCTGCCGTTGTAGTGTGTTACTGATGGTGACCTTTGTTACTTTGGTCCCAGCTCTCTGCAGGTCATTCACCAGGTCCCCCCGTGTGGTTCTGGGATCTTTGCTCACCGTTCTCATGATCATTTTGACCCCACGGGATGAGATCTTGCGTGGAGCCCCAGATCGAGGGAGATTATCAGTGGTCTTGTATGTCTTCCATTTTCTGATGATTGCTCCCACAGTTGATTTTTTCACACCAAGCTGCTTGCCTATTGTAGATTCACTCTTCCCAGTCTGGTGCAGGTCTACAATACTTTTCCTGGTGTCCTTCGAAAGCTGTTTGGTCTTGGCCATGGCGGAGTTTGGAGTCTGACTGTTTGAGGCTGTGGACAGGTGTCTTTTATACAGATGATGAGTTCAAACAGGTGCCATTCATACAGGTAACGAGTGGGGGACAGAAAAGCTTCTTACAGAAGACGTTACAGGTCTGTGAGAGCCAGAGATTTTCCTTGTTTGAGGTGACCAAATACTTATTTTCCACCCTAATTTACGAATAAATTCTTTACAAATCCTACCATGTGAATTCATGGATTTTTTTTTTCACATTCTGTCTCTCACAGTTGAAGTGTACCTCTGGTGCAAATTACTGACCTCTGTCATCATTTTAAGTGGGGGAACTTGCACAATCGGTGGCTGACTAAATACTTTTTTGCCCCACTGTATATACATTCATATGCCATTAAATGTAGATTATTAACAGATTATTAAAAAATTAATATAGAGAACATTTTATAAAGTTACCCCAATTTTGCCTTCAATTAAGTTGTCCTTATTAATTACAAGTCTTTTTGCATTTTTTTTTATACATCTGTGCTTCTTCATGCAAATATGTCATTCTGTAATTAGATCCAGATTTCACCTATTAGTTGATCAACACCAGCTAGATGGTAAATGCCTAGGTTCTTCAGAAATGCTGCTGATACTTTAAATACTTTAAAAATACTGTTTTTTTAATAATAGTTGGTCAATAATTCTGTTTACATCTTCACGTGAATACATAAAATGAGTATGTATGTGATATCTCTGGGTTACTGGGTTACAGGATTTGATGTATTTGTCGAGAAATACAAAGGCAAAGCAACAAAATAACAAACTCAGGTTTTTATTCTAAGTTTGATCTCTCAGAGAATCATAATATTCAACCACTAGAACAATTTTTCTCTCTTTAGGAATGCAAATAAATAACTGTAATTTGTCACTCTAATCAAACTTGCTTTATTTTTATTCAGCTTTTCAATGATAATAACAATAATTATATTTTAGCATTAAAATATAATTTTTTTAAAAGAACTTGGGGGTACTGGTTGTTTTAACCATACAGAAACATACAAAATGATTTCGATAGTAGATTTGTAAAGCAGTGTTAATACAGTAGATGAAAATCTTAAGATATACATGGAAAATGAATGAATACAATGATAAATAAATACAGAAGAAAATGAAAAACTAGTGGTTTATATTACATTTAATACATTAGATAATTCACTAATGTTTGACCTTAGATGTTTCAGTAATGCATAATTTTAAAACTAAACCTGTTCTACCATTTACATACATACTAGATAATATTTTCTGAAGTCAAAAGGACTGTGAGTTTTATTTTTGAGTTTGCCAGCAGGAACTGGGTGAGTAGTCACCTGTTTTTACTTTTATCTTTCACTCACTCGTGGCCCTTGATTTTACTTTGGCAAAAATTGTAGCCTTGACCTTTGTGTGTTTCTGTGAATACTGATGTGTTATATTTTGTCCATCCAGGAACTCCCAAAGCTGCTGCAGGACCTGGCCACTACAGACGCTGACCTGCCGTGGAACAAGTCCAAAAATCGTTTCCCAAACATCAAACCTTGTATGTTGCCAGGCTGAAATTAGTTTTTCAAGGCCGTTGCGCCTACAACGTACCAGAATTGTTCCTATCTCTCATTGCTGTTTGCTTCACTGTGGTCGCATTTCATATATTTAAATTCAGCTGTATTATTATCCCTGTACTGTTTTTAGATAATAACAACCGAGTGAAACTGCTGTCTGAACCTGGCACTGCAGGCTCAGACTACATCAATGCCAGCTTTGTCTCAGTGAGTACCAGTTAGTCACGATTCTGTCAGATAGACATCCACATACATAAGGGTAGATGTAAGCCTCCCCGTCTCCTTTTTTCTGTGTCTGTAGGGTTATTTGTGTCCCAATGAGTTCATAGCCACCCAGGGCCCTCTGCCGGGCACTGTGGCTGATTTTTGGAGGATGATCTGGGAAACGGGAACCCGCACTATCGCCATGCTCACTCAGTGTTATGAGAAAGGCAGAGTGCGTATGAGAGATTTGTCACTGTTAGAAAAAAAACATCACCGCTATTAGCATTCAGAGTACAAGCCAGTATTTGGGCTTCATTCCCTGGATGCTTATGTCTGCTCTAAAGAGCTGATGTATGTGTGTGTGGGTGTGTGTGTGTGACATTTCAGATTCGATGTCACAAGTACTGGCCTGAAGACAACAAGCCGATGTCAGTGTTTAGTGACATTCTCATCTCAAAGGTGTCAGAGGAAGTCTTTCCTGACTGGACTATCAGAACTCTGAAAGTAGAAAAGGTATGGCGCTAATAACCTCCGTCAAGTGAGCATTCACCGGCTACCACGCACACATGCACACTTACAGTGCACACATGACTTGAAATATATGTGTGCATGCAATAGTAATATTAGTTCATGTCAATGATACAGTATTGTTTGGTCTATTTGTGCACCTGGAAAGTGGAGATACTTAAAAAAATTGCATGTTTTTACAAGTCACCTGCAATGCTCAGGTTCTGCTCTACTATATCAGTGTTATTTTAATTCTTTGATAAGTGGTTGCTAGGCAACATGGTGCCATTTTATTATTATTATTTTATGAGGATAAATTGGCTTTTTTTGTTTAGTTTAGTTCTTTTATTTTTTACAATTAAAAAAGAAAAAGCAACTTCTCTTTTCTTCAAAAATAACTAATAAGATTTAAAAGAATAAAAATAAAAAAAAAACATCTGCTAATATGCCCCCACTTCTCCAGCTCCTCTAATGAATGAACCTTTGAAAAGGTTTGCTTTAAAAAACCTTTTCAAAGAATATAGTTTGGTTTATTAAAACAGGCTGAACAATTTACACTTCTGGCAAACTAAAGTACAGGTTTACTGGATTATTGATGAGCGAATAACATGGAAAAACTTGATGAAGAACAAAAAGGCATTAAACTGATTAAGTATGGATGAAACAGCATCATCCACTGACTGCAAAGACAATATGTTTGCTTTATTAAGGGGTGCAGGTGGAAAAAGTGATTCAGTGATGTGCATAAGGTAGCCATCAGAAGACACTGTTGAATGTAAAGTAATGTTGGGACTCTAGGCTGTCCGGCTACCCTTTTCAAGCTAAACTGGTATTTATGTCGAGCTCTTCCAGTTTTATTGGAATTTGGGAGCAGTAAATAATTTTTCCTACAGCCAATAAGGAGAGCTCAGACTAAGTTCAGACTTGTCTTTTGAGACTCTTGGTGTCAAAAGCACTGGTTTCTTAGTAGAACCCGTAATATGAATTTTAAAAGTAATGGTGGCACTGCCCAATTTTGGGGTGATAAATTATCACAATTATCAGAATTTTATGTTATATAAGAAAATATAAAAATAAAAAAAATCTTGTAAACTCTATGTAATAAAGCTGAATGATAGGGGAGGCTTTACATCTTTGTAGAACTACATGTGTTTCATAGGAAACAGAGGGTAGGCCTACTAACCATCTTGTTTTGGTAGTAAGACGTGCAGGCATATTGAGGATGGTCACACAACCTTTTAGTTTGGAATTACATTTCTGATTACATTAAGAAAGTTTTGTTTTGACGTTTCTCCATCAGTAGTTTGATGGCTTGAGAGAGCCTACATCCTTTTAATTAAATTTGTTTATTGTTAGAAAAATAATAAATGTTATCTCTGTTATCACTGAAAAACATCTGCCATAAAAACAGAGTTTATAATTGACTTCCTGTTATGTGTGTTCCTGTCCTGCAGCATGGGCACTACATTTTGGTCCGCCACTTCAATTATACATCGTGGCCTGAGCACGGCGTTCCAGAGTCTTGCAGTACGCTCATTAAGTTTGTCAAAGCTGTCCGAATGCACAGGCAGGACAATAGCACTATTGTTGTCCACTGCAGGTACGCTATCAGCTTCGTGTAAGGGAGACTAACATTGCATGAACTATAGCAAAATATTTAATTTTTGGTCATTAAAATTGAGTCTCATATCAACAGATTATCAATAAATGCTTCACTGTCAGTAATTTCATATCCTCTTTTGTATTACACCTACAAATAAGACCTAAATCCTTTTGTGTGGTATAACAGTGCAGCTGAAAGTATAATGGCATTTGCTCTCTTGTATTTTCTTTAGCGCTGGCGTAGGAAGAACAGGTGTGTTTATTGCTTTGGATCATCTTATTCAGCATGTCAGAGATCATGACTTTGTCGATATTTATGGGCTGGTGGCTGAACTGCGCAGCGAGCGGATGTGTATGGTACAGAATCTGGTAAGTTTACCATAAGTGCAGCAGTATGTTATCCTTTTGCATGTGAGCTTCATGGTAAATAGAATAAATATGATTTTTTTTAATTTATTTATCCTAAGTTCTTCCAATAAACTTAAGAATCATCAAAGACTGACAAATGGAAATGCAGCTGCCCTACTTTTTACTTTGTACCCTGCTGTGATCTCATCCCCATCAGAAGATATTCGGAAAATTTTAGTATTGACAAAGGGAATGATCTGGCGGTGGATTAAAAGCAAGCGCTGAGCAGGATTCCCTCTTTTGAAACAGCTTGAACCTTTCCTATATTTACCCTAGTGTTTACTTTTGGACTGCTGATTTGTCTGTCAGTGCCTGTATAGACTCTCTGCCTGTAGCTCCCGTTAGCCACCACGCGGACAAGTTCTTGTTTACAGATGATTTATTCAATGTTCGGCGACAAGATCACTCAGCGTCGTCATCATCATCATCATCGTGAGAACTACCCAAAGAAAACGATTGCAATAAGCAACATGTTTACAATAACTCTTATCACAGTAAATCCAAACAATAAAGGTATAGACACATAAATGCCCTTTTATGGCACTTTCATTGAAACTGAAATTAACAGAGGCACCCTGAACACACCTCATTGCCTGCTGTAGCCAAACGGGAGAAAGTCCGTTCTTCGCGCGAGCCGCTACTCCTCTCAACGGTGAGTCCACAATTGGGTTTAATTTAACTTAACTTAACTTATGTGTTCTTTAAAACTTAAGTCCAGTTTAAAGCAGTAGGACGATGCAGCTGAACTCACAGAGCGCCATGCTTCTCTGCTCTAGTGTCACCACAAACTCAGTCCGTGCTGCACGTTACTTCCGCTACCACCAATTACAAAACAAAGTTCCACAATTAAAGGAAACTTACAAATATAAACACAAGAAAAACATTGGAACACTTCACTGTTAGTTACACTCCCACCAAATCACCTGTGATTTTCCCATAAAACGTAACATGTATGGATATAACAAGAAATCACATTTAACATTAATTGAACTTGTGGATTGGCAAAGTGACTCTTCAATTAGCCTCCAGTGGAGTTACAGTCTTTTGAATAGGTCTCTCCAGATAGGTTGGTTTTGTGGTGCGCCTTCCTCTAGCATCTAGAGTTGAGTCACTGATCAACAACCTCACACTTCTCACCTTTCCATCCTGTCCCAGATAGACATCTATGATCCTTCCCATCTTCCATTGACTACGTGGAGCAGAATCATCCTTGAGAAGCACAATATCATTGACTTTCGCATTTCGTCTTGCTCTGTTCCATTTTTGTCTGCTCTGAAGATTCAACAGATATTCCCTTTTCCACCGTTCCCAGAAGCTGTTGGCTAGGAACTGTACTCTGCGCCATCGTTTTTGCAGGTACACATCTTCCTTGATAAACTTTCCAGGAGGTGGGGGAATAATGCTTGACTTCATTGTCAGAATGTGGTTAGGTGTCAAGGGTTCTGGACCAGATGGATTGTGCAAATGCTCTGATGTTAATGGCCTGCTATTCACAATTGCCATAACTTCGTAGAGGAAGGTTCTTAACGAACTGCTGTCGAGCCTTTTAACTGCTTGGTCGAGAATGGATGCCAGAACATTACGCACGGTGCGTATTTGGCGTTCCCAAACCCCACCTTTATGACTTGCAGATGGTGTGTTCATAACAAACTCACATCCAATTTTCTTGAGGTTCTCTCCATCCATCTCCTTCATGGCTTCAGCGAACTCGTGCCTTGCACCAATGAAATTGCTGCCTTGATCACATCGAATTTGCCTGACACTTCCACGCAATGCAATAAACGAACGCAAGGCATTGATGAATGCATCAGTTGTTAAGTCCTCAAGCATCTCAATATGTATGGCTCTTGAGCACATGCATGTGAGTAAAAGCCCATAACGCTTAAGCTCCTTTCTGCCATCCTTGACATAGATAGGCCCGAAGCAGTCCATCCCACAATATGTGAAGGGTGGAGACAACTCCGTGCGTTCTTGTGGGAGGTTCGCCATCCTTTGTCCTTCAGTGTTCCGTCTAAACTTCCTGCATTTTGTGCAGTTGTAAATATGAGAGGAGACTGCCTTACTGCATCCAAGAATCCAAACACCATTGGCTCGCAGCTCGTTAACAGTCATACCTCGACCTTGGTGCTGCACCTTTTCATGATGATGCTTGATGAGCAGTGTTGCCAAATGGCTTCCTTTAGGAAGGATAGCTGGGTGTTTCACATGGGGGTGAAGACTGGACATTGTTAAGCGCCCTCCAACCCTGAGTACACCCTGCTCATCAAGGAATGGGTTTAATTTGTGCAATTTATTTGCCTTGTCAATTGCCTTGATTTGCCCATTAAGCTTGAGACTCTTCATGGTTTCAGCAAGGTGTGTTGCTTGAACCAGTTTGATGAGAAAAACTTCTGCCTCCTTACGCTCCTGCAAAGTGGTGGGTTCACTAAACCTTGGTTTGTGGCCTTTAGCTGCCCTTGCTCTGCGTTTCAGTATGGCTACAGCTTGTACTGCTCTTGCCCAATCTGAAAACCTTTCAAGACGATCTAGCAGTGACCTCTCTTCCCTTGAGTGAATTTTGTGGACATGAGTCTTTCGTAACTCTGGGTCATCTTCTGATATTTCTCCCACTGTGAACACACTACTTGGGAGGTTTAGCTGCCACAGAAAATTTGGACCTCTAAACCAGTTAGATGCCTTGAGCTGTTCTGCTGTCTGTCCCCTAGAAGAGTGGTCAGCGGGGTTGTCTTCTGAAGCAATGTAGTTCCATTGGTCAGGATGTGTGCTCTGCTTGATACGTTGGACACGGTTTGCTACAAAAACATGAAATCTCCTTGCATCATTGTTGATGTAGCCAAGGACAACCCTTGAATCAGTCCAAAAGTATTCCTGCAGGCCTTCCATTTCAAGCTCTCTCTGGAGCATGTCACTTGTGCGCACTGCCACCACTGCTGCAGAGAGCTCAAGTCTTGGTATAGTTGTTACCTTTGAAGGAGCTACCCTTGCTTTCCCCATCACGAGGGAACAGTGCACTTCTCCCGATGCGCTTATTACTCTCAGGTATGAGCACTCTCCATAACCTGAGGCACTGGCATCTGAAAAATGATGCAGCTCGTATTTCACAACTTTGCCAAAGCTTCCTGGTAGGTAGCATCGTTGTACCTTTATGGTTGCTAGATCTTGCAGTCCTCTCAACCAGGATTCCCACTGGGGCAGCAGATGGTCTGGAAGAGGATCATCCCAACTAACTCTCTCGAGACACATTTGCTGGAGGATTTTCTTTCCTAAAAGGATGAAAGGTGCGACAAAGCCAAGCGGATCAAACACCGAGGCCACGGTGGACAATACCCCTCTTCTGCTCATGGGTTTTTCTTTCACCACCACTCTAAACTGGAAATCATCTGATGTGACACACCATTGTACACCAAGGGCTCTCTCCATGTGTGGTTCATGAAGAGCCATATCCAAGTTGTTGGCTCCTCCAGCACACTCTTCCTTTGGGATTGATGACAACACCTGCTTACTGTTGGAAATGAACTTATGCAACCTTAAGTTGCCAGTGTTGCAAAGCTCCCTTGCTTCATTCACTAGCTGGATTCCCTTTGCTTCGGTGGATACACTAGTCAAACCGTCATCAACATAAAAGTTTCTTTCTATGAAGCGGACGGATGCTTCGCTGAAATTCCCCCTTGCCATTGCAGCAAGATGTTTGAGGCCATAATTAGCACAGCCTGGAGACGAAGCAGCTCCAAACAAATGGACTCTCATGCGATAGACTGCTGGCTGTGCTTCTAAATCTCCATTCTCCCACCAGAGAAAGCGGAGGTAATCTTGGTCTTCTGCCCTCACGTGAAATTGGTGGAACATACGTTCTATGTCACACATGATTGCAACCTTTTCCTTGCGAAACCGACACAAGACACCAACAAGGGAATTTGTCAGCTCTGGACCAGTCAATAGATGATCATTTAAAGATGTCCCCTGAAACCGGGCTGAACAGTCAAAAACAATGTGGATTTTCCCAGGCTTTTGCGGGTGATAAACACCATGGTGTGGGATGTACCACACTGGGTGTTTGTGGAGATCAGCCTTGGGGATCTTCTCAGCATCTCCACGCGCTATGGTCTCTTCCATGAAGGTTTTGTAGTCCTGGTAATATCTGCTGTTTCTCCTTAATTTCCTTTCTAGGTGCTTAAGGCGATGGATAGCACACACCATATTGTCTGGCAAGCTCGGCCTTTCTCGTTTAAATGGAAGAGGCATCTCAATATGACCATCTTCTTTGTGTTTGATTCCTTGTTTCAATTTCGACAAAAACTGGAGGTCATCTTGAGAGAAGTGATTGTCCTCAGCAACTCTCTCATTAAAGTCACATTCAAGCGCTTTAATTATGTCAGATGAGATGACTTCCTTGATCTGTGTTCTGCATACATAGTGAACTTCCTGTTTGGGACTTGATGGAAGCTGAAGTTCCGGTGTCACTTGCCTTGTGATGACTTGATGACTCACTCCAATAGTGTCTCCACAGTCTACGTATGGGCTGCCATGTCCAATAATGCTCCATCCCAAGTCTGTTCTCTGTGCAAATGGTTGATTTTCTTCACCGCACACCACCTCTCTAGGAAGAAGTGCCTGAGAACAGTTGTAGCCAATTAGTAGACCAACATCACACCCTTGACGAGGAGCAATCCTATCTGCAATCTGCTCAAGATGGGGCCATGCCATTGCTGTCTCTGGTGTGGGTATGTGGTCTCTGTTCGCCGGAATGAACTTTCTTGTGTAGGTTGTAGGAAGAGTTATTTTCTTCTCTGAGTTGGATCATCTAGCTTGCAACCCAGAGATCCTTTGGCAAGCTACAACTTTGTTTGTAGAGGCCATAGTAGATAACTTTAGCTTGACCTGTTCCCCCTTTGCATTTAGAGAATCTGCTGCCTCCTCAAGAATGAAAGTTGTGTCACTTTGCGTATCAAGGAGAGCATACACAAGTGTTTCTCTGTCAGGCTCTTTCATCATTGAAACCCACACAGGAATGATTGTAGATGTCTGAATGTTGGTGTTGTCATGCTCTGTCAGGCTCTTTCATCATTGAAACCCACACAGGAATGATTGTAGATGTCTGAATGTTGGTTTTGTCATGCTGAACTCTGTTGGATGTTGCTTCACTTATTGCTATAGCTTCTCTTTCTTCTAGCTGTTCATTGCTTTGTTCTCTGTGTCTAGCTTCCTGCCTTATTCCTTCAGTCTTTCGTGTCTTTTGTTCTCTTTGATCATCGTGTAAGCAAGTTGGATGCCTTTTCTGGCATGTACTGCAAGTGCTTCTGTACTTACAGTCTCTCGAGTGATGTCCAGGCTTTAAGCAACCAAAGCATAGCTTATTATCTTGAACAAACCTGTGTCGTTCCAATATTGGTCGTTCCAAAAATTTTCTACATTTGTACAGACTGTGGCCTGGTCTTTCACAAAACAGACAACTGCTGGCAGCAATCTTCTCATCAGTGTTTGTTGTTAGAACTTTAGCTGCAGGAGTCTGGTTTCGTTGTGGCTTGACCTTTTCTCCATCGCACTGTTTCAAGGCATGGAGTGAAGTCACAGGATTGCATGCGATCCTGGCTTCCCTTATGAGAAACTGCACAAACTGGCTAAAGCTTGGAAATCTGCCAGTCTCCTCCTCTATCGTCAACACTTTCCTATTCCACCTTGATGTCAACCAATCGGGGAGCTTGGAGAGGATTTTTTGATTCTCATTGCAATCATTAAGAACCTCTAGACCTTTAATCTGGCTTTCCGCAGCTTCACAGCTCCGTAGAAAGTCCACAAATTCCTGAAGTTCCAGACTGTCCTTGGAGCCAATTCTGGGCCATGCACTGAGTTTGTCTCTGAAGGCTTTGGCAATAAGGAAGGAGTTTCCAAATCTCTCATCTAATACTTCCCATGCTGCCTTATAAGCAGCCTCAGTGCCTAACAGGAAATAGTTTTCAACAGCCTTCTTAGCTGGTCCACTAACGTACTTGCACAAATAGTAGATTTTCTCAGAGGCTGGTATGTTTTTTCTTTCGATTAAAGTTTGAAAGGCAGCCTTCCAGTTCTTATATTTTAGCGGGTCACCACTGAATGTTGTCGGCTCTGGCATAGGAAGACGACTGGCACTAATAGAATCTGCTAATAACATGGCAAGTGCTGCGATGCCACCATCATGCTGTGGATGTATAACAGCTTGTTGTGGTAAGTGTAACTCTGGTGAGTTATGTATGTGACTTGTGTGCTGAAATCGGTCCCCTTCCCTTTGGCTTTCAGTTTTACATCCATGCAGTAACTGCTTAATTTCTTCTTCTGAATCTTCATCTTGCTCTTGCTCATACACTTGCATGGTTGCCTTAGCCACCCTTAACTGTTTGAGTGCTTCCAATCGTTCCAGTTCCTTGCGTTTGTCTTCCAAAAGCTTTCGCCTGGCAGCATTTTCAACCTCAAGTTTTGCTTGTAACTGTGCTTCTTCTTCCTCCATTCTTAAACGTCGTCTGCAGGCTTCAGCTGTTTGTTCTGCAATCTGTCTTTTATCTTCAGCCTCCAGCTGCAGAAGCTCTGCTTGCTGACACTGTTGTTCATGAAGGATTTCCAGTGTTGCTTGGGCTGCAGCCATTTTAGCAGCAGCTTCTTGTCTGCTCATGGATGACGCACTGGAGGACTTAGAAGCGACTCTTGATGCAACGTGTGACTGTTTGTATTCATATGTATTCATCTACATTAAACTGTGGTTTGACTGGTGCCTTTCCTCTCAAACGTCTTTGTGCAGTCTTAATAACAGTTCTTGTTACCTCCTCGCAAGTATCAATTCTGCGGCGTGCATTGTTATCAGGAATGTCCACCTGACGCCAGTTTTCATATGCTGTGTTTAGTTCGCTGGAAGCAGTATTAATGTTGTTTATTATTGCTTGCAGCTCTTCATCTGAACAATTGTCAGAAATTGAATGGTTAGCATCCTTTGCTAGAACCTTCCACTTTTCGTACTTGATCTTAAAACTTTGCTCCAACTCCTTAATCCTTTGGTTTAACATTCCTCTTCCCTTTTCAGTTAAGGTTCTTGACCTCTGGCTTTTACGAGGTGGGTTTTGAATTTTTTGTTGCGCACACTTACTTGTTGATGGATGAACATCTGATGTTACTCGAACTTCTTGTGGACCATCTGTATTTTGCAGAGGAGAACTGCACAGTGGAGGGTTTTGCTGAGGCCTGGTCACAGTCTCTGCCTCAGGATTGTCACTCAGTTTAGAGAGATTTGTGACTGACATGTTAGGCTAAGTAAAGGAGTCTGATAACATAAAATAACACTGCTTATAGCTTGTAACAAACTTGGTTACTTCCTTTGAATAAAACCTTGCATAAAATCCAGGACTGCTTTAGTAGCTTATTCTTATAACCCTTAAACACATGTCTGAAATCACTAACAACCCTTAAAGACACATATTTTTCAAACTCATGATCAATTGTAAACTTGAACCTTCTTGCTTGCAGCTACAATGAAGCCACTTCAGGACACCCTTATTAACACTTTAAAGCATCCAAACTTGCAAATGGTCTTCAGGTTAATTTTCTGCAGCACACTTGAGAAGATCAATATGTCCTTTCTTTGAATTGTTAGGATGAGCAAACCCGTTCTTGGCTTCTGGCAGGAGCTTGGGGACCCTTGTAGACACGCTAGAGATGACTTATGTTCCTTTCTTTCTCGCCCACTCACAAGGAGCAGATGAGTTCTCACTGTAGCTCCCGTTAGCCACCACGCGGACAAGTTCTTGTTTACAGATGATTTATTCAATGTTCGGCGACAAGATCACTCAGCGTCGTCATCATCATCATCATCGTGAGAACTACCCAAAGAAAACGATTGCAATAAGCAACATGTTTACAATAACTCTTATCACAGTAAATCCAAACAATAAAGGTATAGACACATAAATGCCCTTTTATGGCACTTTCATTGAAACTGAAATTAACAGAGGCACCCTGAACACACCTCATTGCCTGCTGTAGCCAAACGGGAGAAAGTCCGTTCTTCGCGCGAGCCGCTACTCCTCTCAACGGTGAGTCCACAATTGGGTTTAATTTAACTTAACTTAACTTATGTGTTCTTTAAAACTTAAGTCCAGTTTAAAGCAGTAGGACGATGCAGCTGAACTCACAGAGCGCCATGCTTCTCTGCTCTAGTGTCACCACAAACTCAGTCCGTGCTGCACGTTACTTCCGCTACCACCAATTACAAAACAAAGTTCCACAATTAAAGGAAACTTACAAATATAAACACAAGAAAAACATTGGAACACTTCACTGTTAGTTACACTGCCTGCTGTGGTTACTGTGCTTTTTCTGTGTAATTGTTTTCTTGTTGCTAGACTTTCTCCACGTCTTTGTGAACATTATCTGGCTGTGGGATTTGAGCCTGTAGTGTCTGCAGCTACGAGAGCTGTGCTTGCTGAAGGCATGATTCTTTGAGAGTTCAGTTTTCAGTGTGCCAGGCTAGCTATTAGTGCAATGCCTGAGGACATCATTCATATTGATTATTTTACAAACTCATAAATGTCCTTGCTGAGACTCTGAAGCAGAGTGCCTTTTTCAGACGGCTTTAAAAAGACACTTTAAATGTTTTCTACAGTCATTGATTTGAGCTACTTATGTGTTTATGGCATCAAAGGGTTGATGTTGTTGTAAAAGTCCATCAGATTTTGCAAACGTAGTTCCAGTTTCCTACTGAAATAAAAAGACCATGAATGACAATTATTATTAATTACACAAGCCACAAGTACTCAAACCACACATAGGACTAAACAATACACTTGAAATGTCAAAGACTGGGCCTGTACTGGCTAATAGGCTCTATCATTCTGGTGCCTTTAGTTCAGTATTCATGAATTACACAACTGCTGTTAGTTCAAACTATAGAGATAAGGATAGAATTATTTGGAAATATAGTTGGGAAGTATTTCAAGTCCTGTTAAACAGAATAAGGAGTTTTTAACACATTTCCAAACATCCTAGTTTGACTATTGCTAATAGACAGCTGTGTTTTGTGCTGGATAACAGCTTACAGTCATTTACAATCATGTTCCCTGAGCAATCCCAGCCAGCTTTGCTTTGACTAATCTCTCAAATTTCAGTTCACCCCAAAGATTTTCGATGGATTCAATTTCAGGCCAGTTCACTTTGATCTTCTGGACGTAGTTTTTCACCATGGTTTTGGTTGTCATCTTGGAAGACAGAGCGACAACCCAGAACCAGTTTTTCTGCACTGCTGAGTGCTTGAAGTTTTCTTTCAAAATCCTTTATTTGGAAGTAATGAAACTAAATAAAACGTCCAAAGCAAAAACCACCAAGAGGTGTTGTCGTCACAGCCATTAAGATACCAAAGTATTTTTGCACATCTCAAATCATCCATCTATTCATTCATTATTTTAACCACTTAATCGCCACGTAAAGCAGCAAGAAATTTTGAGGAGGGTTGGCCGGACAGGTCACCAGTTCATTATATGGCTTCTCACAGAGATGCAAAGCCTTTCACGCGCAGCCAATTTACATGTCTCTGGCTTTAAATCACCTCTGTTAAGTTTTAGTTCTGAAAAATAAATCAAGTGGTACAATCTTCGTACCACAGCAATTCAAACTTAATCTGCTTTTCCCACTCTTTTGTTAGGACTATATCATTGTTCATATCAACATCTGTTCTTTGTGTGATTAATGCAAAAGAACATATGGTCTGAATAAGCAGAAATATGTCTATGCATATGTGTGCTGTCAGGCCCAGTACATCTTCCTGCACCAAAGTACGCTGGAACTTCTAAACAACAAAGGCAACAGCCAGTCGATATGGTTTGTTAGCTACTCTGCTCTGGAGAAGATGGACTCCCTGGATGCCATGGAAGGTAAATATATGAGGTCATACTTAAAAAAACAAACAAACATGCAGCTCAGTGCTCACCTCACAAGGTTGTATTGCTCTTCAGGTGATGTTGAACTGGAATGGGAGGAGACCACTATGTAAAAAAAACTGACTAAGGAACATCTGTGAGATTTCTTTGGGGGGTTTTGTGCGTCACTGTCACATGACCTGTGGGCAGATCCTGGAGATGGAGAGGTCCATCCCCACAAACCAAAGTAAGAGCAACAGGAGATGAATATCTACACTCAACGATCTGTCTGAAGAACTCCACTCAGTCCACTTCAAAATCTGTTCCGAGCACAGTCGTCTTTATATTGAACCTTTTGAACACTTGTTTCCAAAGACACTGCGAGGGAAAAAAGTGAAGAGCAGGGACAAAGAAGTTCAGAAAGGACAGGAATAAATGAGACATTGTGAGCTGATCGTGAGAGCTCTATCACAAGTGTAAGCCTACAGGTATTTGCACAAATCGATTTCACTGTCTTATTATTATTATGTATTATGTTCATATCATCTGTGTTTTTTTAAGGTAATTGTTTTCAGCCAAAGTAGTGTTGGGGCTTTTCAGTCTCTTTATAACTGTGTTGAGATGTTCGTTATCCTTTCTCAAGAGTGATTTGCAAAATAAAAGAAACATGTATAAAAGGCCCCAAAGTTCATATAATAGTTTTACTGGTGTTTATAAGTTTATATAAGTTCATGTAATGTTCCGTCTTCTGTCAGTTTGGGCCAGCCCACCTTCTAGTGACATCATCCGGTTAGTAAGGTGGGCAGTTTAATGGCGGCTGAGCAGTGTTGGTCCGGAGGGGGTGCACTGATTCCTGGGGCATGTTAGGTGTGCGTAAATGACAAGTCAGCAGACCAGATGCTTTTGCTCGTTCCAAACACACACACACACACACCCAGACACACACTTATGTACACCCGCTGTGTTACAGCCCCAGAAATCAAGCGGTGACAATAAAGTGCCTCAAACGGAACCTCAAGCTCTCTCTTTCTTCCGTGCTCTGGGCAATTTGGCCTTAAGTGGTGTTCTGGCCGACACACCGGGGTGACCGTAGTGCTCAAAGACTGAATCAGTGCCACAGCCGTGCCTGTCTTTGATATCTCCACTACAAAACAATCAAGACTTTCTCCACTTGACTGTTTCATCAAATGTCTGCACTTTGACGTTGCAGTAGGGAGTTACAAATTAGTGAGTCTTGCTGTTTCAACAAGGGAAGTCTGCAGTAGCTTAATAGCTAACATAACCGTTAAATCCAAGGCTGTGGTTATATATTCACTAAGCACTTTGTTGGATGCATCATTTCAGCTGCATATTAGCACACACATCAGAAACATTTAAGCATTCGGCTTGAGACGACCTGCGGAGGTTCAAACTGAACATCAGAACAGGGAAGAGGGATGGTTTAAATGACTTTGAATGTGGCATAATTGTTGGTGCCAGACGGGCCTGTCTGATAAAAACTGCTGATCTGCTTGAATTTTTCTGCACAGCCCATCTCTGTGGGTTTGCAGAGGATGGTCTGAAAAAGAAGAAATATCCACTGAGCAGCAGTTCTTTGGGAGAAAAGGCCTTGCTGTTACCAGGCGTTCAGGAGAATAACTCAAATAGCCACTCTTAACAATCAAAGTGTGCAGTGGAGCATCTATGAATGCACCACATGTCAAATCTTGATGTCAAGCCTTGAGGCTACAGCAGCAGAAACTGAGGGCACATGCTCACAAAGACTGGGCAATAGAAAACTGGAAAATACTTTGTTTAATGAGTGTCCGCTTCTCCTGCTGTAGAGTTCAAATTTAGCAAAAACAACTTGAAAACATTGGTCCATCCTGTATTGTATTTACAGCTCAAGTTCGTGTCTCGTAATGGTATGAGGGATATTTTCTTGGGACACTTTCAGCCTCTTAGTATCAGCTGAGCACCATGTGTATGTGTGTGTCACAAAGCTCATATCATCTCAAACTGCTTTCTTGACAATGACAATGAGTTCACTCTACTCAGATGGCCTCCACAGTCATCAGATTTCAATCGTGTAGAGCTCATTTGGGGTTTGGTGATTCTTATCATGGATCTTCAACTGACAAATCTGCAGCGACTATGCAATGATATCATGTCAATATGAACCATGATGTCTGAGGAATGCAAAAGGACGCTTTTAAGAGATTACTATTGGCCAAATGATAGCATTATTTCTGTAAATGGTCCCCATCTGTAGATATGCGTCTTTTATTACTACAGCACAATTTAGAGCAGTTTTTATGGACAGGTTTGTGCATATGGATCAGGTACCTGCACAAGTCATTGGACCCATCTTTGAGAACCACTACAGCAGACGCATATGACATTCAGACACCTCAGATTCAGTGTTACTTTGGGGGCAGGGGGTTTGGTGGAAGGACCTCTAATGAATGAGTTCAGACCAGGTGTGCTGGAATGACAGTGAAACACCGGTCAGACTGATTTCCCATAAGCTCCTTCATTCCACCATCCTCCCTGCACACCTGCTGCAAATTAATTCATTAGAAAGGCAGAGAGTGCTTCATACACAGACACCGTGGAGACACAAGACTGAGAGTAAAAACTACTTTATTCTTTCATTCTCTTCAAACAGAAAAATTAGAAATTCTTTTAGTAAACATGTTGATCTTTAAGAAATCTCCTTTATAGAAATATTGTGACGGTGCAGAGATTAATGACAGTGCTCCACAGTGAGGATGCAGATTGGTGCATCTCCATGACAACCACGGAGAAGGCAAGGGGTAAGGGTAGAAAAGAGAAGGGGGGAGAGGGAGTAGAGCAAGAGAGAGAAAGGAGAAAATGACATCAACAAAGCAAACATGCCCTGACAATAATAACGAAAACGTAGACTCAAACTCCTCCTGTGTACTGTAAATGAAAAAAACAAAGCGAACAAAAAAAGCAAACAAAAAAATGTGTCATGCGGTATAGTACAAGTCAGAGTTTACAGTAAACAAAGTGGGGTTACTGACTTGAGAAATCAAGCAGTTTCAAAGGTAAGTCTAAGCTTAAATTTGTTGTTGCTTTGGCAGCCATGTGCATGTTTGCGTGTTTGTGTGATCACATGTGCAGCTGTTTGTTATGCTAGTGCGTGCATGTGTGTGTGTGTGTGTGTGTGGCGTGACTTGTGGTGTACTGTACGTATTCACCAATACAGCATAGCCCTTTGCATACCTTTACAGATGACACGCAGCCATCTCTTAATAATCCTGTAGTAACATGACATGGTAATTTAATGGCAAGTGTAGATCTGTAATAATGTCACGTATTCTATAAAAGCTGCCTGTTTTCTGTCTCTTATCACATATAGGACTCCCCCCGATATTAAATGTGAATAATAGTAACTATAATAACTATAATATTCTTTTTTTCTTTTAAACTAGATTTTCTCTGTACAAATACATACGTAGATACACACACTGGGCAAAGCAATCACTTTTTTCAGAATAAATCTATATTATCTATTTACAATATATCCAGTATATTCTGTGGTGCAAAAAGGTACAAGACGTGTTTGGTATGTCTCAGTCGGATGATTCGTGATGTGCTGTACAAACTGGCTCGAAACCATCAAGACAGACGACACGTGAGGAAATCAGTTATTATTCCACGGACATCTTCAGTTTTCCCCCTGATTTAACATTCAGTACACATGTGCATGTCTGCTTATATAATATTTTCATTGCGTAAGGAGAATATAAATAGGTGAGAGGGGAGACGTGGTCTAGTGAGGTGATTTGGGTCAACCCTGTGTAGAGCATTTTACTTCATTTTAATATAGTTTTGGAGGTATAGCTGTAGGAAATCAAGCCTTCTCTTGAGTATGATGGTAGCAGATGGCACTTTGTCTTGTGGTGCTCAAAGCACCAAAAAATACACATCAGAAAATTAGTAGCAATGTGATTTCTAGAAATCAAAATCCAATTTATCAAAAAATAAATAAATAAAGTAAATAAAAAAATTCACTTAGGATCGATTCAAATCTTGTTGTGAGCAGTTTTAATGTGTCCACCCTTTAATGGACTGGCTGCCTGTGCGGTGTGCCCTGCCTCTCACCCTTGATCCTGAATATAATAATGGATGGATGCCTACAACTCAAACTCCAGGAAAGTTCGGACAATGTGGAAAATGTCAATAAAAACACAATGCAGTGATTTGAAAATCTCATAAGCACATTAAAAAAACGTGTAAACAAATGTTTAATCTGAGATATTTTATTATTCTAGGAACAATATTACGCTTATTTATAATTTGATGGCAGCAACCCATCTCAAAAAAGTTAGGATGGGATCAACAAAAGGGGAGGAACAGCGTGTAAATATAATACTAAATAAAGGTTAATTGGTCAGTAACATGGCTGGCATCTTAGTGAGGCGGAGTTTCTAAGAAGCAACGATGGCAGAGGTTCACCGACCTGCAAAAAACAACATCTACAAATTGTGGAACACTTTCAGAATATTGTTCCTTAATGTAAAATTGTAAAGATTGTCAATATCTCATCATTAACAGCACAATGGGCCTTCACGCAGCACTGCTTTGAAAACAGGCATGATTCTGTCATACAGTAAATATCACTGCATGGGCTCACAAATACTTCCAGAAATCACTCTCTGTGAACACAAATTGCCATCCACAAATGCAGGTTAAACAACCATAATGTAAAGATGATCTAGAAAATGTGTAGTCTTCTCTGGATCATTTAAAATGGACTAAGGCACAGTGACGCTGCATCCTCTGGTTTAAAGAGGATAGGACACCACCACGTCTATCAACAAGACAGTGCTACAGCAGGTGCACTAAACTGCAGAAATATTACAACAACACGGCTTTGCTGACACGGAGGTAAACACGGCCATGTCACAACATTTTTTTTAGATGGATTGCTGCCATTGAATTCCTTATCTTTACATTATCGGGGGGGGGGGTTCCCTCAATTTGAACATTTAGTATGTTTTCTATGTTATATTGTAGATAATCATATGGGATTGTGTGATCTGCAAACTGTTGCATTATGTTTTTATTAATTTTTTGGGGGGGGATTGAGTTGTACATCCAACCAAAAAAGTGTTCAGGTACAAAACATTACAGCTCAGCACCGGGACCTCTTATTTACATCCTATCATGGTTATGCCTCTTGTCATAGATGCTTCCTTCTGCCATTTTTTCTACTTTTAGCAGTGCAAGGCAAGTGCTATCTACAGTAACTCCATTACATTCAAAAGAAGGCAGGCATATCCACAACTGAGCAACTCAAACCAGAAGAAAAAAAAATCTAGATGTAAAAACAGCACTACAAAGCATAAGAAAAACATGTATATTTGATTTTTGGATAACGTTTTCTTTTTAGGTTTCCCTAAATCCAAAGGTAACATCCCTATGCACAAGGCAACCTGTTTGGAGTAAATAGACAGGAGGAGAAAGGCTTCTTTTAGCCTTGGTTAGGATAAATTACCAGCCTGGCTCCCTGTTGCCCATGGGTAAGCAGGCTGAACAAACAGTACAGAAGCACTCTCCCCTCAGTACAACTCAGAGGTGCAGATAAAGTGTTACATGTTGCAATGCAGCAGACTCTTTCCTGAGCTGTGTGAGAGCACAACTTCAGAATCACAGCATACAGATACTGTGAGGATATCTGCTATCTGTTCAATTTTAGAAAATCATGCAACAGTGAAGCACCGAATCATGATTGTCATCAGGATATTAATTTAGGATAGTTTAGTTAGTAGCAGCATCCTTGCTTACTACACTAACTCGTAGGTGGTAGAGACGGTACGGCAATTTATCTTCTTTGCCTTTTTTCACACACACTGATTATGAGTTCCCTAGAAAATGGAGAAACAAATAAGCTGGTGCTCTTGTTTCTTCACATTATGCAGAGATGAAGGAAAATGATTATGGTATAAAGTAGTTAGATTAGCTGCAAAACGATCCCTCACTGAGTGTGGTAATACTGAAAACAGGGAGATGCCATGAACATCAATATCCTCAAAGAAAACAGAATCTTCCCCTTTTTTTTTAAGATATGTCATGTCTTTTCAGGGTGCTTTTTTCTGACACTCCAAGCTCACGTACACTTGTTGGATAGGCGACATTTAAAAATGCTAAGTCACCATACACCCAACAGCGTGAAATCCAGACAGACAACAACAGCTGCTACCAGGTGACAGGCTGAAGAGAAAAGAAAGAAGAAAAGTCTTTCAGAAATACCATCAAAGCTACTCCATGTTTAAAAAGCACACAGCCAAGTTAAGACTATAAATAAATTCTGAGGAATGCATTTAAGTCACACAATATAATCTTTACTTTTTTTTGCACTTCTTTTGTCTTACTATTCAAAGTAAGCTAACTTGTGCTCCAGCATGTGTTTGTTGAGTGTGAGTGTGCGGATCTTGTCTGGCGCAGGGAGTTTGTTACGCAGCTGATGACCTAAACGATGCTGCGGGAGCCGCTGGAGTTGCGCCTGCGGGTAAGAGGCATGGTGTGGTGAAGGGGCATGGGTGAGTCGGGTGGACAGAATTGGTGGGGATGGTTGTAAGGTGGAGGAGGTGGTGGCAAAGGGGGTTGAGGCCCATCTCCCTCTCTGACACGCGCAGGTGTTGACAGGGCCGACTGGATGAGCTGATGGGTGGCCGGGCCTTGGCTGAGGAATGCCTCCATCCGTCCTCGCCCACTCTGGTCCATGACAATCACCTTGACAATCTGCTGGCACTGGATGAGTGTTTCTGGGCGGAGATCTCCGGCCTGGACTGGGCTGAGCAGGGCAGGTGGCGCAGCCAGAGCCAGTGGCGTTGACTCAATGCTGGGCTGGCTCAGCTGATAGGTCTGCAGCCTGTTGTGAATTGACACCTAGTTTAGGAACAGTCAGAGAACGCATGAGGAGTTACCAGCCTGAACGCAGCCTCTACGCAGCCCTCTGGTGTGTTACGCACATGGGCATGCAGGCATGCAGGTAGGTAGTATGTAGAGCGAGCGCATGCAAAACACACACTCTCATTTTCTCTTGATCATCTCTTCGATGATTTAAACTTGAGTTCACATATTTACACGCACCAGCCTAGGAAGAGAAGAGGGTTGCTGGGTAAGACGAGATTTTCTTAAGGAATTATGGTGGGAACCCTTTGGATTTTATGAGTGTCGGAGTGCGACACAGGGAGTGGTCATTGAGTGGCAGACTGATAGGCTGAAAGATAAGGGAGTGCCAGACGAGGAAAGAGGTGACACCGAGGGCGTGGTGTCTCCCTAACACAGTGACTTACAAATCTAAGGGACTGATTGAAAGGGAGGAGAAGGGGGCTGGGAGTACGGGCAAAGGAATAAAACAGAGAAAACATCTTCTTTCACTTCGCCTACTTACAGGAAGGGCTGGTTGTACAGACATGCACACACGTACCCACACACACAACAGACCTTTAACAGTATCAAGCTTATCTGGCTTTGTAGATGTATTCTTGGAGCCAGCCAGGCTTATGGTGGCTTGCAGTGGCTTATACAGTAAGGCTGGCAAGCAGCAATTGATGAGAGAAGGAATGCTATATAGCGAGTAGAGTGGCTGCTCATCTACTCATGAGGCACAGTGAGAGACAGTTTGTAGCACCACTACACCAGAGTCCTCTCAGCATCCTTTGTATCTATGGCTGCATAGTCAGGATGTGCCTCAGGTGGAGCTCTTTTAAAGCAAAGCATAAAGCACACTTTCTTGTCAGGATGAGGCACAGCCCTTGTCCAACCACACACACGCACACACACATATAAAAACCACACCCACAGAGCTGCAGACGCAGATACTTACCTGAGGGAGACAAGAGTAGCTTTGGCACTCACCTCTACTGTGTTGTTGTTGCCGGTTTTATCGTACGCATCCTGGCCTGTGGGGGAAAAACAGGCAGATTTCAGCTTCACATACAGAATTTCGAAAATGTCAGAAACAGACTCTCATACAGGCAACTGTCATTCAGTTAAAAAATGGTTCTTGAATATTTTTTTTAAAATACATTTTGCACAGAATCAACTGAACATGTCATGTTTTCATATTTTAATACTACAGTTTTCTCATAACTGGTAATATCCAAATACACCGTATCAGCACAAACGTCTGAGGCATTTGTGCTCAATCACAGCAGTGGACATGTTATGATGTGGGCTTGGTTTGCAGCCACAGGATCTGGGACCTTGCCGTCACTGAGTAAAGCATGAACTTCTCTGTATACCAAAGTTTCTAGAGTTGCTATGAGGCCATCTCTCCAACAGCCAAAACTGGGACATGCAAAAGAAAGCACGTCAGCAAATCTACAACACATTGGCTAACCCAGTCAAATTCCAGACTGCAGATAACACATAACTTTAACATATTTCTGTAAAATATAGTTCTTCAAGATAATGAATCATGGGGTGTACTAAGTTTTTCATATGACTGCAGATCATCTGAAAATTTTTTCCACAACTGTAATTGGCACTCTAGCCTCATCATTAACATATGACATTGGTATCCATCCTCTCTCTGAAAAAGGACCGTGTATTATAATTATTTATTGAATTAGAGACTGTATCAGATCTGAAAGTCTCTAACACCTGTGTACAATGTAAAAATGACAACTGGACAATCTTTTTGAAGCTATTTCTCTGTCTTTCTTTAATATTTCAAAAGTGACAGTGATGGCTTTCTCACCAGCTTTTTCATGTACCTTTTCTCCAAGAACTTGTTCTATTTCCTATATTCCCCTGAGCAATGTTTGCATTATTATGAGTAATATATTCTGTGTTATGCTGCACAAGCAAAACCAGCACCTGAGGGAGAGCCGTGTCCTGTATGTGCATCCATTTGCCCACCGTTAGTGTGTAAGCCATGTGGCTGGATGCCTTGTTGCCTCTCCAGTTCCCCTACAGCATGAGAAAGGGAAAATTCAGTGAGCCGTACACAGGTTGATCAGTATTTGTTTACATAGATTTTGCAGATTTTGAGGATTTTCCTCCTTACACTGGATGTGAATCTGTTCCATCTCGTTGACCTCTGCGATTGACTCTCTGAGCTCTTCCGCAAACTTCCTGAGCTCTTCTCCACTTGGAGAGCAGAAACTCACCAGCTGCTTCTTCTCTGAAGTAAACGGGCTCATCATGGTGACACCATGGGCATAGACTGATGAGAAACCCCAACAAAGAGAAACAGAAGTGTTTTTACCATAACTGTGACTGGAAAAACGAATGGATAATCCAATAATCAATACCTAACACAGATAATCTCAGCCTTTCTTTCTTCCTTCCAGTAACCCATAAGCTCTCTCAGTTCACACACCTTTTCTATTATCTTTCCAGATGGATTTAGTGAATTATTTGTGTTTATAGATTCTCAGAGCTTCACCAAGTTCACAAACCTTACTCGATGATGCACCCGAGGACTCAAATGTTGATAGGAGATTGACAGCACACATAAGAGATTGACAGTAAGATGCTCTTGTAGAACATAGACAACATCTTGATGAATGTACAAGCAAAATGCTCTTTCTTTAAAAACTTAAAAAGACTAAATCTTAAAAAGAATAAAAATATATCCTTCAGGATATCTGCTGTAACACTGACAACAGCGTGTTAACACTGGTATACTGGTGAGTGCTTGGCAGTTCCTTAAAGTATGGATCCTGACACTGACATTGACAGACAACAGTGCTGTGGATGGCTCAGCATTTTTCAGCACAGGGTGAAACTGCACTGGCAATAAATTGCTGCAGTGTAAAATGGCAGCTTACATTCATTGCTGAAGAGGTGAAACTGCATTCCTAGGAGACCCATAGCTTTACAGAAGGTGTATGAAGCAGAGCTTTTCTTCTTGGGACATAGCTTCAGGATCTAGAGACATACAACACGGAAATATGGTTGGTTGCATTTGGGCACATACTACATGTTCTGAAATGGTTTCTAGTGCTTTTTAATGGTTTTTAAATGTTAAAATCTTACCAACAGTAGGTCATTGAAAAGGAAGACCTCTCTCTGGAGCTGAGACAGTTTCTGTTTGTGAGGTTTGTTGGCATCAGGCACCTCAAACAGACGACAGCAGCACACTAGACGTCTGTGGGGCACGGCGAGAATCTGGACAAGGTTAAAGAGATGAAGATGACAGCTAGCACAGAGCAGGGGATGGGCTGCAGAAAAATAATCCGTGATATAAGATAAAGAAGATTGTACAAAAAAAGGGCAGACAGCTCTCTCAAAAGACAAAAGGAATTGCAGGACTTGCACAAAAACGTGGCTATTACTCACAGTTTTTAGGCCCAGGATTGACTGCTCCACACGGCTCACATAGGTGACATGGTCTTCATTTGAGCGGAGCTCTCTCTGCTGGATCCTTTCATAAATACCTGCAACCATCTCTCTGGGGATGTCCGCTCCATCATCCACACCTGAAAGAAATGAAGGGTTCATGCAATGCATGAGTAGCCACTATACACATTTTAACAGATAGGTTTAACCCCTCCCCCCACAACCACCGCCAGCAAAACAGATTCAGACACAACATCAAATCTGACTAAATTATAACCTGTCTTTATTATAAACTGTCTTTACTTGTTGGTTGGCTTATGTGATGGCCAAAGATGAATATATAACCCTTTCATGCATTGTGGCCACTACAGTGGACAGCTATTCAAAGGCTGTTTTCTTGTATTTGTATCAATGTTTATGGTATGCTTGCACATAAACCACTACATTGGACACTGATGTGTCATTCCATACCCTGCCACCCACTGGTCACCCAGTGGGCTGACTAAGTGGATGTGTAAAAGAAAACTCTTTGAAAATTACATGTTTAAAAAATGAAGTTCAAAAATCTTTTTTCATGCCTAAAAATACTTAAGAAAAAACCCTCACTGAGGTTGTCATAACTCATGTATGAAAGGGTTAATTTGGTTGGCCGTTCTCTACCCCCTTTTTTTGCACACTTACATCATATGTAAAATATCTCACCACCGTTGCAACAGTTATTGACTGTTGCATGCACTGTGCATGCAGCTTTGCACATTTGTACATTCAAGGCCATAGTTTAAAACAATATATACACAGTCCTTGTTTATTCCTGCAAAACTGAACATTGTCCTTGGTCAATGTGACAAAATAAATTACATTAGAAAGGTGACATCACCTTTGATATCCAGATTGAAGAGGAGATATCCACAAATGGTACGAGAGGAGATAACACAGGAATAGTATCAAGAGCACAGAGAAAGTCAGAGAATGGGGGGAAAAAATCCATTTTTTGATTTTTGGGTTGATTTCAGACAGTGAAGTCAATACTTGAAATCAGATACCAGATAACAGTTCTTTAGGCTGGAAATTAAATAAGCATCTCAAAAGTTTTGATTACTCACAGACTTGACTGTGACTCATTCTAATGTGCAAATTAATGGAAGTATTAGAGGGGAAAACACACAGAGGAAGTTAATGGGTGTCTTGAGATTGAGTGTAAACTTAACAATCTGAATTTCAAACTGTGTGACTGTATCACTTTTACCCAACATTTTAATGCCAAATTAGTTTGTGCCGTTATCGCAGCGTGTGTGTGCTGACATTGTATCCTGGCAGTTGTTCCACTATCACTGTGGAGCAGCACACTCAGCTGTAGAAGATAATATGAAGGAAAAATATGTAATGACTGAGAAATAGATTTTTCTGTTAACTAAAGGCACAAATAACAGTGAAATCCTTTTTCCTTAGGCCATTGTTGCCGTTAATATATGAATCTGCTGAACCTTTGGATGGAGACAACATTCAGAGCTATGGGAAGCTCAGCCGCGGCGATGAGTTGCTTCTGGAAAACCAAGCTCAAATCATTAAATCTCACGCTAAGTGAGCCTCAATTAAATGGGCCGCCGCCACGGCCTCTGGGGCAGCGCTCCGAGTCAAGGATATCAGGAATCTCTTCCCGCACTGATGATGGTTTCCTTGATGGTACCGAGCATAGGCAGCCAACCACAGCCTCTTTGAGTAATTTACTTCAGTTCAAGAAGCTGTCACTCACGGGCCTGATAGTGAGGTTGAAGTGAGGTCGATAAGAGAGTGCCTGCTGTAAAATTTTGACTTCCCCTGCCATCTGCTCTCTTTTTCATCTTCACCGTCATTCTTTCCACCACACCAATCCACTGTGAGTGATCTACAGTAGAGGGGCACGTATGTATAAACAAGTTTACTATTTATAACCAGTGCTCGTGCCCTTCTGATAAAACCACTTGCTATAAATGTTGAAACATGTCTGCAGCTCATTATGCCAGCTCTGCCCACAGGGACAGTTAGCTCTCGCATGGCACGTAGAGTAAAACCTGTAGAAAAATACTCTCTGCCTCGCAGTTTGAGCACATTCTTACCTCTTAGGTTGCGTATGAAGTCATCAAGGCCCATTTTTCGCTGGGGTTTGATGTTGGGCGAGTACATATCAGTGTTGAGGAGGACGACAGCAAAGGCCAGAATAAATATGGTGTCTGGATTGTGAAACTGCTGCACCACGTCAGGATTACACATACAGTACCTCTGACTGTGGAGGACAAAAAGGAGTTATATTTTTATATTTTTTTCAGTGGAGGTCACACACTTCTCTGTTATGTATTTGAAAGCAGAGAACATTAAGCATTGCTGACGCAACAATACTGAAATCCTGTTTATTAGTCAGACAGAATCCTGAGGAGTATTATTTCTTTTGACGGGATAGATTGAGGTGAATTTTTTCTAACAGAATGGCATTGCTACGTGTTTGCAAGACACCACAATTTTGTTGTCATAACAAAAACATCACAAAAATGTAATGCCAGATTTTAATACTTGTGTTCACTGCAGTGTGTTAAAAATGTCCTAGCAGCACAGAAATACATGGAAAAACTAAATGAAAAAACAAGATGATAATGATGATGACGTGAAATCACACTCAGATGCCAAGTTATTACATACACATGGATAATATTCATGCAGCATGACGTCAAAGTCCTGTTATGGCTATTTTTAACTTGCATTCATGCAATGTAATACGATGCATGGCTTTTTGATTTGGTGAGCCTATCGTGCACTCGTCAAGTGTAAAATTAACAAACAACATAAGAAATATATGCTCTGTGTTTATATATTTGTGTATGTGGATTTCTTACAAATACGGTGCTGTGCAAAAGTCTTGAGCCACCCCTCATTTCTTCTTTTGGTGCAAAGAAAATGGGAAATATGTGTAGGTGAAATGGGCAAGCACGAATGCAAAAACAGCACATGATTCAAAAACAGGGTTTCTGACAAGCTTGAAGGTCAATATTTAGAATAATCGCCTTTATTCTTCAAAATTGCCGCACTCTCTTTGGCAAGCTTTCTTGTAATTTCTTTAAGTAGTCTTCAAGATTAGTGCTTCATGCTTCTTGAAGGATATTCGAAGCTCTTCTTTAGATTTTGTCTGCCTCTTGTTTTGTTCTCTGTCAAGATGATCCCACACTGCTTTAGTAATGTTGAGAACCACACTCTGGGCAGGCTGTTAATTCATGACTGGTAGTGTTACATGTTGTGTTTTTCTACCCAGGTATGTTTTTATTGCATTGAAATTGGAAACACTGCCAGGCTGAAAAGTACACGTTGTATGTCAGATGCTTTCCAGACAGTATTTTATGGTGGATGAAAATCTAATTGTACTTTTCTATGTTTATAATTTCATCAAGTTTTAGAAGATCCTAAACAAACCATGACAGAGCCTCCACCGTGTTTTACAGATGGCTGTAGACGCTCGCAGTTGTATCTCTCTCCTGACCTCTGTACAATTAACAATAATATGAACCAAATGTCAAATTTGGATTCATCACTCTACAAGGCCTGCAGCCACTGATTTTCAGTCCAGTTCTTGGGTAATTTGCCACACCTCAAACTTTTCTTCCTGTTTTCCTTCCTTAAGAATGGCTTCTTGACAGCCATCCTTCCACTGAGACCATTTCTAATGATGCTCAGCAGTCAGGTTCACCGCTCAGGGCTTGTGTCAGTTCTTTTCTGAATTTTTCCTATTTCCTGGAAAAAAAACTTTCAGATAGTGTTCAGTTGCTGTAGACTGATCAATTGGTTCTTTGATAGGTCACCTGTGATGTGAAGACAGAAAACCGATTCATCCCTTGAGTTTTGTGCTTGAGGTGCATTTTTATGGCTTAATGACTGAAAATGAAAGTGGTCATTTACAAGGACTGAACTGAAAATGAGTGAAAAAGCAGTACTCATATTCAAAGAAAAACTTTGAAAGACCTTCTAAAAACATGGGGAACTATTGACTAGCTCGAGACCACTTTAAAAAAATTTAAAAAGCGGTTGGGTTCCCTGGCAGCAAAATATGAAGAAGGAAAAGGTGGCTTGAGACTTTGGCACAGTTATTTACACACACACTAACACACAAACACACACACACACACACACGCACACACACACACACACGCATACAACTGATTGGTGAGTTCATGCTATATAAAAAAAATCAGGACATCTTTAAGAGAGATGCTTGCATACTGATCTAGTTGTAAAGACAGTAGATTCCTGCTGTAATTTGAAGATAGATAATTCTCTTTCTAATCTCACTAATTAACTTTAGCTCAAATGTGAAAGCCGTCACTCCACCATATATGAAAGACAGGACAGCAGAGAAATTTGACAGTGCAATACAGCTAAGAAAATTCTCCCCATTTTGTTTAGGAACCAGAGATGCTGCATTTGGACTTGCTTTGACCCATTGGTGCCCATAGCCTTCACAAACTCTCACTTCCACCCCTCCTTCTTCCACAGCTCTTTCCTTCTCTTTCTTACTGTCACTTACACTTACACAGTGGGCCATTTCAGTGGCGGGAGGCTTTTATCTTTGCAGTCAGGCACGATGCAGACACGGAGAGGGGCTGCTCTGCTCTAGAGGACTATGCACTTGGAAGAGCGTATGCAATCAAGAGGTCACATCTGAGACCGGTGCAACCAGAAAGCCATTTCTCACATTCCAAACCAGAACTGAAGTCAGAGGAGTCAGTGAGTATTAATCACGCTGTACAGTTCAGAAGAAATGCCTTTGTTTGAGAGAGACTAGATCCTGCTCGTCTCAAACTCCTTTGCAGATAGAACAGGCACCCGCACATAGATACAAAACCACAGACTCACAGATGAATCTGTATCAGCAGACTTGCCAACTTCTGCAAAAAATTAATCAAAGACTGAATTCAAGGCAAGCTCTGCTGTATCTGTGAGCGTATGCATGCAAATGGGCATGTGCATGGATGTGAAAGTGCATATGTGTGCATGTTTTCTCAGTGAGTGAGCAAACAGTTGACTAAATCGGTAGTGGTAAGTATGAGCGTGTATTTCTGTTTCATTCACACATTTTCAACCACACATCTCCGTCTTATGTAACCAGTTTATTTAAACACTAGCTCTGATCGCTTATCTTCATATCTGCATATAAAAGTTGCATGCCAGCTGGCACAAATACCACTTTGTATAAAAGAACTGCTTTCGACAAGAGTACAACACGCTTCAAACAGATGACATAACAAGTGTTACATAACAGATATGGTAGTGGATGTCTGGCAGTCCCGATAAAGCCCGCTCATTTCTGACCTAAACTCCCAGCTCCAGAAAGTGTGGTCTCAGATCACTGATGACTTTATAATCTGCACCCAGAGGCTCAGTATGTATGATTGAGTGTTTCTGTG